>NW_024070203.1:4541406-4866740 GCF_014754425.2 Oryx dammah
AGTCAAAATTGCTAGAATGCTTTCAAACTTAAGAGATCATCAACTTAAAATAATCATATGCATATATCTGTCCCTAGGTACCATGAGGGTATAGGTTCCAGGACGCACTGATTATCACAGATAATCAAGTTATTTACAATTGGTCCTCAGTATCCACAGATTCTGCATCTGCAAATACAGAAGGTCGACTGTATGTTTATCATTTTTTTAAAAATCTATGTATATGTGGACCTGTGCAATTCAAACCAATGTTGTTCAAGGGTCAACTGTTGTAGGTTGTCATATAAGAATATCATGATAGTTTCAAACCAAAAACCTATATTAGATACACACACAAAAAGAAGAATCCAAACCTATCATTAAAAATAGTCACTCAATTGCAAGCAAAGAAAGCAAAAGGAGAAAGAAACAAAATATATATATAGAATATATATATAGAATAATATCACTGGTGACCTTAGATACAAATATCTTCTGCAAAATATTAGCAAATCAAATTCTATAATACATTAAAAGAACCATACTCCATAATCAAGTAGCATTTATGCAAGGATGCAGGGATTGTTCAATATCTGCAAATCAGTGTAATATACCACATTAATAAACTAAAGAATGAAGATCATATGATTATCTCAACAGATACAGGAAAAAGTTTTTTAAAATTCAACATTCATATTTTTAAAACTCTCATCAAAGTGCCTTTAGTGATAAAAAAAACCTCAACATAATAAAAGCCATATATGATAAGCCCAGAGTCACATCATACTCAATGGTGAAAGCTGAGAATATTTCCTTTAAGATCAGGAACAAGACAAGGAGGCCCACTCTCATCACTTTCACTCAACATAATTTTGGAAGTTCTAGCCACAGTGATCAGAGAAGAAAAAGAAATAAAAGGAATCCAAATCATAGAGGAAGAACTAAAATTGTTAGTGTTTACAGATGACAGGACTCTATACATAGAAAATCTTAAATATGCCACCAAAAAACTATTAGAACTAGTAAATGAATTCAGTAAAGTTGTAGGATGGTAAATTAGTATACAGAAATCTGTTGCATTTCTATACACTAGTAACTCTCTGAAAGAGAAATGAAGGAAATAATCCCATTTATAATTTCATCAAAAAGACTAAAATACCTCAGAATAAATCTATCCAAGGAGGTAAAAGACTTGTACTCTGAAAACTATAAGACATTGATGAAAGAAACTGAATATGACCCAAATAAATGGGGGTTTCCCTGGTGGCTCAGAAAGTAAAGAATATGCCTGCAATGCAGGAGACCTGGGTTTGATCCATGGGTCAGGAAGATCTGCTGGAGAAGGAAATGGCTACCACTCCAGTATTCTTGCCTGAAGAATTCCATGAACAGAGAGCCTGGTGGGCTATAGTCCATGGTGTCACAAAGTGTCAGTCATGACTGAGCCACTAACTGTTTCACTTTCACTTCAAATAAATGGGAAGATATACTGTGCTCATGGATTGTAAGAATTAATACTGTTAAACTGATCATACTACCCAAGGCAATGTCCCATCAGTGCAATTCCTATCAAAATACCTATGACATTTTCCAAAGAGCTAGCAAAAATAATTCTGCAATTCATATGGAAACACAAAAGATCCTAAATAACCAAAGCAATCTTGATAGAGAAGAAGAAAGCTGAAGGAATCATACTCCCTGCTTTTGAACTGTATTAAAAAAACTACAGTAAACAAAACAGTATTGTACTGGCACAAAAACAGACAAATAGGTCAGTGAAAAAAAATAGAGAGCCCAGAACTAAACCCACCCTTACATGGTCAATTAATCTATGACAAAAGAAACAAGAACGTACAATGCAGAAAAGAGAGCCTCTTCAAACAATGGCACTGGGAAAACTTCACAGTTATTATGGAAAAGAATCAAACCGGACTACATTCATACACTATTTACAAAAATAAACTTGTAAAACCTTTAGAAACCTGAAACCTAAACCTCTTAGAAAAAAACATCAGCAATGTGATTTGACATGTGTCCTAGCAAAATTTTTTTTGGCTATGTCTCCTCAGGCAAGGGAAACAAACTAAATTAAAGTAAAAAATCTTTTGCACAGTGAACTAAACTAACAACAAAATGAAAAGGCAACCTAATGAATGGGATAAGATATTTGCAAATAATATACCCAAAAGGAGTTAATATCTAAAATATTACCAAAATCCCCCAACAACCCAATTTAAAAAGTGGTCAAAGAACCCAAACAGACATTTTCCCAAAGTAGATGGTCAGTAGACATATCAAAACATGCTCAACATCACTAATGATCAGGAAAATGCAAAACAAAGCCACAATGATAAACTACCTCATATCCATCAGAATGACTATTGTAAAAAAAGATAAGAAAAGTTAGGTGGTGGCAATTATGTGGAGAAAAGGGAACCCATGTGCATTGTTAGTCCTGGTGCTGTAACTTGGTGCAGCCAGTAGGTAATACAGTGTGGAAGTTCCTCAAGAAATGAAAAATAAAACTGCTATATGATCCCATGATTCCACTTCTTGGTATTTACCTGAAGAAAAGAAATATGCTAATTTGAGAAGATATAATCATAGCAGCATCATTTAGAATAGCTAAGATGTGTAAAATCCTAAGTGTCCACTATAAGGTGAATGGATAAAGAAATGTGATATATATATAGATAGATAGATACAGATATGTAGAACATTCAGTTCAGTTCAGTCGCTCAGTCGTGTCTGACTCTTTGCAACCCCATGAATCGCAGCACACCAGGCCTCCCTGTCCATAACCAATTCCCGGAGTTCACTCAGACTCATGTCCATTGAATCGGTGATGCCATCCAGCCATCTCATCCTCTGTCGTCCTCTTCTCCTGCCCCCAATTCCTCCCAGCATCAGAGTCTTTTCCAATGAGTCAACTCTTTGCATGAGGTGGCCAAAGTACTGGACTTTCAGCTTCAGCATCATTCCCTCCAAAGAAATCCCAGGGCTGGTCTCCTTCAGAATGGACTGGTTGGATCTCCTTGCAGTCCAAGGGACTCTCAAGAGTCTTCTCCAACACCACTAGAGATCTCTTCAAGAATGTTAGAGATACCAAGGGAACATTTCATGCAAAGATGGGCTCGATAAAGGACAGAAATGGTATGGACCTAACAGAAGCAGAAGATATTAAGAGGTGGCAAGAATACACAGAAGAACTGTACAAAAAAGATCTTCATGACCCAGATAACCATGATGGTGTGATCACTCACGTAGAGCCAGACATCCTGGAATGTGAAGTCAAGTGGGCCTTAGAAAGCATCACTACAAACAAAGCTAGTGGAGGTGATAGAATTCCAGTTGAGCTGTTTCAAATCCTGAAGGATGATGCTGTGAAAGTGCTGCACTCAATATGCCAGCCAATTTGGAAAACTCAGCAGTGGCCACAGGACTGGAAAAGGTCAGTTTTCATTCCAGTCCCAAAGAAAGGCAATGCCAAAGAATGCTCAAACTACTGCACAATTGCACTCATCTCACATGCTAGTAAAGTAATGCTCAAAATTCTCCAAGCCAGGCTCCAGCAATATGTGAACCGTGAACTTCCAGATGTTCAAGCTAGTTTTAGAAAAGGCAGAGTAACATTACTCAGTCATAAAAAATGAAATCTTGTAATTTGCAACAACATGAATGAATCTAGAGGGTATTTTTCTAAGTGACATTAGTTTGACAGAGTAAGAGAAGTACCATATATCTCACTTAAATGTGGAATCTAAAAACCAAAATGAGCAAAACAAAATAAAAACAGACTCATAAACACACAAAACAAGTGGATGCTTTCCAGAGGGTAAGGCAGTGAGCATTGTGTGGGGGCAGATTAAGAGGTACAAACTTCCGATTTTAAAATAAATAAGCCATGGGGATGTAACATACAGCATAATGAATATGGTCAATTATATTGTAATTACTTTACATGGGACAAGTGGTTACTAGACTTGTGATAATTTAATAATATATGCAAATGAAATCAAAGTCAGATTACTATGCTTTCAGACCATGCTTTTTTCTAGATATATGCCCAGGAGTGGGACTGCAGGATCATATGGTAACTCTATTTTTAATTGTTTTTACAAGTTTTTTTAAAGACCCAGTTTTATTTTTTAAACTTTTTGGCCCCATGGCTTTTTGGTCAGGATTTTAGCTCCCTGACCAGGGATCAAATCTGTATCCCTGCATTGGAAGCAAGGAGTCTTAGCCACAGAGCCACCAGGGAATTCCCTTTTTAGTTTTTTAAGGAAGCTCCATACCATTCTCCACAGTGGCTGGCCAATCTACATTCCCACCAACAGTCTAGGAGGGTCCCCTTCTCTCCGTACCCTCTCCAACATTTACAATTTGTGAATTTTTTGATGATAGCCATTCTGACTGGTGTGAGGTGATAGTTCATTGTAGTTTTGATTTGCATTTTTCCAACAATTAGCGATGTTGATCATCTTTTCATGCACCCAGTGTTCATTTCAGCACTATTTAAAATAGCCAAGGCATACCTAAATGTCCATTGACAGAGAAATGGATAAACAAGATGTAGTACATATATTCAATGGAATATTACTCAGCCATTAAAAACAATGAAACAATGCCAATGTTTCAGCAACATGGAATGACCTTGAGATCATCATACTGAGTGAAGTAAGTTAGAGAAAGACAAATATCATTCTGGTAATGCTTACATGTGGAATCTTACATGTGACAAATTGAGAGAATAGCATTGACATATATACACTGTGTGTTCAGTCGTGTCCAACTCTTTTACCATGCATAAAATAGACAGCTGGTGGGAAGCTGCTGTGTAGCACAGGGGGTTCAGCTCAGTGCTCTGTGATGACCTAGAGAGTTGGAATGGAAGAGTGGGACATAGGATGGAGGTTCAAGAGGGAGATGTATGATATGTACAGCTGATTCCTAGGCAGCGCTAGTAGTAAAGAACCTGCCTGACAATGCAGGAAACATAAGAGATGAGAGTTCTACCACCAGGTCGGGAAGATCCCCTGGAGGAGGGCATGGCAACCCACTCCAGTTTTCTTGCCTGGAGAATCCCAGTAGCAGAGAGGCCTGGTGGGCTATGGTCCATCTGGTTGCAAAGAGTCTGGCTTGACTGAAGTGACTTAGCATGCATGCATGTTCTTGTTTTGGAAAAGGGAATGGTTACCTGCTTCAGTATTCTTGCCTGGAGAATTCCATGGACAGAGGGGCCTGGTGGGCTACACTCCATGGGGTCTCCAAGAGTCGGACACGACAGAGCAATTAACACGATTGAGCAACACTTTTTTGGGCTTCCCAGGTGGTGCTAGTGGTAAAGAATCCACCTGCCAATGCAGGCGATGTAAGAGATGAGGTTTGATCCCTGGGTCGGGTTGATCCCCTGGAGGGCATGGCAACCCACTCCAGTATTCTTGCCTGGAAGATCCCATGGACAGAGGCGCCTGGCGGGGGTGGGGTTGCTACAGTCCATAGGGTTGCACAGAGTCCGACACAACTGAGCCACTCAGTATGCAGGCAGGCACAGCAGAAGCTAACACAAAGCTGTAAGAAACTATTGTATCCAATAAAAATTTTTAATGACACAAACAAACTTATTTACAAAACAGAAATAGACTCATAGACTTAGAAGACTAACTTATTGTTTCTAGGGGGGAAGGATTAGGAGGAGGAATAGTTAGGGAGTTTTGGATTGACATGTTCACATTGCTGTATTTAAAATGGATAACCAACAGAGACCTACTGTATACCTTAGGAACTCTGCTCAATATTATGTAACAACCTAAATGGGAAAAGAATATGAAAAAAAGTAGGTACATGAATATGTATAACTGAATCACTTTTTTGTACACTTGAAACTAACACAACATTGTTCATCAACTTTACTCCAGTACAAAATAAAAAGGTTTTAAAAATCAAATTACTGTTAATACACCTGAAACTAATGTAATACTGTATGTCAATGGTATTTTGATGAAAACAGTTGTTGAAGAGATCATGCTATCATGAAGCAGGAAGTGTCTTTAATCCATAAAAAATGCTATTGAACTACAAAATAATATTTTTAATTACTATCTAATTAATCTCTAAAATGTAGTGTTAAATCCGATGTTAAGGTTACTTGGTAATAGTAAATCTCTCCTATGGCAAAACCCACATGGCACTAGAGACTGTTATTATATATTATTAAGGAAAACCTGAATTTTTTATGTGAAGCAGTTGCTTTTGGACATGTTTGGAAGCAAACATCACTTGTGGCATGCTCAGAAGTAGAATCATTTGATAAAATATCCAGATTGGAATGCCTTGGAGTTTGGCATCTGGATGCTCCCAACCTGTTCCTTAGGGCCACTGGATAAAAACATGGAGGTCAGGTAAATGTGCCTGCAAGTTCTGACTCCAAGCATATATCTCAGAGAATTAAAAAAAAAAAAAAGTGGCAGCTGGAGTATTCCCAGGAAAGGCAAAAATGGAGCAGATGGGTGTATGACTGAAGTAGGGTCCTGCAGTGGGAACTGGCAGCACGTGCCCCATGGGCCCTGCCCAGGCTGCGTGGGTGGGATGAGCTGGCCAACACTGCCAGCAAGAGAGATGGTACTCTCTTCCACAAATAGGTGTGGAAACAAAAGAGAAGAAGCAAAAGAGACTGTGGGGGAAATAAAGGACCAATCTGTTCATAAAAAGACAAAAAACGTACAAAGAAATACATCACACCCTTCACAAAATTGGGATACGATATAGTCACATTTCTTTTATTGTTAAAAGGAATGATTAAATCTCCAGAGAATTAGCAGGAGATTTAGTCTCACCTGCTGAGGCAGTCCACATCCACCCCCACCCACCCCCACCCCACTCACTGTCGTCCAGTACCCGTTGGGGGTGAGAGTGTTCAGTAGGTCCACTTGTGAGCCGGCACCTCAGGCACAGGATTGGGGCAGTCCATGACCATGTGGTGGCTTACCCCTGTTAGGCGGTGCTGCCCTTAGACTCTGGTGTGGCTCCTGACTCCTGCCAGATGCCTCAAGGATGCTTTTCTGGTCCAAGTTTGTGCATAAGGCCACAATGATGCTCATATGGGGAACCACAATGGCTGCTTCTTTTCATTAACCTTTCCTTGATGAGCTGTTATTCTCCAAAGGCCACCCACTAAGCAGAGTCAGGAGATACTTTTCCTATCTAGTCAACGTAAATCCTCACATATAGCTTGGGGGCCTACTTAGGTTACGTTATTTAAGGGGCCAAAGTTTCCCAAAATGATTTTACTTCAAAAGTTTCTTGTTTTTCCAAAAGTTTCTAGCTTTTCCTGGAACCTCCAGATCTAATGGAAACCATAGTTGAGTTTCCCAGCATCATATCTCAGCAGGTAAGTGTGGGGCTGATTGGCTTGCCTTCTAGAAGGCTTTGGGTTCTTTTCCCCAGTAACCAAGACTTCAGAGACAGGCAATACTGAAGAAATGATATACATTTCTGGGGCACCTTTCCCATGGCCCATCACTAGTGAGTGTCATCCCTGTTGTATACATGAGGGAGTATACATGCTCAGTGACTCTTTGTCCTCAGTGACTTTCCTGGGACAAACATCTGCTTTCTGTCCTGACTTTCTGAAGTTGCCAGAAGCAGCACTACTCCTTATTAAAATGTGTGTGTGTTTATACGCAGGTGTCATGTAGCTGCCATACCAGCCACTGTATTTTGCACAAATAAAATAGACAATACATAGAGGTGATTAAAGACTAGTTTATGTGTTTGTCATTATTGAGAGTGGCTGTTTCATTCACTCATTTGGTAAGAATTTATGGATGACTTCCTACGTGCCAACACTGAGCATGTTGTTAACAAGGCCCCAGGCCTAGAGACTCAAGGGGGAGAAAATGATAAATAAATAGATCGTTTTAAGTAAGTAAGTGCATATGTAGCTAATGAGTACAGTATTGTGCAATTATAAAAAAGGTTGCATTCATTAGGCATCTTTGTTGTTGCAAAGACAGAAATTTCCTCAGAATGTCTTATGTCATGTGGAATTTATTACAAGGCTCCATGTGGAAAAAAAGAAATAGAGAAATCCTCACGTATCCTAATCTCCTGGGAATCCAGGAAGTGCTCCAAACCAGGCCTCACAGGAAGAACTGAAATCTTCCTTGGTGGGGCTGAATTTCGTGGACTTCAGGAGTGTACATAATTATTCAGTATCTAGCCAGCTCCTAGCATTAGTTCCCCTGTTATGGAAGTTTTTGATCCTTTACCTTACTTGCCACTCCTGATAAAAACTTTTCTCTTATCTCCTTTCTGAGATATAGGCTGTGTTTCTACCTTCTCCTGAGTTTTGGTAATTCATTGCTTCTGTCTTGTAACTTATATTGCCAGGTAAAGGCTCTTGCCTTCTTTCCGTGTGCCTTTCTCCTTCTGCTCTCTGCTAACTAGTCAGCTCTCTGATTTCGAAACTCGCTAAGTTTACATTCACTGTATCCCACTGTCATTGTTGAGCCTTTACCTAGCCCACCTCTCTTATTTTCTTCTCTCCAGTTTACAGGCAGATGGCTGCCTCCCTCTTCCCCAGTATCATCAACTGATCACAGAACCAGAATCACACGGTACATCGCACAGATACTAACGTGTTCTGATCTCCCCTGTGGGTAGGGCTCGTAGGCATGATGGGTACTTTAAAGCTAGATTTGCACAAGACAAAGATCAATTTCAATATTTATAAGAATTTATGAACTACTTATACAACATTCAAATTACCAATCACAAAATCCTGTGGAAATATATTTTTTACAAGGGTGTCAAATATCCTTAGAAAATAATGCCTAAAAAAGCTTTGAGACTTCTATGTTGCAGATTCCAAGATCTTGACTTGAAGCCACAGATTTCTGTGTGATTCAAGAGTTATAATTTTTGGTTGATCCAGCACTATCATCTGCCTTATGGTTTTATGTACAGACCACACATTCATAAATATATAAATAATTGTCTGGGAGCCTATAAGATAGTTAAGTGTAGCTGTCATAACAGACTAACTGAGTCATAATTTTAGTAATAAACCTTTAAAATATTTTAATAATTATTTTACTAGTAAAACTAACAACTACAGATTGAGACCTCTGTAGGTCCATTATTTTCATTCTGTGCTTATATTTTCATGAAATCTTACAAAAGCAATTTAAGTGTATGCTGGACCATCCTGTCACCAGCAGACTGGCGATTTCCTTAATTCTTGCTCTTCTCAAGGGAAAGAATTCAGACAAGAGGCATAGAGCAGCTTAAAGTAGCCAGAGTTTTATTTAGCAAAGTAAAAATAAACTCCTGAAAAAGGATGGAAACCAGAAACAGCCCCACAGTGGGGTAGGATTGGGTTTTTACAGTGGTGGAAAGTGCCCCCCTGCATCCTGAATCATTTAACAAGTTGACTGACACCTTCAGATTACAAAACTTTTCTCTTTGTGTGTAGGTGCTTACTCACAAGCACCCAAGTGAAACCATTAGGGGCCAAAAGTCCAAATGCTGATTTATTGCAAATGCCGCATAGTGAACCCTGAGTTACTTTGAGTCACCTTTTAGGTCTTGGTGTACCTACGCCCACCTGTTTTGGCAGTTTTATCTTATTTGGTCCTAATGTGGCTGGAAGCCTAGTAGTGGTTCTTAACCACAAGAGTGAGGTTCTCTGGGCATGTTTTGGTCACCAGTATCCAGGCAGGTGTTGTTATTGAAAGTGTTAGTCACTCAGTCATGAGGGACTCTTTGTGACCCCATCGACTGCAGCCCGCCAGGCTCCTCTGTCCATGGAATTCTCCAGGCAAGAATACTGGAGTGGGTGACCATTCTTTGCTCCAGGGGATCTTCCCCGGGATCTTCCCAGGGATCGATCCCAGGTCTCCTGCACTGAAGTAGGAGAGGGAAAGACAAACCATTCAGGATGGGGTGGTACCCACTCGTGTCAGACTAGCTACGTGACAATCCAAATCACTTGAAGCCCCCGATAACTGATACTGTTTTGCAGTTTATGTCTACTGCCCCATTTGTACCCAGTGAAGCTCCAATGATACATGAAACTGAATGTATTAATGTGGTTCATTGGTTGGAATAAGAATTTGATGATAGGAGGAGTAGAAGAAGACGGTGGAGGAGTAAGATGGAGAGATCACCAGCCTGCCCACAAACACATCAAAAACTCATCAAGGTATGGAACAACTACTACAAACCAAACCTTTAGGCAACAACAGAAGACCCCAGAAGCATAAGCTTCTGGACAGGAGCTTATGCCCCAAGGGAAGGAGGGAGTCCTGAAACAGGAGTTCCCTGTGCAGAGAAGGTCCCTCACAGTGGGGCCCAGAGAGGAGCTGCAGAATCTCAGAAAGCAGAGCAAAGCAGGGACTCAAAGGGAAGAAAACAGACAAAGCTGCACTTCTCAGCCATGGTCTGTGGCTCTGACCAGACAGTGGGCTCGGGAAACAGAAAGAAGCCCATAGAAGCCTTGCAGCTCAGAAGGCAGGCCCAAAGTGTCAAGAGAGGGGTGGCATACAAACTTCTCCAGAGCACACAGCCCTGTGGCACAGATATCAGGCCTGGGGAGCCAAGAGAAGGGAGGCATAGAAGCCTCTCCAGAGCACAGAAAACACAGGGTACAGAGGAGCTGGGGAGCTAGAAAAAGAACACATAAGCCCCTTGACGCAGAGGGAGGGTTCAGGGAGACAAGACAAGTGCACACAAGCCCCGTGAAGCAGAGCGTGAACTCAGTGGGTTGAGGGAAGCCCACACAAGTCTCCGTGATGCAGAAGGCAGGGTTCGGGAGCCAAGAAAAGATCCACGCAAGCCCCTACCTAGCACACTTTGGCCTTCAATGTAGGGTGGGACTGGGGAACAGAAGCACCAGCAATGATTCCAGGGACAGGTAGGGGGCTGGTGGCAGTAAAGATATGCCGAGAGGTCCACTTTGAAGTGACTGAAGAAATAGACGTGTCTAACTGTCTCTCCCCAACATAGGGGAAATGCTACCTAGTGATAAATTCAGTAACTTGACTTCTACTAAGGCTTCCTTACCTGCCTCTTGAGAAACCTATATGCAGGTCAGGAATCAACAGTTAGAACTGGACATGGAACCATAGACTGGTTCCAAATAAGAAAAGGAGTATGTCAAGGCTGTATATTGTCACCCTGCTCATTTAACTTATATGCAGAGTACATCATGAGAAACGCTGGGCGGGAAGAAGCACAAGCTGGAATCAAGATTGCCGGGAGAAATACCAACCTCAGATATGCAGATGACACCACCCTCATGGCAGAAAGTGAAGAGGAACTAAAAAGCTTCTTGATGAAAATGAAAGAGGAGAGTGAAAAAGTTGGCTTAAAGCTCAACATTCAGAAAAGGAAGATCATGGTATCTGGTCCCATAACTTCATGGGAAATAGATGGGGAAACAGTGTCAGACTTCATTTTCTGGGGCACCAAAATCACTGCAGATGGTGACTGCAGCCATGAAATTAAAAGACACTTACTCCTTGGAAGGAAAGTTATGACCAACCTAGATAGCTTATTAAAAAGCAGAGACATTACTTTGCCAACAAATGTCCATCTAGTCAAGGCTATGGCTTTTCCAGTAGTCATGTATGGATGTGAGAGTTGGACTGTGAAGAAAGCTGAGCGCTGAAGAATTGATGCTTTTGAACTGTGGTTTTGGAGTAGACTCTTGAGAGTCCCTTGGACTGAAAGGAGATCCAACCAGTCCATCCTAAAGGAGATCAGTCCTGGGTGTTCATTGGAAGGAATGATGCTAAAGCTGAAACTCAAGTACTTTGGCCACCTCATGTGAAGAGTTGACTCATTGGAAAAAACTGATGCCAGGAGGGATTGGGGGCAGGGGGAGAAGGGGACGACAGAGGATGAGATGGCTGGATGGCATCACCGACTCAATGGACATGAGTTTGAGTGAACTGCACGAGTTGGTGATGGACAGGCAGGCCTGGCATCTGCGATTCATGGGGTCGCAAAGAGTCGGACATGACTGAGCGACTGAACTGAACTGAACCAAACTGAACATTGCCAAACCAGAAGGACTGCCCAAAGACACACCAAACCCACAGACACCCCAAGACCTACTATGCCACTGCTCTTCAGACAGATGAGATCCAGCTCCATCAACCAGAACACAGGCACAAGCTCCCTCAACCAAGAAGACATCACAGGACGCCAAGCCAACCCCATCCACAGGGGCAGACTCCACAACCAAGAACTATGACCTTGAGAACCTTTTTTTTTTTCTTCTTATAAATCACATTGTTTACTCCCCCTACATATTTCTACTTTCATGTTAGCCTTGTGTGGTGCTATACAGTTTTCCTCTTTGTTTTTCTTGTCGGAAAAAAAAAAAAATCTTAAAATGATCATTTTAAAATCATTTTAAGATTTTTTTTTTCATTTTTTCACCCTTTTTTGGGGTGATTTTTCTGATTTTGTTTTTGGCATATTCAACTGCTTTTCTTATAGTTCTTGACTAGCTATATCTATTCCTGAATATATATATGTCTTTTCATGTACATCTATTTACCTTTGCTTTTCTATTTTTTCTTTTCTCTCTCTCACATTTTTACCCTCTTTTCCACCCCTTCCTTTTCTCTTTTCCCTCCCTTCTCCTCTTTATTTTTTAGTCTTTTTTCTTCTCCCTTTTTTTTTCAGTTTTCCAGACTGAGCATTAGCTAGATCTGCTTTTTAACTGGTCAATATCACTTATGATATCCCTTGTTCCCAAATCAATTTTTGTATTCTTTTCTTTACAATACTTTGGTTATAACTGTGGGTGTGGAAGTGTGTGCATATCTCCCATTATTTCTGTAATTATCTGTTTGATCTCCCATTACACATGCACAAGTCACCCCTAACAGGAAGTCAACACAAACCACTCAACTAACCTTTCCCTCCAAGGGAAAAAACCAAAACGAAGAAAGAATACAACCCTAAAATCTGGGAAAAGGAGACCTCAAGTGGAGCAAATGAAAAGACAGAGAACTACAGCACAAATGAAAGAACAAGGTCGAAACTCACAAGACTAAATAAACCAAGAGGAAATAAGTAATCTACCTGAAAGGGAATTCAAAATAATGATAGTAAAGATACTCCAAAGACTTGAAAATAGAATGGATAAAATGCAAGAAACACCTAACACAGTTAATACAATCTCCAAGGACATAGAAGAAATAAAGAATAAGTAAACAGAGATGATGGAGCAGGAAATGGCAACCCACTCCAGTATTCTTGCCTAGAGAATTTCATGGACAGAGGAACCTGGCAGGCTACAGTCCATGGGGTCACAAAGAGTTGGACACAACTGAGTAATTAACACTACTACACTAAACAGACATGAATAACACAATTACTGAAATTAAAAATACTCTAGAAGGAACCAATAGCAGAATAACTGAGGCAGAAGAATGGATAGGTGAGCTAGAAGAAAGAATGGTGGAAATAACTGCTGAAGAGCAGAATAAAAGGAAATGAATGAAAAGAATTGAGGATAGCCTCAGAGACTTTTGGGACAATATTAAATGTGCCAACATTTGCATTATAGGGGTCTGAGAGGAAGAAGAAAAAAAGAAAGGCACAGATAAAATTTTTGAAGAAAATATACTCGAAAGCTTCCCCAACATGTGAAAGGAAACAGTCAATCAAGTCCAAGAAGCACAGAGAGTCCCTTACAGGATAAACCCAAGGAGAATCACATCAAGATGTATATTAAGCAAGTTAACAGAGATTAAGCACAAAGAAAGAATATTAAAAGCAGCAAGGAAAAGCAACAAGTAACATACAAAGGGAAAACACATACAATTAACAGCAGATCTTTCAGCTGAAACTCTGCAGGATATATTTTAAGTACTGAAAGAAAAAAAATCTACAACCAAGATTATTATACTCTGAAAAGATTATATTCAAAATTGATGTAGTAATCAAAAACTTTACAGATAAGCAAAACTTAAGGGAATTTAGAACCACTGAACCAGCCTTACAACAAACAGTAAAGGGACTTACATAGCCAATAAACACAAGAGAAAGGAAAGACCTACAAAAACAAACAACACAAAACAATTAAGAAAATGCCAATACAAACATATATCTAAATAATTACCTTAAATGTAAAAGGATTAAATGCACTAACCAAAAGATACAGACTGACACGGAATGACTGAATGGATACAAAAATAAGGCCCGTATATATGCTGCCTAAAAGAGACCCGCTTCAGACCAAGAGACTCATACAGACTGAAAGTAAAAGGATGGAAAAAGATACTCCATGCAAATGGAAACCAAAAGAAAGCCAGAGTGGCAAGCCTTCATTCAGACAACAGAGACTTTAAAATAAAGACTTTAAAGGAGACAAAGAAGGACACTATATAATGATCAAGGGATCAATCCAAGAAGAAAATATAACAATTGTAAATATTTATGCACCCAGCATAGGATACATAAGGCAGACACGAACAGGCATAAGAGGGAAATGTACAGTAACACAATACCCATAGGGGACTTTAACTCCACTTACACCAATAGACAGATCATCAACTCAGAGAATCAATAAGGAAACACAAATCTTAAATGAAACATTAGACCAAATGGACCTAATTGATATCTTCAGGACCTTCCATCCAAAGACAGAAGAATGCACTGTCTTCTTGGGTGTATGTGGAACACTCTTCAGGATAGACCACATCTTGGGTCACAAATCAAGACTGAATAAATTTAAGAAAACTGAAATCATATCAAGGATCTTCTCTGACCACAATGCTATGAGACCAGATATCACCTACAGGAATAGAACTGAAAAAAACACAATGCATGGAGATTCAGTTCAGTTCAGTTTAGTCACTCAGTGGTGTCCGACTCTTTGTTACCCCATGAATTGCAGCACGCCAGGCCTCCCTGTCCAACACCAACTCCCGGAGTTCACTCAAACTCACGTCCATCGAGTTGGTGATGCCATCCAACCATCTCATCCTCGGTCATCCCCTTCTCCTCCTGCCCCCAATCACTCCCAGCATCAGAGACTTTTCCAATGAGTCAACTCTTCACATGAGGTGGCCAAAGTACTGGAGTTTCAGCTTTAGCATCATTCTTTCCAAAAAACACCCAGGCCTGATCTCTTTTAAAATGGACTGGTTGGATCTCCTTGCAGTTCAAGGGACTCTCAAGAGTCTTCTCCAACAATGCTATGAGACCAACCACACTTCAAAAGCATCAATTCCTTGGCGCTCAGCTTTCTTCACAGTCCAACTCTCACATCCATACATAACTACTGGAAAAACCATAGCCTTGACTAGACAGACCTTTGTTGGCAAAGTAATGTCTCTGCTTTTGAATATGCTATCTAGGTTGGTCATGACTTTCCTTTCAAGGAGTAAGCGTCTTTTAATTTCATGCCTGCAATCAACATCTGCAGTGATTTTGGAGCCCCCCAAAATAAAGTCTGACACTGTTTCCACTGTTTCCCCATCTATTTCCCATGAAGTGATGGGACTAGATGCCATGATCTTCGTTTTCTGAATGTTGAGCTTTAAGCTAACTTTTTCACTCTCCTCTTTCACTTTCATCAAGAGGCTTTTTAGTTGCTCTTCACTTTCTGCCATAAGAGTGGTGTCATCTGCACATCTGAGGTTATTGATATTTCTCCCAGCAATCTTGATTCCAGCTTGTGCTTCTTCCAGCCCAGCATTTCTCATGATGTACTCTGCATATAAGTTAAATAAGCAGGGAGACAATATACAGCCCTGACGTACTCTTTTTCCTATTTGGAACCATTCTGTTGTTCCATGTCCAGTTCTAACTGTTGCTTCCTGACCTGCATACAGATTTCTCAAGAGGGAGGTCAGGTGGTCTGGTATTCCCATCTCTTGAAGAATTTTCCACAGTTTATTGTGATCCAGACAGTCAAAGGCTTTGGCATAGTCAATAAAGCAGAAATAGATGTTTTTCTGGAACTCTCTTGCTTTTTTGATGATCCCACAGATGTTGGCAATTTGATCTCTGGTTCCTCTGCCTTTTCTAAAACCAGCTTGAACATCAGGAAGTTCACGGTTCACGTATTGCTGAAGCCTGGCTTGGAGAATTTTGAGCATTACTTTACTAGCATGTGAGATGAGTGAAATTGTAAATAATACTAAATTACCACATTACTGAAGAAATAAGAAGGAAAATGAAAAGATTCCTACAAACAAATGACAATGAAAACATGACAACCAAAAACCTATGGGATTCAGCAAAAGCATTTCTAAGGGAGAAATTTATAGCAATGCAACCCATCAAGAAACAAGAAAAGCATCAAGTAGACAATCTAACACTACATCTAAAGCAGCTGGAAAAAGAAGAACAAAAAAACCCCAAAGTCAACAGAAGGAAAGAAATCATAAAGCTCAGAGCAGCAATAAATGAAAAGCAAATGAAGGAAACAATATTTAGGATTAATGAAACTAAAAGCTGGTTCTTTGAGAAGATAAACAAAATTGACAAACCACTAGCCAGATTCATCAAGAAAAAAGGGGACAAAATCAAATCAACAAAATTAGAAATGAAAAGGGAGAGGTTACAACAGACAACACAGAAATACAAAGGATCATAAGAGAATATTATGAACAAATATATGGCAATAAAATGGACAACCTAGAGGAAATGGACAGATTCTTAGAAAAGTTCAACCTCCCAAGGCTGAACCAGGAAAAAAATAGAAATTATGAACAAGACAATTACAAATATTGAAATCGAAACTGTAATCAAAAATCTTCCCAAAAAACAAAAGCCCGGGGCTAGATGTCTTCACAGGGGAATTCTATCAAACATTTAGAAAAGAGCTAATGCCTATTTTTCTGAAACTTGTCCCAAAAGTTGTAGAGGAAGGAACACTTCCAAACTCATTTTACAAGGCCATAATCACCCTGATACCAAAACCAGGTAAAGACAAAACAAAACAAAACAAAAAGAAAGAAAGAAATGTATAGGCCATATCACTGACTAATATAGATGCAAAAATCCTCAACAAAATTCTAGCAAGCACAATTCAACAGCATATTAATAAGCTCATACACCATGATCAAGTTGGGTTTATTCCAGGAAGGAAAGGATTCTTCAATATATGCAAATGAATCAATGTGATACACCTTATTAACAAACTGAAAGATAAAAATCATATGGTAATCTCAATAGATGCAGAAAAAAAAAAACCTATGACAAAATTCAGCACCCATTGATTATAAAATTTCTTTAAAAAAGAAGGAACTTACCTCAACATAGTAAAAGCCATGTATAATAAGCCCACAGCAAACTTTATTCTAAATGTTGAAAATGAAAAGCACTCCTTCTAAGATCAGGAACAAAACAAGGAGGTCCACTCCCACCACTATTATTAAATATAGTTTTGGAAATCCTAGCTATGGCAATTAGAGAAGGAAAAGAAATGAAAGGAATCCAGATCAGAAAAGAAGTAAATGCTCACTGTTTGCAGATGACATGATACTATACATAGAATACTCTAAAGATACTATCAGGAAATGACTAGAGGTAACCAGTGAATTCAGCAAAGTTGCAGGATACAAAGTCAATACACTCGCACTTGCATTCCTGTATACTAATGGTGAAAAATCAGAAACAGAAAATAAGGAATCTATCCCATTCGCCACTGCAACAAAAAGAATAAAATGTCTAGGAGTAAATCTATCTAGGGAGAAAAAAGAACTGTGTATGGAAAATTATAAGACACTGATGAAAAAAATCAAAGACAACATAAGCAGATGGAAAGATATTCCACGTTTCTGGGTAGGAAGAATCAATCAATCAAGTGAAAATGACTATACTACCAAATGCAGTCTATAGATTCAATGCGATCCCTATCAAATTACCAATGGCATTTTTTACAGAACTAGAAAAAAATTTTCACAATTTGTATGGAAACACATAAGACCCCGAATAGTCAAATCAGTCTTGAGAAAGCAGAATGGAGCTGAATGTACTACAAAACTACAGTAATAAAGACAGTATGATACTGGCACAAAAACAGAAATATAGATCAATGGAAGAAGACAGAGAGCCCAGAGATAAAACCATGCACATATGGGTACTTTATTTTTGGTAAAGGCACAAGAATATACAGTGGGTCAAAGACAGGCTCTTGAATAAGTGTTGCTGGGAAAACTGGACAGCTATATGCAACAGAATGAAATTAGAACACTTTCTAACCCCACACACAAAGATAAGCTCAAAACGGGTTAAAGACATAAAGACCAGAAACTATTAAACTCTTAGAGGAAAACATAGGTTGAACACTCGGTGACATAAATCAAAGCATGATGACCCACCTCCTAGAATAAGGAAAGAAAAACAGCAACAACAAAAGAAAATAAGTGGGATCTAAAGAAACATAAAAGCTTTTGCACAGCAAAGGAAATTACAAACAAGGTAAAAAGACAACCCTCAAAATGGGAGAATATAATAGCAAAGGAAACAAGTGACAACGAATTAATTTCCAAAATATACAAGCAGCTCATACAACTCAATACCAGAAAAAGAAACAATCCAATCAAAAAGTGGGGAAAAGACCTAAACAGACATTTCTCCAAGGAAGACATACAGATGGTTAACAAACACATGAAAAGATGCTTAACATCACTCATTAATAGAGAAATACAAATCAAAACTACGATGAGATACCACCTCACACCCATCAGAGTGGTCATCATCAAAAACTCTACAGACAATAAATGCTGGAGAGGTTGTGAAGAAAAGGGAACACTCTTCCTGGTGGGAATGTCAACTGATACATTCCACTATGGAAGATAATATGGAGATTTCTTTAAAAACTAGAAATAAAACCAGCATATGAACCAGCAATCCCACTAGTAGGCATATACTCTGAGGAAACCAAAACTGAAGCTCCAATACTTTGGCCACCTGTTGTGAAGAGCTGACTCATTAGTAAAGACCCTGATGCTGGGAAAGATTGAAGGCAGGAGGAGAAGGGAATGACAGATGATGAGATGGTTGGATGGCATCACCAACTCAGTGGACATGAGTTTAAGTGAGTTCTGGGAGTTTGTAATGGACAGGGAAGCCTGGCGTGCTGCAGTCCATGAGGTGGCTAAGAGTTGGATATGACTGAGTGATGAAACTGAACTGAAATTTTTCTATTCCCAATTTTTGTAATTGCATTACAAAACCATTTAACATGTGCTTCATTGGTCCCAACACTCACATTATTTGCAAGTGAAGAAGAAAATTCATATAATTATCAAGTGACTTAACTCTAAATTGCTTACTAGCAGGGATTTTAGTTAAGCATGAAGCCAGATTATATTTAATTAGCAAACAAAGACTTAATACCATTAATACCATTTTGTGCTAAATAGTTCTGGATATAGACATTTTCTAGTTTTGAATACTGAAATCAAAATGCAAAAATGGGTTAATTATATACACCAGACTGCATTTTCTTACTATTAAGCTCAGTACTAGGTGATTTTGTTTCAGAAAAACACTATCAAGTCTCACATAAATTGTTATGCCCACGGTCTGGTTCCCTAAGACTGAGAGAATAAGACGCTCACAGCAATGCAAAAGCACAAAGGGGTTTTATTGCTAGCTCGAGCTAGGGCTCAGGTCTCATCCAGTGCAATGGAGTCTTAACGAGAGCCCCGAGCTCTGAATCACATCTACTTTTAAACAGACAGTTCTTTGTTCCTGTAACAGCATAGCTGATTGGCTAAACTGTACACGCACACGGGACTTTTAAACCTCGCATCCCTATCCGGATTGGCTTGGGTCTGGCGCAGGCGGGGGACTACGGGGATTTTTTCTGATTGGCCGAGCTCCACTGCCTGTGGGAGTTCCCAGTGCCTCAGCTTTCCTAGAGACTAAACCTCAGGCCTAACCTGCCCCTTAGAGCCTGTCCTGGCTCCAGTTTGGTCCTAACAAAATATGCTATTAACATGGATTTCATTTTCTTTGTAAGTTTTGCTTGATTTTTATTTCTAGATTTGTTTTAAAATCTATGTACATTTTATAAGTTCAAGCATTAGCATCATGAAAATAACTTGTTAACATTGGATCTCCCTAAGAAATTTCCTTTGATGTATGGCAAAACCAATACAATATTGTTAAGTAATTAACCTCCAATTAAAATAAATAAATTTATATTTTTTAAAAAGCATCATTAACCTTCAAAATAATAGTCATAAATAAATATTTTACAACTTCAAAAAATTAAAAAAAAATAAAAAGAGATCTATCCATTTATTATTCAAGTTTGAAAAACATGGCTTGCTAATGTAAAAAATGGGTACTTTTATTTACATTTAATTTCAAAGCAGACATCTACTTCTCAAGAAAAGAGCAATCAGAAGAGGGGAGGGGGGAACAAACCCAGACATTTAGCAGTTTAGTGAAGTGGAACCAGTGCACACAGAAATACAGTATGGAGCTGGGAGATGTGGGGGAGAGGCACTGTTAAAGAGGGGGTGGGACTTAGCACAGAAAGCCAGCCAGTATGGGTGTCAGGAAAGTTTTCTGGGCAGGAGACAGAGAGAAGCAGAGAATGAAACTGAGAAGGACCCTGTGAGGCTCCTGGGCATGGAAGCCTTTCTGTGTCCCCTGTTCCTTGTTTGTAGGGAACAGATTTCAGCCTCCTTTTTCCTGAGTCCCAAAAGGCAGGTATGAACAGTTGTTAATCAGGGAAGGGAGGGGATGCAGAGACGCTGGAGGTGCTGCCAAGAAACAATAGTGCAGCCTTGGGGCAGGGTCCAGGTTCTGCCTCAAGAGATGCACAGGACAATAGAATTAAAACCCAGAAAATGGAAGATGTCAGTGTTCTTCATACCAGAGAAGACCACCTGAAGTCAGACTAAAGGAACCAGAGAAACACATCAGGATAACCTGAGGTAAGATTAAAGGCTGTGGGGGTGGTGTGTGCGTGTGGTAAGTTGCCTTAGTTATGTCCAGCTCTTTGCAACCTTATGGACTCCCACCAGGCTCCTCTATCCATGGGATTCTCCAAGCAAGAATACTAGAGTAGGTCCTCTAGGGGATCTTCCTGACCCAGGGATCGAACCTGTATCTCGTATATCTCCTGCACTGGCAGGTGGGTTCTTTACCACTAGCACCACCTGGGAGGCCCGTTAAAGTCTCTGCACATAATCTAATCTTATAAGCAACTCCACCCTTAAACCATTGCTATAAAACACCTCATCAGATCCTGCTGGGTTGGGAACACAATTTTGAGAGGCACAAGCCCACTATGTCTCTTTTTGCCTGGCAAAGCAATAAAGCTATTTTCTTCTACTTCACCCAAAATTCTGTCTCCAAGATTTTATTTGACCCCAAATCAAATCTTGAGCTTTTGGAATCCAGAGGAGAAATCTTTTCTTACCTGCAAGGCAGATCCAGGAAGTTGAAAGTTTCAACTTTGGAGGAGAGGGTCCTTTTAAAGAATACAGAATTATGAATACAAAGTTAGACTTGCCAAGGAGGAAGGAATTTTTCTCTATCATTTTAGGTTCTTCTGACTGGTCTAAAAATTAAATTGACATTAGATAGATTAACAGTAGAAAATCAAACAACAGACTAATACCATGGGAGTTCCCTGTTGGTCTTCAGTTCAGTTGTGTTCAGTCACTCAGTTGTGCCTGACTCTTTGCAACCCCATGGACTGCAGCACGCCAGTCCTCCCTGTCCATTGTCAACTCCTGGAGCTTACTCAAACTCATGTGCATTGAGTCGATGATGCCATCCAACTATCTCTTCCTCTGTCGTCCCCTTCACCTCCCATCTTCAATCTTCCCCAGCATCAGGTTCTTTTCTGAGTCAATTCTTCCCATCAGGTGGCCAAAGTATTGGAGTTTCAGCTTCAGCATCAGCCCTTCCAATGAATAGTCAGGACTGATTTCCTTTAGGATGGACTAGTTGGATCACCTTGCAGTCCAAGGGATGCCCAAGAGTCTTCTCCAACACCACAGTTCAAAAGCATCAATACTTCAATGCTCAGCTTTATTTTTAGTCCAAGTCACATCCATACCTGGCTACTGGAAAAACCATAGCTTTGATTACATGGACCTTTGTTGGTAAAGTAAAGTCTCTGCTTTTTAATATGCTGTTTTGGCTGGTCATAGCTTTTCTTCCAAGGAGCAAGCGTCTTTTAAATTCACGGCTGCAGTCACCATCTGCAGTGATTTTGGAGCCCCCCAAAATAAAGTCTGTCACTGTTTCCATTGTTTCCCCATCTATTTACCATGAAGTGATGAGACCAGATGCCATAATCTTAGTTTTCTGAATGTTGTTTAAGCCAACTTTTTCACTCTCCTCTTTCACTTTCATCAAGAGGCTCTTTAGTTCTTCTTCACTTTCTGCCATAAGGGTGGTGTCATCTGCATAGCTGAAGTTATTGATATTTCTCCCAGCAATCTTGATTCCAGCTTGTGCTTCCTACAGCCCAGCGTTTCTCATGATGTACTCTGCATATGAGTTAAATAAGCAGGGTGACAATATTCAGCCTTGACATACTCCTTTCCCGATTTGGAACTAGTCTGTTGTTCCATGTTCAGTTCTAACTGCTGATTCTTGACCTGCATACAGATTTCTGAGGAGGCAGGTAAGTTGGTCTGGTATTCCCATCTCTTGAAGAATTTTCTACAGTTTATTGTGATCCACACAGTCAAAGGGTTTGGCATAGTCAATGAAGCAGAAGTCAATGTTTTTCCAGAACTCGCTTGCTTTTTCGATAATCCAACGGATATTGGCAGTTTGATCTCTGGTTCCTCTGCCTTTCCTCAATCCAGCTTGAACATCTGGAAGTTGATACTTCACGTACTGTTGAAGCCTGGCTTGGAGAATTTTGACCATTACTTTACTAGTGTGTGAGATGAGTGAAATTGTGTGTAGTTTGAGCATTCTTTGGCATTGCCTTTCTTGGGGATTGGAATGGAAACTGACTTTTCCATCCCGTGGCCAATGCTGAGTTTTCCAAATTTGCTGGCATATTGAGTGCAGCACTTTCACAGTATCATCTTCCAGGATTTGAAATAGCTCAACTGGGTTTCCATCACCTTCACTAGCTTTGTTTGAAGTGATGCTTCCTAAGGCCCACTTGATGCCCCCAGGATGTCTGACACTAGGTAAGTGATCACACCGTTGTGGTTATCTGAGTCATGAAGATCTTTTTTGTATAGTTCTTGTGTAGATTCTTGACACCTCTTCTTAATATCTTCTGCTTCTGTTAGGTCCATACCATTTCTGTCCTTTACCGAGCCCATCTTTGCATGAAATATTCCCTTGGTATCTCTAATTTTCTCGAAGAGATCTCTAGTCTTTCCCATTCTGATGTTTTCCTCTATTTCTTTGCATTGATCACTGAAGAAGGCTTTCTGATCTCTCCTTCCTGTTCTTTGGAACTCTGCATTCAAATGGGTATATCTTTCCTTTTCTCCTTTGACTTTTGCTTCTCTTCCTTTCTCAGCTGTTTGTAAGGCCTCTTCAGACAACCATTTACCTTTTTGCATTTCTTTTTCTTGGGGATGTTGTGGATCACTGCCTCCTGTACAATGTCAGAGTTCTTCACAGAAGAATCCATAGTTCTTCAGGCACTCTATCAGACCTAATCCCTTGAATGTATTTGTTGCTTCCACTGTATAATTGAAAGGGATTTGATTTATATCATCCCTGAGTGGGCTAGTGGTTTTCACTACTTTCTTCAATTTAAGTCTAAATTTGGCAATAAGGAGTTCATGATCTGAGCCACAGTCAGCTCCCAGTCTTCTTTTTGCTTACTGTATAGAGCTTCTCTGTCTTTGGCTGAAAAAATATAATCAGTTTGATTTCAGTATTGAGCATCTGGTCATGTCCATGTGTAGAGTCTTCTCTTGTGTTGTTGGAAGAGGGTGTTTGGTATGACCAGTGCATTCTCTTGGGAAAACTCTGTTAGCCTTTGCCCTGCTTATTTCTGAAGTCCCAGGCCAAATTTGCCTGTTACTCCAGGTGTTTCTTGACTTCCTTCTTTTGCATTCCAGTTTCTTATGATGAAAAGGACATCTTTTTGGGGTGTTCATTCTAGAAGATCATGTAGGTCTTCATAGAACTGTTCAACTTCAGCTTCTTCAGCATTAGTGGTTGGGGCATAGACTTGAATTACTGTGATATTGAATGGTTTGTCTTGGAAATGAACAGAGATGATTCTTTCATTTTTGAGATTGCTTCCAAGTACTGTATTTCAGACTCTTTTGTTGATTATGATGGCTATTCCATTTCTTCTAAGGGATTCTTGCCCACAGTAGTATATATAATGGTTATCGGAATTAAATTAGCTCTTTCCCATCCATTTTAGTTCACTGATTCCTAAAATGTCGATGTTCACTCTTGCCATCTCCTGTTTGACCACTTGCAATTTGCCTTGATTCATGGACCTAACATTCCAGGTTACTATGCTTTTCAGCATCAGACTTTACCTTAGTGCTTTCATTCCCATGGCCCTGGTTCAGTCCCTGGTTGAGGGACTGAGATCTAGTAAGCTGCATGGAACAGCCAAAAAAAGGAAAAGTTTAATAACACAAAGATATGGGAGAGACCCAGGGAAATTAAGCACAGCCAAAAAAAGGAAAAGTTTAATAACATAAAGATATGGGAGAGACCCAGGGAAATTAAGCTGCATGGAACAGCCAAAAAAAGGAAAAGTTTAATAACACAAAGATATGGGAGAGACCCAGGAAAAAAGGCTTTAGCCTTTTTTATATTATTAAGTAATTTATTTATTTTTGGCTGTGCTAAGTCTTGCTTGGTATGTGGGCTTTCTCTAGTTGCAGTAAGTCGGGACCACTTTCCAATTGTAAACTGGTTTCTCATTGCAGTGGCTTATTTTGTTGCAGAGTATGGGATTTAGGGCTCTGGGGCTTCAGCACTCTTGGGCTTCAGCAGTTGCACTACAGAGGCTCAGCAGCTGTGGCTCTTAGGCTTCAGAGCACAGGCTCAATAGTTGTGGCACATGGGCATAGTTTCTCCCCAGAATGTGGGATCCTCCCGGACCAGGGGTTGAACCTGAGTCTCCTGCATTGGCAAGAGGAGTCTACTGAGCCACCAGTGAGACCCCTGAAGCGCTTTTCTTAAACACCATCTTCAGTTAAAGATAAAGGAGGATGTTGCAGGGCATGGGAGTCCACTTTGGGACTTCAAAGGAGAAGAAGGCAATTCTCACATGCAGGTGGGAAAGTACATGTTTAGTAAACAAGTGCTTTTTCTGAGCCACCATGGACAATGGGTAACAGAGTGGACTCTGGTCTTGTAGTCCAGCCCATAGTTTTTGCAGAGATCTTTGGTAACAGCTCTACTTAAGAACAGGCCCTCTATCCAAATTCTTTTTTTTTTAAACAGGTACAAAGTTTATTATTAGAAACACAGCAGTGGGAGAGCACAAGGGTACATGCTCAGTCGCTCAGTCATGTCCAACTCTTCGTGACCCTGTGGACTATAGATCGCCAGACTGCTCTGTCCATGGCATTCTCCAGGCAAGAATATTGGAGTGGGTTGCCGTTTCCTCCTCCAGGGGATCTTCCCAACCCAGGGATCCAGCCCACATCTCCTGCATCACCTGCCTTGCAGGCAGATTCTTTACCACTGAAGCATGGGTAAACACACAAAGAAGCAATTTGTTTATTTAAGTCAGCAGATAGGCAGAAATACACACTCAGAAAAGATATGGGAGTCCTCTCTAATGAGGAGGGGTGAAGTAAAGAGGTGATTTAAATCACTAATATAGGATAATCCTCCTGGGTCTTCATTTACCTTTGGCCAATTATCTTGCTTCTTTTTTCACACCTGATAGGTCCTAGGACCCTCCCCAAGATACACGCACAACTTTTTGTTAAGACGGATCTTACAACAGATGCCTGTAGGTGCATGTGGTTCCCCCACACACCTACTTATTATGGGCCCCCTTCCTTTTTGACGCCTCCCCGCAATGAGCCTTCCTTGGGCAGACAGGGAACTTTTCCCTGACCTCGAGTGGTCATTTTATCTCTCTCTCTCTTTTTTTTTTAACTTTACAATGTTGTATTGCTTCTGCCACACATCAACATGAATCCACCACAGGAGTACACATGTTCCCCGTCCTGAACCCCCCTTCCACCTCCCTCCCTGTACCATCCCTCCAGGTCATCCCAGTGCACCAGCCCCAAGGATCCTGTATCGAACCTGGACTGGCGATTCGTTTCTTATATAAGCCATTAGGGGGGAGCTTACAAATTCCTCCTGAGTATTTTGAGCCTGGGTTGTTTTCAGCTCTGCTTGCCAAAGAGATAGATTTTCGGGTGGCAAATTTTGCTCCCTAAAAACTCAAATAATAATTTTCATTAAAATGAGGGGGAAAGGAAAAGAAAATTTAATAGCTGACAAATGTCACAGTTCAATAAATCCCAAAACAAACAAACAAACACATCCCAGACTTAATTCTGGCTTCATACTTTCAAAACTGTGTCTCCCCCACCACTCAGAAACTTCTGGTACTAGGCAGAAGTTTTTTCCTATCGCAACACAGAACTCTGGTCTTTGCCTTTGTGTGTTTGTGTCATTAAGTTGTGTGGTACTTACTAACACCTGCAACCAACTCTCCAATCTTCCTGACTCCAACTGGGTGTCCAACAATTCAGTTCAACTTTGACACATCTACCTGGAATTGGCATCAGATCTCATCAATTAAGGGGCTCAGTCCCACTTCAATGCCAATGGGCCATCTGTACTTCTGAGTGACTGACTCTAAGTCTCGGTTTCCGACAACTCCCTTGATAATTTGCTAGGCTCCATAATTTGCTAGAATGGCTCATAGAACTCAGACTAGCACTTGACTTTTGTTTGCCAGTTGATAATAATGAACACTACTCAGCAACAGCTGAATGAAAGAGGGGTAGGTGAGTCCATGGTGCTTCCACACCCTCTCTGGACACAGCACCCTCCCAGCACCTGGATGTGTTCACCAATCAGGAAGCTCACAAATATGGTTTAAGAACTTTTTTCAGAACTTAATTTCCAATCCCGTCTGATCTTCCAGAAATCTATAAGGGGCTGAAAGTTCTAACCCTCCAATCTCAGGGTCTTTTTGTGACCAGTCCCATTCTGGGGCTATCTAGGAACCCTCCCCAAAGTTACTTCATAAGTATCAACTTAGGAGTGGTGAAAAGGAGCTCATTATGAATAACAAAAGACAGTCCTATTACTCAGAAAATTCTAATGGTTTTTAAAAGGAGCACTATGCCAGAAATCAGGGACAAAAAAAAAAAATGTATTTCTTATCACATCACAATTGGAATAGTGTGAAATGAGAGGGTTCCTGGAAGCCATTGCTACACTTGTATGCCTAGCTATAATTTGATGATGTGCAAGGATAACTATGAACCACACAAATACATTCTGCTAAACCCAAACTAAACGGAACTCTAACCCCACTCACCCAGAACTGGATCCTCAGAATGCCTTTGACCAGCATTCATGTAAGGTGAGTGTGATGGAGAGAAAGACTAGATGGAAAGAGACGGTGGTGTCAAAAGATGACAATGAAAACATTATTTTTCAAAAATTTTACCGAAAAACCAAGATCTTAGGAACCATTACCAAAACTTCTTTCAGGGACTGTGGGACATGCCTGTGCAAGTGGGTCATTGAAGTTTAAGCTTCATTAGCACTGCTGTAACTCTCTCCCTGCTGACATGTGATTGAAAATGAGAGTAAGGTCTAAATAGGACTTTAAACAATTGGGATTATCCTAATTATCCTTTGGTGACTTTCTAATTAGACTTTTATGCCCAACTGGTAATTCTTTAAAGGTGAGTCCATAAGACTGGATTATGAGTATCCCTGGAATCACAGAGGTTATAATGCCAAAAACTTGGCCTCTGTCCACTGGTGCTGAATTAAATCTTGGAAGCAGAGTTTTGGGTGAAGCAGAAAAGAATAACATTATTGTTTTGCCAGGCAAAGGGGGACATAGTGGGCTCATGCCCCTCAAAACTTTGTGTCCCAACCACGGAGAATTTGGTGAGGAGTTTTATAGCAATGGTTCAAGGGTGGGGTTGCTGTAAGGATCAGGATGTTTGCAGGGCCTACAATCCTATAACCTGGCCTCAGGTGGTCTCCTGATAAGCTTCTTGAAGTTATCAACCTGTGATCTTCTCTGGAATGAAGAATGATGACACTTTCTGTTTGTTGGGGGGTATAGCTCTGCAAAAGAGCTCAAAGATTTTATTATGTATATCCTCTGAGGACTCTGCCCCAAAGCTGCACTATTTTTTCTTGATCCTCTTCCCTTGTCTCCCCATCCACTCCCTTTCCTGATTAGCAACTGTTCAAATCTGCCCTTCAGAACTCAGGGAAACTCATGGAGGCTGGAATCTGTTCTCTACAAAAAGAAATAAGGGAGGGAATACAGAAAGGCTTCCATGCCTAGGAGTCCCACAGGGTCCTGTTCAGTTTCATTTACAAGATAATTAGATAAGAATAAACAGACGTGGGTAGATTTATAAAAGGGAAAGACTCAATGATTCTCCAAAAAAAGTTGTGAAAATTTGAATTTGCAATCTTATTGAGGAAAAAGTTAGTTGTAAATGGGAAACGTGACAATTCCTTATATTCTACAAACCTCCATATTTCCTTCAAAACTAAGCATATTATTGAATTGACCAGATGCTAGTTGGTTTTTAAGGCTTAGCAAAGAAAGAGTAGTTGGATTTTTTTTTTTTTAATACAGTTTTGTTAGGTAGCTAGAATAGGAAAGAGGAGTCCAAAATGGTGGTGGCTAAAAGACAAAAAAAGAGAAAAGCCCACCAAAATAGAACAAAAGAAAATCCTTGGACCAGTGTGAGAACTTCAGGTGAAACAAAACATGCCACCTTCTTGGCTAGCCCAATTTGCATAGGGCAGGCTCAGTGGGGAGGAGACAAAACATATAAAAAGAGGAAGCCAAGATGGGTTGAGGCCTTTCCTTTGGGGTCAGCTTGCCCTCACGCCTTGAGGGTGTACTTTCCTTTGCTTGGCTGAATAAAACTGAGCTGTAACTGAGCTGTAACTCTGGTACAGCATTTTAAATCTGCTATGGAGAGACAGAACCAAGGAAATTACGCACTTCTCCAACATATCTGCTGCCATGACCTGGATGTAATCTGGATGAAGCAACATCAGCTCAACCCCAGCGAGGCAGAAACCAAGCATAACAGAAGCCCAACTTGGCAAAAGCTCACACTGTGGAAGCTGAATGCAAAGGAAACCCAGCACAGTGGAAGTGACAAGAAGCCTAGCATGCTGAAACTGAGACAGCAGAAACAAACTCGGCAAAAAGCTTACAGAGCTCAGTCTCAGATTTCAGAAGACCTCTGGTTAAGGTAGGAGGTCCTCATCCCATTGGCTGGAAGGACATATGACCAGCAAAATCTTAATGCCTTTACAATCTCTCATTTCTTGTTTCCTCGAACCCCCCATGAACAGGCAAGTGGCAGTGGGTACAACTGGGGGACTCTGGCAGGGGCCACTCCCCAGTGTATCTCAAAGGCTCTAATACCCTCTGGGCCTTAGTAGCTGTTGACCAAGTGGGTGAGGGTTCTGTCTTTAACCTCCTTTGTGCCAAGGATTAGGCCAATGAAAATTATGGGCACAGGTCAGGTATTTAGCAGATTTTCTGGCAAATTATGAAAGGGGTTCCTTGACACACACTTCCCATTGATTTTTCCTCCTGTCCTTCAGCTCTTCTCTCCATCTCTGCCACTGTTTACAAAGTATTGGGCAGGTCATCATCTTTCCATTTCTAAAAGTTGTGTTTGAAACTGTTTACCTAAGACTAGGACTCAAACCCATGTGGCAGAGACTCTGTGCTATGTTTAGTTACTCAGTCATGTCTGGCAGGGACTCAAACTCAGCCCAAATCCATGGTGCCTGGTTTCAAGACTTAATGAAGCTCAGGTTCTTGATGTTTCATTGAAGAAAGAATTCAGTGAGCCACACAGTGATAGGTAAGAGATAGATTTGTTTAGATTCAGAGAAAAGCACATTCCAGGAGTGTGGGCCATAGCAGAGTGTGAGCAAGGCAGCCATGAAATGTGGTGTAGGTAGTTTTTATGGGTTGGCCAATTTAATATGCTAATAAGTGGGAGGATCATTCCAACAGTTGGGGAATCACCACTCCTTGGTCTTTTGATAATGCTTTGAAACTGTCATGGCGCCTCTGGGTGTACCATTTAGCAGAATGAGAATCAAAGTTTAGTTGAATCTGATTTGTCTGCCTTCTTGGAACCATTTGATTTTAATTGGCTTATGTTATGTTCTCAGGCATTAAGCACGGATGGCTGCGACCCAGTGCACTAAGCGCAGCTGAGAGGAGTTACCCCACATCTGAGGTCAGGGGCAGTGGCCGAGAGTCCCAGGATGCGATGGCGCAGGAATGGCTGAGAGGAACTACCCAAGTCCGAGATCAGTGGTGGCCGGAAGGAGACACCCTGTGTCCGAGGTCAGGGGCGGCTGGCAGAGCGACCTCATGCCCAAGGCCAGGGGGGGTGGCTGGGAGGAGCAACCCCAGGAGCAGTGGCTGCGCGGGCATAGGAGGGACTAGAGGAGCTATCTCACATTGAAGGTCAGGAAGGGTGGCAGTAAAGAGATAATCCTCATCCAAGGTAAGGAGCAGCAGTTGTGCTTTGCTGGAGCAGCCATGAAGCGATACCCCACGCCCAAGGTAAGAGAAACCCAAGTAAGATGGTAGGTGTTGCAAGAGGGCATCAGAGGGCAGACACACTGAAACCATACTCACAGAAAACTCGTCAATCTAATCACACTAGGACCACAGCCTTGACTAACTCAATGAAACTAAGCCATGCCCCCGGGGCAACCCAAGGCAGGCAGGTCATGGTGGAGAGGTCTGATAGAATGTGGTCCACTGGAGAAGGGAATGGAAAACCACTTCAGTATTCTTGCCTTGAGAACCCCATGAACAGTGTGAAAAGGCAAAATGATAGGATACTGAAAGAGGAACTCCCCAGGTCAGTAGGTGCCCAATATGCTACTGGAGATCAGTGGAGAAATAACTCCAGAAAGAATAAAGGGATGGAGCCAAAGCAAAAACAATACCCAGCTATGGATGTGATTGGTGATAGAAGCAAGGTCTGATGCTGTAAACAGCAATATTGCATAGGAACCTGGAATGTCAAGTCCATGAATCAAGGCAAATTGGAAGTGGTCAAACAAGAGATGATGGCAAGAGTGAACATCGACATTCTAGGAATCAGCAAACTAAAATGGACTGGAATGGGTGAATTTAACTCAATTCAGTTCAGTTCAGTGGCTCAGTCATGTCCGACTCTTTGCGACCCATGAATCACAGCACGCCAGGTCTCCCTGTTCATCACCATCTCCCGGAGTTCACTCAGACTCACGTCCATTGAGTCTGTGATGGCATCTAGCCATCTCATCCTCTGTCATCCCCTTCTGCTCCTGCCCCCAATCCCTCCCAGCATCAGACTATTTCCAATGAGTCAACTCTTTGCATGAGGTGGCCAATGTACTGGAGCTTCAGTTTTAGCATCATTCCTTCCAAAGAAATCCCAGGGCTGATCTCCTTCAGAATGGACTGGTTGGATCTCCTTGCAGTCCAAGGGACTCTCAAGAGTCTTATCCAACACCATAGTTCCAAAGCATCAATTCTTTGGCGCTCAGCCTTCTTCACAGTCCAACTCTCACATCCATACATGACCACAGGAAAAACCATAGCCTTGACTAGAGAGACCTTAGTCGGCAAAGTAATGTCTCTGCTTTTGAATATACTATCTAGGTTGGTCATAAGATGACCATTACATCTACTACTGTGGGCAGGAATCCCTCAGAAGAAATGGAGTAGCCATCATGGTCAACAAAAGAGTCCAAAATGCAGTACTTGGATGCAATCTCAAAAACGACAGAATGATCTCTGTTCATCTCCAAGGCAAACCATTCAATATCACAGTTATCCAAGTCTATGCCCCAACCAGTAACGCTGAAGAAGCTGAAGTTGAACGGTTCTATGAAGACCTACAAGACCTTTTAGAACACCCAAAAAGATGTCCTTTTCATTATAGGGGACTGGAATACAAAAGGAGGAAGTCAAGAAACACCTGCAAATTTGGCCTTCAAATGTGGAATGAAGCAGGGCAAAGACTAATAGAGTGTTGCCAAGAAAATGCACTGGTCATAGCAAACATCCTCTTCCAACAACACAAGAGAAGACTCTACACATGGACATCACCAGATGGTCAACACCGAAATCAGATTGATTCTATACAGTCAACAAAAACAAGACCAGGAGCTGACTGCGGCTCAGATCATGAACTCTTTATTGCCAAATTCAGACTCAAATTGAAGAAAGTAGGGAAAACCACTAGACCATTCAGGTACGACCTAAATCAAATCCCTTATGATTATACAGTGGAAGTGAGAAATAGATTTAAGGGCCTAGATCTGATAGATAGAGTGCCTGATGAACTATGGAATGAGGTTCATGACATTGTACAGGAGACAGGGATCAAGACCATCCCCATGGAAAAGAAATTTAAAAAAGCAAAATGGCTGTCTGGGGAAGCCTTACAAGTGGCTGTGAAAAGAAGAGAAGCGAAAAGCCAAGGAGAAAAGGACAGATATAAGCATCTGAATGCAGAGTTCCACAGAATAACAAGAAGAGATAAGAAAGCCTTCTTCAGCGATCAATGCAAAGAAATAGAGGAAAAGAACAGAATGGGAAAGACTAGAGATCTCTTCAAGAAAATTAGAGATACCAAGGGAACATTTCATGCAAAGATGGGCTCAATAAAGGACAGAAATGGTATGGACCTAACAGAAGCAGAAGATATTAAGAAGAGGTGGCAAGAATACATGGAAGAACTGTACAAAAAAGATCTTCACGACCCAGATAATCATGACGATGTGATCACTAATCTAGAGCCAGACATCTTGGAATGCAAAGTCAAGTGGGCCTTGGAAAGCATCACTATGAACAAAGCTAGTAGATGTGATAGAATTCCAGTTGAGCTGTTTCAAATCCTGAAAGATGATGCTGTGAAAGTGCTGCACTCAATATGCCAGCAAATTTGGAAAACTCAGCAGTGGCCTCAGGACTGGAAAAGGTCAGTTTTCATTCCAATTCCAAAGAAAGGCAATGCCAAAGAATGCTCAAACTACCGCACAATTGTACTCATCTCACATGCTAGTAAAGTAATGCTCAAAATTCTCCAAGCCAGGCTTCAGCAATACGTGAACCGTGAACTTCCAGATGTTCAAGCTTGTTCTAGAAAAGGCAGAGGAACCAGAGATCAAATTGCCAACATCCGCTGGATAGTGGAAAAAGCAAGAGAGTTACAGAAAAACATCTATTTCTGCTTTATTGACTATGCCAAAGCCTTTGACTATGTGGATCACAATAAACTGGAAAATTCTGAAAGAGATGGGAATACCAGACCACCTAACCTGCCTCTTGAGAAATCTGTATGCAGGTCAGGAAGCAACAGTTAGAACTGGACATGGAACAACAGACTGGTTCCAAATAGGAAAAGGAGTAGGTCAAGGCTGTATATTGTCACCCTGCTTATTTAACTTATATGCAGAGTACATCATGAGAAACACTGGACTGGAAGAAGCACAAGCTGGAATCAAGATTGCCGGGAGAAACATCAGTAACCTCAGATATGCAGATGACACCACCCTTATGGCAGAAAGTGAAGAGGAACTAAAAAGCCTCTTGATGAAAGTGAAAGTAGAGAGTGAAAAAGTTGGCCTAAAGCTCAACATTCAGAAAACGAAGATCATGACATCCGGTCCCATCACATCATGGGAAATAGATGGGAAACAGTGGAAACAGTGTCAGACTTTATTTTGCAGTGCTCCAAAATCATTACAGATGGTGATTGCAGCCATGAAATTAAAAGACGCTTACTCCTTGGAAGAATAGTTATGACCAACCTAGACAGTATATTCAAAAGCAGAGACATTACTTTGCTGACTAAGGTCCGTCTAGTCAAGGCTATGGTTTTTCCTGTGGTCATGTATGGATGTGACAGTTGGACTGTGAATTAGGCCAAGCGCTGAAGAATTGATGCTTTTGAACTGTGGTGTTGGAGAAGACTCTTGAGAGTCCCTTGGACTGCAAGGAGATCCAACCAGTCCATTCTGAAGGAGATCTGCCCTGGGATTTCTTTGGAAGGAATGATGCTAAAGCTGAAACTCCAGTACTTTGGCCACCTCATGAAAAGAGTTGACTCATTGGAAAAGAGTCTGATGCTGGGAGGGATTGGGGGCAGGAGGGGAATGGGACGCCAGAGGATGAGATGGCTAGATGGCATCACGGGCTCGATGGACATGAGTCTGAGTGAACTCTGAGCATTGGTGATGGACAGGGAGGCCTGGCGTGCTGTGATTCATGGGGTCGCAAAGAGTCAGACATGACTGAGCAACTGAACTGAACTGATGTTCTCGGGCTATCTCATTCTTTCAAAAGTTGTGCCCTGCCCTCTTCCCTCCTATTTCATGCTCTTCCTGAGCCCCATCCAGGGCCACAATGTTGCCTCTACAATCTTCTGTAAGGACAAAGAGAAAATAGCTGACCTCTGGGAGGTAAATACTGTATAATATTCAATCACTCTAGAAATTCAGGCCTTCATCTTCCGTGTTTTCCAGAACATGTGGGACAACAGAACCTCTCATTGGACCTGCTAGAGTGGGTGAGAGGCACACAAATCCTGCTAGAAGTCCATCTGTTGGTGGTATCCCTTCAAGGGCAACTGGGCTTCCAAGGACAATGTTTGCCACTTTGGGAGTTAGCCCTGCAGGCCATTTGGACCAAAGCCCTTACCACCCTTATCCTAAAGCTACAAACATATCCCTGGATCAAATCTCCACTCCACTTTTATGGAACATCTAGTCTGTTGCCTCTTATCATTTTTCCCTTAAGCCACTTACTAACTCCTACAGCCTACAACCCTGCCCCTCTATAGGCAACATCGCTCCACCCAGCTTATTATTAAAAGACACTTAACAGGACCAGATAACCCATTCTTTTGTCATTACTTCTGTTATTACCTAGAGCAGGTCTTTGACAATGCAATGTTTACCATTGGAAATACCCTAAACTTCTCTTATGGCGGACTAGGGGAGGAACTCAGTGACTTATATTACCTCAAGAGGATAAGGCTTATGGCTTTTTGCCAGGTTCCCAGTCTCAGGGCACAGATTTGCTTTACAACATGGTATCTATTCCCATCTGTGGTAGACAAACCAGTAATGAGTTAAGATTAAAAGCCCTTAATCCTACCCAGGACTAGTCATGCTGGAGACCTTGGGGGTGCCCAGACCCAGCCTGGGGATCCCAGGTGGTCGACCTGCCTAGGGATCTGGTTTTCAGGAGGTTGTCATTCCTCAACCTGTTTGGGGATCCACCAGTCCAGGGGTCCCAGGAGGTCAACATGCCTTGACCTGCCCAGCTAGCCAGTTCTCACAAGTTCAACATGTCTCAACCTGCCTGGGGATTCGATCTCCAGGAGGTTGTCGTGCTTCAACCTGCCTGGCGATCTGCACCCTGACCTGGGGACACCGAGCTCTCAGGTTGCAACAGTTCTGGGTAGGATAAGCTTCAGAAAGACTCACCCCTAAGGAAGTCCACCCATGGAAATAGAAGGAAACCTATTATTGTGGGACTGTGCCCAGTCTCAGCAATAACCCGGGAGCCCAATGAGAACCACATTGCCTTTCTGGAAAGGCTAAAAGAGGCCCTCCAAAAGTTAACCAGTCTGGACTTAAACTCTTATGAGGGACAGGTGACTTTAAAGGACAAGTTCCTGTCCCAATGTGCATCAGACATCAGGATAAAGTTACAACAGCTACAGTAGCAGGACCCTGCTGCCTCTTTAGATGACATGGTCCAGATAGCCACCAATATCTTTTATAAAAGAGAATAGGAGAAGGAGGCCAAGGCCCAGGAAAGGGTGAGAAGGAAAGAGACAAGGCATACCCAGATTCTGGCCACCCTCCAGGGAAGCCCTATGGCAAACCCTGAGTTCTTGAAGGATAGGCACGAGGTAAATGCCTAACCTGTAGACAGGTGGGATATTGGGCCAGAGAGTTTCCAAACTGGCAAGTCTCCTAAAACAGCTTGCTTCAAATGCCATCATTTGGGAAATTGTTCAGCACTCTGCCCTCAGGACCCAAGAGCCTCAAGGTCAAGCTCCAAGCCTTCCCTCATGATGGTTCAACAAGACTGAAGGGGCCCACCTCATCCAGCCCACCTGTCACAGATAACCATCATGGGGCTGGAGCCAAGGGTGCAACTGGATGTGGCAGGTAGGTCCGAGAATTTTTTGGTTGACACAGGGCCTACCTACTCTGTCCTGACCTCCTACTCCAGAGCCTTTTCCTCCCAAACCTCTAACATTTTGGGTGCTACAGGGAAAACAATTACGAAAAGATTCATCCAAGCACTTCTTTGTTGCTGGGATGGACAAATATTTTCCCACAAGTTTCTGATGATCCCTGAGTGCCTTATTCCTTTATTGGGAAGAGATCTTTCCCTGCCTTCGAAATCTTGCTGCTATTGCAGTCCTGATAGAAGATGCTTTAAAACTCTCTCTTGGGGGCAAACTAACTATTTTTACCAGCCACCAAGTGAAAAAAACTCCTGAATGTGAGATGTCATTTATGGATGTCTCATCAAAAGATCCTCAGATACCAAGCAGTGCTGATGGAAAATCCATCAGTGACTATATCCCCTTGTGACTTTCTTAACCCAGCTACCCTCCTGCCCACCCCTGAGGGCTCTCTCCCCTTTCATTCTTGCCTAGAAACTTTGGATCATTGGATAAAATCCAGAGAGGGTTGTCAGAAGATTCTCTGACTAATCCTGAGGAAATTTGGTTCACTGATGGAAACAGCTTTGGCTTAGATGGAAAAAGAAGAGCTGGATATGCAATAGTCTCCAACTTTGAGACCACTGAGGCTAGGCGTTTGCCACCAGGTACTTCAGCCCAGTTGGCTGAGCGCATAGCCCTGACTTGAACTTTAGAGCTGGGAAAAGGAAAAAGAGTAGCCATTTACACTGACTCCAAGTATGCCTTTCTGGTGCTATATGTGCATGCTGTTATTTGGAAAGAAAGAGGTCACTTGACCACCCGAGGGTCCCCAATAAAGTACAGTGATCAAATCCTTAGGCTCTTGGAGGCTGTGCATCTGCCCCCTGAGGTTTCAGTCTCCCACTATAAAGGACACCAAAAAGGGGGCACGGAAGTGGCACGAGGGAACCAAGAAGCTGATCAGGCAGCTAAGAGAGCAGCATTACAGAACAATGACCTAGTAGGGGTTGCCACCTTAGTTCTGCAGACTAATTTGCCAGAAACCCCTTCATATACTGAAGGTGAGACTCTTAAAGCTAAGAGTGAGGGCTTTCAAGAAGATCATATGGGGTGGGTTCCAAAAGGAGGGACTCCTTTTTCTGCCTGGGAACCTCGAGTGGAAGTTGGTTAACTTCTTACATGCCACCACTCATTTAGGGGAGAAGGCCCTCCAAAGATTACTAGAAAGGTCCTTCAGAGGAACGGGCCTCCAGACAACTATAAGGAAAATGGTATCCTCTTGTCCCACTTGCCAGTTAAACAGCCCCCAAGGCTCTCAAAGACCCCAGCTCATCCAGTCTATCAAACGGTATGGGATTTACCAAGGAGAGTATTGGCAGATGGACTTCACCAGGATGCCAGTTTCTCAAGGGTATAAACACCTACTAGTCATGATACATTCACAGGATGGATTGAAAATCTTCCCACTCGGACTGAGAAAGCCAAGGAGGTGGTAAAAATAAATAAATAAATAAATCATTCTGAGGTTTGGCCTGCCTAGGTCATTACCCAGTGATAATGGGATATTTATTTCTAAGGTCACCCAAGGGGTCTCTAATGCATTGAAAGAAAGTGAAAGTGAAGTTTGCTCAGTCGTGTCTGATTCTTTGCAACCCCATGGACTATACAGTCCATGGAATTCACCAGAATACTGGAGTGGGTAGCATTTCCCTTCTCCAGGGGACCTTCCCAACCTAGGGATCAAACCCAGGTGTCCAGAACTGCAGGCATTGGGTATTACTTATTACCTCCATTGAGCCTGGAGACCTCAGTCTTTAGGAAAAGTAGGAAAAGTCAACCAATTCTTAAAATCAGCAATAAAAAAAGATAACCCAGGAGACCTCCCTGGGATGGAAGGAGGCTTTACCAATAGCTCTCCTCCACATCCATATTGCCCCTGAGGAACAGGTTGGTCTTAGTCTTTATGAGATGCTATATGTGAGACATTTCGCTTATGTCAACAACCTCTTCCCAGAGGCTCAGACCCTTTGGTCTTATTATATCCATGGTCTTATACATGGTCGTTGGGCAGTTCCAACAACAAATATGCTTGTGGGGTGTCAACCAGGTCCCAAGAGATTCTAAAGAGCCACCACTATATGCCTCAGGGACTCAAGTCCTAATTAAAGTCTGGAAAGATGGGTCCCCAAAAACTCAACTCCAGCCCACATGGAAGGGCCCCTACCCTGTAATACTTTTTACCTCCACAGCAGTCAAGGTACCAGGGCATGAATCCTGGATTCACTACTCATGAGCCAAGCCCTGGAAGAAAACAGAAGAGGACACTCAATTTACCTGTGAGCCCTGGGAGATCTCAGATACCTAGCCAGGACTACAAATGAGTGCCATTCTAATGAACACCCCCAAAATTAAGTTTCTGGGAATAAGATTTCTCAGGACAGCTCTAAAGAGCCAACACAGCTTGGCAGAGGTTGTACTCCAAAATAGACAGGAGATAGATCTCCTGATCCCTGAAAAAGGAGGGACTTGAGCCATCTTGAATGAAATGTGTTGTTTCTGGGTAAATACTTCCAGGTAAGTTAAAGAAAGTCTCGCAATCCTCAAGAAAAACTTTCATATCCTATAGGATCTCAAAGAATGAGGTGGAGAGTCCTCAGGGTGGCTACAATCTCTCCTTGGGGGTTCCTTCTCCTGGTGAAGGGGAATAGTTGGCTAATGCCCCAACTAACCCCTGTTATCACCATATTGATACTGCTTATGATTGCTTCATGTGTTATCAATTATTTAACCCCTTTTTGTCTCTGCCCAAGTCAACAAGCTACAAAATGCAGTGCTAGTTCAACAAGGAAATATAAAACTACACCTGACCATGGAAAATATCACATACCTTTAGATGGTCTCCACTATAAGGACTCAGGCTTGAGACTAGCAAGAAGGGGAGGCCCAATGCCCCTCGCAATCCCAGATCAGCAGGAAGTAGCCAGAGAGACCTCAACAACCCTATTCCCAAAGAATTGGGCCTCCCATCTCTTGAGGAGGGGAATGTCAGGTAGTTAGAATAGGAAAAAAGAGTCCGAACTGGCGGTGGCTAAAAGACAAAGAGAAAAGCCTGAGAAAATGGAACAAAAGAAAATCCACGGACTGGAGTGAGAACTTCAGGTGAAACAAACACGCCTCCTTCTTGGCTAGCCCAATTTGCATAGGGCAGGCTCAGGGGGGAGGAGACAAAACATATAAAAAGAGGAAGCCAAGGCCTTTCTTTTGGGGTCACCCACCCTCATGCCTTAAGGGTGTACTTTCCTTTGCTTGCCAGATAGAACTCTGAGCTGTAACTCAGCTGTAACATTAGTCCACCGTTTCAAATCTTTGCAATGGTGAGACAGAACTGAGGAAATTACATACTCCCCTGACATATTTGATTTCATATTTGAAATTTATGAAAGGAAAATTTCCTGAGGATTATCTACAAATTTATTACCAATTCTGCCTTCCATATTAATATCAGAAAAATCTCTGAATAATAATGAGTTATTGATCCAGAAAGTGTGCATGTGGACATGTATGTTGATGAAAGTAATTTAAAAAATGCAAATTTGAAATCTGTTAGTTCTAAGTACTATTTCTCTAAGGTCTCACATTTGTAGAAACTGGATTGGCTTATCTGATAAAATAAAATAGGAAAGACTAGAGATTTCTTCAAGAAAATTAGAGATACCAAGGGAACATTTCATGCAAAGATGGGTGCAATAAAGGACAGAAATGGTATGGCCCTAACAGAAGCAGAAAATATTAAGAAGAGGTGGCAAGAATACACAGAAGAGCTATACAAAAAAGTTCTTCATGACCCAGATAAGCACAATGGTGTCATCACTCACCTAGAGCCAGACATCCTGGAATGTGAAGTCAAGTGGGCCTTAGGAAGTGTCACTATGAACAAAGCTAGTGGAGGTGATGGAATTCCAGTGGAGCTATTTCAAATCCTGAAAGATGATGCTGTGAAAGTGCTGCACTCAATATGCCAGCACATTTGGAAAACTCAGCAGTGGCCACAGGACTGGAAAAGGTCAGTTTTCATTCCAATCCCAAAGAAAGGCAATGCCAAAGAATGCTCAAACTACTGCACAATTGCACTCATCTCACATGCTAGTAAAGTAATGGTCAAAATTCTCCAAGCCAGGCTCCACCAATATGTGAACTGTGAACTTCCATGTTCAAGCTGGTTTCAGAAAAGGCAGAGGAACCAGAGATCAAATTGCCAACATCTGCTGGATCATGGAAAAAGCAAGAGAGTTCCAGAAAAACATCTACATTGCTTTATTGACTATGCCAAAGCCTTTGACTGTGTGGATCACAATAAACTGTGGAAAATTCTGAAAGAGATGGGAATACCAGACCACCTGACCTGCCTCTTGAGAAACCTGTATGCAGGTCAGGAAGCAAGTTAGAACTGGACATGAAACAAGAGACTGGTTCCGAATAGGAAAAGGAGTACATCAAGGCTGTATATTGCCCCCCTGCTTATTTAATTTATATGCAGAGTACATCATGAGAAACACTGGGCTGGAGAAAGCGCAAGCTGGAATCAGGATTGCTGGGAGAAACATCAATATGCAGATGACACCACCCTTATGGCAGAAAGTGAAGAAGAACTAAAGAGCCTCTTGATGAAAGTGAAAGAGGAGAGTGAAAAAGTTGGCTTAAAGCTCAACATTCAGAAAACGAAGATCATGGCAGCTGGTCCCATTACCTCATGGGAAATAGATGGGGAAACAGTGGAAACAGTGTCAGACTTTATTCTTTTGGGCTCCAAAATCACTGCAGATGGTGATCGCAGCCATGAAATTAAAAGACACTTACTCCTTGAAAGCAAAGTTATGACCAACCTAGACATCATATTAAAAAGCAGAGTCATTACTTTGTCAACAAAGGTCTGTCTAGTCAAGCGTATGGTTTTTCCAGTAGTTATGTATGGACGTGAGAGTTGGACTATAAAGAAAGCTGAGCACAGAAGAATTGGTGCTTTTGAAGTGTGGTGTTGGAGAAGACTCTTGAGGGTCCCTTGGACTGCAAGGAGATCCAATCAGTCCATCCTTAATGAAATCAGTCCTGGGTGTTCACTGGAAGGACTGATGTTGAAGCTGAAACTCCAATATTTTGGCCACCTGATGTGAAGAGCTGACTCATTTGAAAAGACCCTGATGTTGAGAAAGATTGAAGGCAGGAGGAGAAGAGGACGACAGAGGATGAGATGGTTGGATAGCGTCACCAACTCAACAGACAGGACTTTGGGTAAACTCAGTTGGTGATGGACAGGGAGGCCTGGCATGCTGTGGTTCATGGGGTTGCAAGGAGTCGGACACGACTGAGCAACTGAACTGAACTGATCTGATAAAATATTAAATTGTCTGCTAGCTAAATTTGTCTATAATGATACTAAAAATGAAATAGGTATGGAATCAACATTATTGATGTCACTTGGTCTGCAAGACCTACTGGAAGTTTTAACACTGAATTTTTTTTCAGGGCTAAATCTAATCAGTTTCAGTAATTTTTCTAAAACATAAATTTGTTCAGATTTTTAAAAGGAGAAGCATCCTCTTAATGGAAAGTTGTATTTTAATATAAAGATAAAACATTATGTCAGTAATTTATTTCTGCAGCAGAGAATTAGAATCTTTTTAAAATCATATGTTATTGGTTGTTTTCATTATACACAATACCACATGAGCAACAGAATTGAATTAAGACAAGAATATTGGGGCTGATACAAACTGATACAAATATCAGTTTCTCATTAACTAGGGAAAAACTAGAATAGCACTTTTTTGTCACTACTGCTAGCATACATCACAGAATCTCTTTGTCTTCATGGGGAGTAACATTGACCCAGGTTGTCTCCCATTCAGAAACAGCTCTCTTCTGCTGAGTACCTTCCATTTGCTCCATGAAATCCACTCATCACCCTTCTCCACTCTGCTCTGTACTCCAGGAGGCTGATTACTACCCTTTTCATCAAATAGACCATCCCCTGTCTTCCTGCTAAATTCATTCAAAAGGAGGCCCCATGAGAGGTAAGAGGGCAGAAGGAGGGGAGGTCAGAGAATTCACACCCATTTCTCTCTCCCTAGGGAACTGTGGCATCTCTCTCCAAAGCTTACCAGTCTTTCCAGATTCCAGTAATTTCTTGTCCTTGTTCTTTGAGGAGTCACTGCTTCTACCAACCTTATATTTAGTTTCCCTGTATCCTGCTCACATCTTTGTAAATAGTCTAGTCATTAAACTGTTGAATCACCTCTTTTGGGTGAGCCCTGCCTAATTGACTGGCTTCCTCCCTCTCACCTTTGAGCATACTTTGTTAGAGTTCAAGCTGTCAATCAAATGATCTGATAACCAAACTTCACTTGATACGTTAGCCAAGGCCCACATCCTTACTATTGTTCCTAGAAACAGATTAAAGTCTGAGTCACTTCCAAGGAAACCACCTTTGACCTTGTCCCTTCCATTTAGTTTCTTTTGTCAATCTATTCCTCCTTAGCTAAGTTTCCTTAAAGAATGATAAATTTCTTGGCATTATCAAACTGACCTTCTTTGAAATGAAGAATACTAGCACCTTCCATTTGTTTGGGATTTTATTTCTATAAAACAGCTCAAAGATATTGCTGTGTGCATCCCTAGAGGCATTATTGTATCCCCAGTGCTGCTCTACTGTTTCTCAGCTGCTTCTTCCTTGTCTGTGAATCTTGTCCATTTCCTGATTAGCAACTGTTGCTGCAGCATCCTGATCAGCAGCAGCGTCTGTGACCCCTGCCATCCTGCTTCTCTCTGATTCCTCAATCCAGTGCACCTGCCTTCCTTCTCCCCACCCTACTGAAGTCATACTGGAAGTCATTAGTTACATGCTCAGTGGGTACTTACTGGTCCTCTCATTACATTTGACATTGATCATCTTTGCCCTATATTTAAAGTTGTCTGCTCCCTATGCTTCTGTGACTTTCCTTTCCTTTTTCTCTAATTTCCTTCCCTTTGTTCCTCCCTTAAGGTTGGGTGTTCTTTAGGATTGACTGTTCCACTGACTATTCTCACTCTACCTGCTTTCCCTGAGGATTTTATCCATTTCCATTGCTTCAACATTCAGTTGAATATAGGTGACTTTAAAAACTCTATCCCCGTGACAAGACTCCTAACTGAGTTTCAGTAAGTTTTCAACCTATATGTTCTATGAACTAGCACTATCCATGTGCCTCAGGCATCTCAAATTAAAGGAACCGAATTAAACCAAACCACTGTGATGTTTCCAATATAAGGTGAGAGAGTCTATATAAGGTGTGAGAGAGTCTATCCTTAGGCAGGTTGATAGGAAACCTGAGGTCCCTGAGGAGAAAGGAGTCTGGGTCTCTTGTGTCCGACTCTTTTCTACCTCATGGACTGTAGCCTACCTGTCTCCTCCGTCAGTGGGATTTTCCAGGCAAGAGTACTGGAGTGGGTTGCCATTTCCTTTTCCAAGGAGGAGATAGGGGTCTGTAATTCTCAAGGAGGAGAAAAGGCCAAACTTTTTTCTACATTTAAGGAATATACATTTAAGGCTTTTTTCTTTAAGCCTGGAGCTGATGATTACACAACAAAACAACTCAGTTTAAACTCTGTACTAAGGATTATAGAACAATAATGTATCCTGCTTGAGAACAGTTTCTCCTTCTGGAAAACCTTCTGACTAATCCAACTATCTTAAAATGTATATTATGAGAGTGGGCCATGGGAGTGAGTCTAGTAAGATCTTTACAACCTTGAGATATTCTTTTTTTATATATAAATTTATTTATTTTAATTGGAGGTTAATTACTTTATAATATTGTATTGGTTTTGCCATACATCAACATGAATCCACCACAGGTATACACGTGTTCCCCATCTTGAACCCCCCTCCCTCCTCCCTCCCTGTACTATCCCTCTGGGTTGTCTCAGTGCACCAGCCCCAAGCATCCAGTATCATGCATTGAACCTGGACTGGCAATTCGTTTCATATATGATATTATACATGTTTCAATGCCATTCTCCCAAATCATCTTGAAATCAAAATGGAATCACAGATAACTAGCCTGGAGACAAGGACTGAGAAGATGCAAAAAAGGTTTAACAAGGATCTAGAAGAAATTAAAAAAGAGTCAATAGATAATGAATAATGCAATAAATGAGATCAAAAACACTTGGAGGCAACAAATAGTAGAATATCAGAGGCAGAAGATAGGATTAGTGAAGTAGAAGAAATGAATGGTAGAAATAAATGAATCAGAGAGGAAAAAAGAAAAACAAATTAAAAGAAATGAGGACAATCTGAGAGACCTCCAGGACAGTGTTAAATGCCCCAACATTGGAATCATAGGAGTCCCAGAAAAAGAAGACAAAAAGAAACATGATGAGAAAATGTTTGAGGAGATAATAGTTGAAAACTTCCCTAAAATGGGGAAGGAAATAATCACCCAAGTCCAAGAAACAGAGAGTCCCAAACAAGATAAATTGAAGGTGAAACACCCCAAGGCATGTATTAATCAAATTAACAAAGATCAAACACAAAGAACAAATATTAAAAGCAGCAAGGGAAAAACAACAAATAATACACAAGGGGATTCCCATAAGGATAACAGCTGATCTCTCAATAGAAACTCTTCAGGCCAGGAGGGAATGGCAGGACATACTTAAAGTGATGAAAGAAAATAACCTACAGCCCAGATTACTGTACCCAGCAAGGATCTCATTCAAATATGAAGGAGAAATCAAAAGCTTTATAGACAAGCAAAAGCTGAGAGAATTCAGCACCACCAAACCAGCTCTCCAACAAATGCTAAAGGATCTTCTCTAGACAGGAAACACAAAAAGGGTGTATAAACCCAAACCCAAAACAATAAAGTAAATGGCAACGGGATCATACTTATCAATAATTACATCAAACGTAAATGGGTTGAATGCCCCAACCAAAAGGCAAAGACTGGCTGACTGGATACAAAAACAAGACCCCTATATATGCTGTCTACAAAAGACCCACCTCAAAACAGGGGACACATACAGACTGAAAGTGAAGGGCTGGAAAAAGATATTCCATGCAAATAGAGACCAAAAGAAAGCAGGAGTAGCAATACTCATTTCAGATAAAATAGACTTTAAAACAAAGGCTGTGAAGAGAGACAAAGAAGGACACTACATAATGATCAAAGGATCAATCCAAGAAGAAGATATAACAATTATAAATATATATGTACCCAACATAGGAGCACCACAATATGTAAGACAAATGCTAACAAGTATGAAAGGGGAAATTAACAATAACACAATAATAGTGGGAGACTTTAATACCCCACTCACACCTATGGATAGATCAACTAAACAGAAAATTAACAAGGAAACACAAACTTTAAATGACCAGTTAGACCTAATTGATATCTATAGGACATTTCACCCCAAAACAATGAATTTCACCTTTTTCTCAAGTGCACATGGAACCTTCTCCAGGATAGATCACATTCTGGGCCATAAATCTAGCCTTGGTAAATTCAAAAAAATTGAAATCATTCTAAGCATCTTTTCAGAACACAATGCGGTAAGGTTAGACTCAATTACAGGAGAAAAACTATTAAAAATTCCAACATATGGAGGCTGAACAACATGCTGCTGAATAACCAACAAATCACAGAAGAAATCAAAAAAGAAATCAAAATATGCATAGAAATGAATGAAAATGAAAACACAACAATCCAAAACCTGTGGGACACTGTGAAAGCAGTGCTAAGGGGAAAGTTTATAGCAATACAGGCATACCTCAAGAAACAAGAAAAAAGTCAAATAAATAACCTAACTCTACACCTAAAGCAACTAGAAAAGGAAGAAATGGAGAACCCCAGGTTTAGTAGAAAGAACGAAATCTTTAAAATTAGGGCAGAAATAAATGCAAAAGAAACAAAAGAGACCATAGCAAAAATCAACAAAGCCAAAAGCTGGTTCTTTGAAAGGATAAATAAAATTGACAAACCATTAGCCAGACTCATCGAGAAACAAAGAGAGAAAAATCAAATCAATAAAATTAGAAATGAAAGTGGAGAGATCACAACAGACAACACAGAAATACAAAGGATCATAAGAGACTACTATCAGCAATTATATGCCAATAAAATGGACAACGTGGAAGAAACGGACAAATTCTTAGAAAAGTACAACTTTCCAAAACTAAACCAGGAAGAAATAGAAAATATTAACAGACCCATCACAAGCATGGAAATTGAAACTGTAATCAGAAATCTTCCAGCAAACAAAAGCCCAGGTCCAGAAGGCTTCAGAGCTGAATTCTACCAAAAATTTAGAGAAGAGCTAACACCTATCCTACTGAAACTCTTCCAGAAAATTGCAGAGGAAGGTAAACTTCCAAACTCATTCTATGAGGCCACCATCACCCTAATACCAAAACCTGACAAAGATGCCACAAAAAAAGAAAACTACAGGCCAATATCACTGATGAACATAGAGACATTCTTTTTTTAAATTAATTTATTTTTTATTGAAGAATAATTGCTTTACAGAATTTTGCTGTTTTCTGTCACACCTCAACATTCTTTTGATTTATTGTAACAACCAATTTAAAAAGTATATAGCTCACTTGCTAACACTAGCTATCATCCATTAGCTATCAACTGTAGAACACACCATCATATTATAAATTATAAGAGAAAAGTCAATTATAGTGGTAAAAGTTTATCAGTTATGAAACATATCCTAATTTCAGAAACATTAAAATGTAAAGAAGAAAAAGTACAACTTAGGATCTATGAAACACTGGCAATTTTCCTATCATTGTTATTTCCAGTGGGCTCTTCCTCATGTGTTCTGTGTCTCACTTAGTGCCACAGCCACCCTCCACATCCTGTAACTCAGAATTCTAAACATATATATATATATAGGTCAGTTTTATGAGTCAACTTATCTAGGCTAGAGCCCTTAATTATTCAACCCAATACTAACTAGATGTTGCTAAGGAGGCATTTTGTATTTGTGATTAATATCTACAATCAGTTGACTAAATAGAGGAGATTATTTTCTATAATCTGGATAGGTCTGATCCAGTCAGCTGAAAGGCCCTAATGTAAGCAGATAAATTGGGGGATCCCTGGAGAAGGAGAACCAGGAATGATTTTCTTGACAAAGAGAAATCATTTTGGCCTAAACCATTTTGCGATCTAAGCCGGGGACAGTGCTTGCCTTTGAACAGGTCTCAATCGTTTAATGACCTTAGGAAATATAGGAATGACAAAGGAATACAGGAACACAGAAAAGGAAGAGTACAGTCATAAAGCAGAGTCCTAGTTCCTCCTCAAGGAACATAGTACATAATAATATATCTTTGACTTCTGCAGGAACTAAGACTCCCATCCAAGTGGAGGATGGGAGGATGATATTGACCCTCCTGACTTCAGTCAAGTCAAGCTTGGATTCTATCAATCTTTGCCACAGTCCTATGCTGAATTCTCTTTTTGCTCAAGCCCCATTATGAATATGCATGTACACTTCACTTAAAACACCCCCAATTTTGCAATTCAGGGAGACACTGCTTTGGGAAAGATGCTCAGTGTTCTCCTTACTTGGTGCAAGTAATAACCCTTTCTTTCTCCTGATCATTGGCTTGACTGTGTCTGTTAGCTCAGAACCCAACAAGAAGTGAAGCCAGTTTTTGGGTAACATTAAGAGGGAGAATCAAGGTTTCCCTGAGAAAGAAGAAATTCTCCCTGTGCATCGTCAATGTCGTTTTCTGCCTGAGAGATTCCAGTCTGCCTTCTGAAGGCCTGCTCTATGGCATTTCAGACTTGTCTGGACAGCTCTCACAATTGCATAAACCAATGCCTTGCAATAAATCTTCCCCTTTCCTGCTCACTCTGCACCCTCTACACTTAGACACCACATTTGAAAATGAATCTTTACTCATAAATTTAACTCCTCCTTTCAAGTTGATGCCCTTAGTTAGCTTTCTTCATCTCTTGTTTTGACTGTAGCAACAGCATCTTAACTGAAATAAATCCCTGCTTCAAGGTTTCCCCCTCCAACCCGAGCATTCAGATTGTCCTAGAGGGAACTTTTTAAAATGCAAGATTTATTCTATTTCTCTTCTGTTTATAATACTTCACTGTTCTCACCAGGAACAGGATGAAGCCCAAGCTTCCCAGTAGGAAACATATATCCACTCAAGACCTAGTCTCTAAATAAGCTAATTCCTCTCACTCTCATCCCCATTGCTTAAGCAACCAGAACAGGGTACCTCATGCTCTCGCCTTTATGCTTTCTGTCCCCTTGATTGAATGTTTGCTCACTCTTCTTGTAAGCTGCTTGAAAAATTCTTTTTCATTCTTTAAATCCTAGCCTGGAGAACAAGGTGGCAGAGGAATAGGTGGATGGGGAGTGCACCTCTCTCCACGGATACATCAAGAATACGCCTTCTGACACAGAAGTCCAGACAGAATGTTGTAGCCACGTGTTCTAGGAAACAAACTCATTCAGAAGGACAATGCAGATAGTGGAGTGCTATTACACCAGCGGGCCCAATGCAGAGTCTCCTCTTAGCCAAGGATCCTGACCAGTTTTTCTGAAAACCTTATATACCCTAAATGTACATGCCCAAACCCACCTCCCCAAATTCCCTGAAACTAGTCTGAACAAAGGAACAGAAAGATACAATCAAAGTTAACCCATGATTCATATGACTTAACCCTAGGTAGTTAACCCTGTACAATTATCAATAGGCCTGTGGTCATACCCCAATAAGCATAATGGAATTTATGATTCTATTCGGTTACACAGATAATTAGGGTATTCTTTTAGGCAACAGAGAGTCTAGGTACGAGCCCTGGGTCTCTTCCATCCAAGGGGCCTGGTTTTCCAGTAGGTATGTCATTTCCATAGATACTGGGCATATAGTTCAAAGTCCACAGTCTGGCCCAAGATGGAGTCCTGCTTTCAAAATGGAGCCTGTTCTGTCTGTTTCCTGCTTCATTTCCCCTTCTTGATGCTCTTAATTCATAGTATGAGCATCATTCATTGGGATATATTGCACGCTGACTCTCTGACCTCCAATTTGGGAGAACAACATCAACCTTTGGGTTACAAAGTTCATAATACATTGTAGAATAATGGGTCCACAACGCAGATCTATCAAGGCAACTATCAGTTCAGTTTAGTTCAGTTCAGTCATTCAGTGGTGTCCTACTCTTTGCGAATCCATGAATCACAGCACGCCAGGCCACCCTGTCCATCTCCAACTCGCGGAGTTCACTCAAACTCACGTCCATCGAGTCGGTGATGCCATCCAACCATCTCATCCTCTGTCGTCCCCTTCTCCTCCTGCCCACAATCCCTCCCAGCATCAGGGTCTTTTCCAATAAGTCAACTCTTTACATGAGGTGGCCAAAGTATTGGAGTTTCAGCTTTAGCATCAGTCCTCCCAATGAACACCCAGGACTGATCTCCTTTGAAATGGACTGGTTGGATCTCCTTACAGTCCAAGAGACTCTCAAGAGTGTTCTCCAACACCACAGTTCAAAAGCATCAATTCCTCCATGCTCAGCTTTCTTCACAGTCCAACTCTCACATCCATACATGATTACTGGAAAAACCATAGCCTTGACTAGACGGACCTTCGTTGGCAAAGTAATAGCTCTGCTTTTGAATATGCTGTCTACGGTGGTTATAACTTTCCTTCCAAGAAGTAAACGTCTTTTAATTTCATGGCTGCAGTCACCATCTGCAGTGATTTTAGAGCCCAGAAAAATAAAGCCTGACACTGTTTCCACTGTTTCCCCATCTATTTCCCATGAAGTGATGGGACCAGATGCCATGATCTTAGACTGTTGTGCTTTAAACCAACTTTTTCACTCTCCTCTTTCACTTTCATCAAGAGGCTTTTTAGCTCCTCTTCACTTTCTGCCACAAGGGTGGTGTCATCTGCATATCTGAGGTTATTGATATTTCTCCCAGCACTCTTGATTCCAGCCTGTGCTTCTTCCAGCCCAGTGTTTCTCATGATGTACTCTGCATATAAGTTAAATAAGCAGGGGGACAATATACAGCCTTGACATACTTCTTTTCCTATTTGGAACCAGTCTGTTGTTCCATGTCCAGTTCTAATAGTTGCTTCCTGACTTGCATATAGGTTTCTCAAGAGGCAGGTCAGGCAGTCTGGTATTCCCATCTCTTTCAGAATTTTTCACAGTTTATTGTGATCCACACAGTCAAAGGCTTTGGCATTGTCAATAAAGCAGAAATAGATGTTTTCTGGGACTCTCTTGTTTTTCCATGATCCAGCGGATGTTGACAACTTGATCTCTGGTTCCTCTGCCTTTTCTAAAATCAATTTGAACATCTGGAAGTTCACGGTTTATGTATTGTTGAAGCCTGGCTTGGAGAATTTTGAGCATTACTTTACTAGCATGTGAGATGAGTGCAATTGTGCGGTAGTTTGAGCATTCTCTGGCATTGCCTTTCTTTGGGATTGGAATGAAAACTAACCTTTTCCAGTCCTGTGACCACTGCTGAGTTTTCCAAATGTGCTGGTATATTGAGGGCAGCACTTTCACAGCATCATCTTTCAGGATTTGAAATAGCTCAACTGGGATTGCATCACCTCCACTAGCTTTGTTCATAGTGATGCTTTCTAAGGTCCACTTGACTTCACATTCCAGAATGTCTGGCTCTAGGTGAGTGATCACACCATCGTGATTATCTGGGTCATGAAGATCTTTTTTTGTACAGTTCTTCTGTGTATTCCTGCCACCTCTTCTTAATATCTTCTGCTTCTGTTAGGTACATATTGTTTCTGTCCTTTATTGAGCCCATCTTTGCATGAAATGTTCCCTTGGTATCTCTAATTTTCTTGAAGAGATCTCTAGTCTTTCCCATTCTGTTCTTTTCCTCTATTTCTTTGCGTTGATCGCTGAGGAAGGCTTTCTTATCTCTCCTTGCTATTCTTTGGAACTCTGCATTCAGATGGGCATGTCTTTCCTTTTTTCCTTTGCTTTTGGCTTCTGTTCTTTTCACAGCTATTTGTAAGGCCTCCTCAGACAGCCATTTGCTTTTTTGCATTTCTTTTTCTTGATGATGGTCTTGATCCTATCTCCTGTACAATGTCATGAACCTCTGTCCACAGTTCATCAGGCACTCTGTCTATCAGATCTAGGCCCTTAAATCTATTTCTCACTTCCACTGTATAATCATTAGGGATTTGATTTAGGTCATACCTGAGTGGTCTAGTGGTTTTCCCTACTCTCTTCAATTTAAGTCTGAATTTGGCAATAAGGAGTTCATGATCTGAGCCACAGTCAGCTCCCAGTCTTGTTTTTGCTGATGTATAGAGCTTCTCCATCTTTGGCTGCAAACAATATAATCAATCTGATTTTGGTGTTGACCATCTGGTGATGTCCATGTGTAGAGTCTTCTCTTGTGTTGTTGCTGTAAAGAGCAATATTGCATAGGAACTTGGATCGTTAGGTCCATGAATCAAGGCAAATTGGAAGTGGTCAAACAGGAGATGGCAAGAGTGAACGTCGACATTCTAGGAATCAGTGAACTAAAATGGACTGGAATGGGTGAATTTAACTCAGATGACCATTATATCTACTACTGTGGGCAGGAATCCCTTAGAAGAAATGGAGTAGCCATCCATGGTCAACAAAAGAGTCTGAAATACAGTATTTGGATGCAATCTCATAAACGACAGAATGATCTCTGTTCGTTTCCAAGGCAACCCGTTCAATATCACTGTGATCCAAGCCTACGCCCCAACCAGTAACGCTGAAGAAGCTGAAATTGAAAGGTTCTATGAAGACCTACAAGACCTTTTAGAACTAACATCCAAAAAAGATGTTCTTCTCATTATAGGGGACTGGAATGCAAAAGTAGGAAGTCAAGAAACACTTGGAGTAACAGGCAAATTTGGCCTTGGAATGTGGAATGAAGCAGGGCAAAGGCTAATAGAGTTTTGCCAAGAGAACGCACTGATCATAGCAGACACCCTCTTCCAACAACACAAGGCAACTATAACAATGGTAAATATAGTTTTCCACCAATCACCCTTCACCCAAGATAGGACCGAAGTCCAAAAAGGAAGATTATTATCAGACATAACTTTTACCTGACCTTTCATATCATCTAGGGTGGCTGATATATAGCCAGATAGATCAGGAATATATACACAACATTCAACATTAATTATAGCACTCTTTGTACTGAAACTATGGTTAGTCTCAAGATGATACCAGCAAGTCCTTGTAGCAGCAGTTGATTGTAGAGCTTCATGTCTTTTTCTTCTTTAAGATGATCTTGGTTTCATGGGGATCAATGGCGTCCTTTTGTGTAGTGCACTCGGCGTCCTCCAGGTCTGCGTGGTATGCTCTCTTCACCCTCATATGATGGATCCAGGGAGTGACACCTGCAACTTTAACTGCAGTAGGGCTTGTTAGAACAACAGTATATAGACCCTTCCAACGTGGGGCCAAGGAGTCATGTTTCCAATCCTTGACCACACGTGATCCCTGGGCACAAACTCGTGAATCTGTTCCCCAAGGAGGAATGGTACCCTTTCTTGTACAGACTTAGTTACCTGATTTATTACCTTACCCAGTTGTTCCATCTGCTGTGATATCTCATCTCCCCTTACCTGAGGCAAATTTGTTGACACCTGTTTTATTATGCAAGGGGGCCTCCCATACACAATTTTGTATGAAGAAGAGCCATGGGACTGTGGGGTCATCCTGAGTCTGAGCAGAGCCATCGGAAAAGAGTCCACCCAGGAACAGTCAGTCTAAGATCCACTTGGAGAATGTCTCTTTAAGTGCCCGGTTGGTTCCTTCCACCATCCCAGAACTCTGGGGCCTATATGCTGTATGTAATTTCCACTTGATGTTTAAAGTTTTGCATACTTGTTATACTAAATCAGCTACGAAAGCCAGGCCATTGTCCAATCCAATGCTGGTAGGAAATCCAAACTGGGAACTATCTCCCTAAGCAGGCACTGGGCTACTTTTGATGCTCTTTCAGTCTGGCTAGGAAAAGCTTCTACCCATCCTGAGAATGTACATACTATGACCAGCAGGTAATGGTAGTGTCGGTGAGGTTTTCAGTGAAGTCCACTTCCAGGTGTTCAAAGGGCTGCGTTCCTTTTACTTGAATCCCTGGAGGTTTCTGTCTGTGCCAAGAGGCAGTATTGACCTGTGAGCAGGCAGTGCAGTTCTGAGATTTTGTCCTGCATAGGGAAGAGAGACAAGGAACCAAGAAATATTTTCAAATTAGCTCTTCCAGTTTATCATGGCCTAGATGGGTTGCTTGGTGTGTTTGGCTTACCAGAGTAGGCACCAGCTGGCACCAATAATTTGCCACTTGGCAATTCCCACCATCCCTTTTCAGTCTTGATGGCCCCTTCTGCTTTGGCTAGTTGGTTTTAAGCTTCAGTGTATTTTGGAGAGTCTGGCATCTGGTCCCATCACTTCATGGGAAATAGATGGGGAAACAGTGGAAACAGTGTCAGACTTTATTTTTGGGGGCTCCAAAATCACTGCAGATTGTGACTACAGCCATGAAATTAAAAGACGCTTACTCCTTGGAAGAAAAGTTATGACCAACCTAGATAGTATATTCAAAAGCAGAGACATTACTTTTCTGACTAAGGTCCGTCTAGTCAAGGCTATGGTTTTTCCAGTAATCATGTATGGATGTGAGAGATGGACTGTGAAGAAGGCTGAGCACCGAAGAATTGATGCTTTTGAACTGTGGTGTTGGAGAAGACTCTTGAGAGTCCCTTGGACTGCAAGGAGATCCAACCAGTCCATCCTAAAGGAGATCAGCCCTGGGTGTGCTTTGGAAGGAATGATGCTAAAGCTGAAACTCTAGTACTTTGGCCACCTCATGGAAAGAGTTGACTCATTGGAAAAGACTCTGATGCTGGGAGGGATTGTGGGCAGGAGGAGAAGGGGACGACCAAGGATAAGATGGCTGGATGGCATCACGGACTCGATGGACATGAGTCTGAGTGAACTCCGGGAGATGGTGATGAACAGGGAGACCTGGCGTGCTGCGATTCATGGGGTCGCAAAGAGTCGGACACAGCTGAGCGACTGAACTGAACTGAGCATTAGCTCAGGTAGCTCCGCCAATATGAGAGCTTTAATAGGGGCTTCACTTGTCACCTCCAAGCCCTTGGCTGCTTGTTTAGCAGTCTCATCTGCAGTCTGTTCCCTGAGCCCGGGGGTATCCTCTTTTTGACGTCCTCAGCAGTGTATGACTGCAACCCTTTTTGGTTCCCAGGCAGCATTTAATAGGGTCTTAATTTCTTCCTTATTTTTAATATCTTTTTCACTAGCTGTCAAAGGCCTCTCTCCTTATACAGAGCCCTGTAGTGTGGCAAAAGCATACCTGAAGTCTGTGTAAATGTTTGTCTTCTTACCTTTTGACAGCTGGAGGGCCTGGATTAGGGCATATAGTTCAGCCTGTTGAGCAGACCAGTGTGATGGCAGAGGGCTAGCCTCAAAGATGGTTTCTTCCATGACTACTGCATATCCCAACAGTTATTGTCCTTGTTTCACCAGGCTGATGCCATTGGTGTACAGGATCAAATCTGGGTCCAGGATTGGCTGGTCTCCCAAGTCATGTCTGCTGGCATATTTCCTTGCAATCATGTGAGGGCCCACCTTCTCCCATGAGAAAGAGAGTGGCCAGATTCAGGGCCTGACAAGGCTCAGTAGTAACATGGGGGTTCTCACATAACAGTCCCTGGTATTGAGTAATCCGGGATGTTGACAGCCATTTATAGGGGTCCCCTCGCAGGAGAGTGTTGACCTCATGCGGGACTTTTCCAAAAAAATCTTGACCCAAAGTCAGCTTTGTTGCCTCCCAGACCAGTAAGGTAACTGCAGCAACTGTCCATAAGCATCCCAGCCATCCAGTGGCAACACTGTCCAGCTTATTAGAGATAAATCACTGGTCTGTCCCATGTCCCCATAATCTGGGACAACACTCCCATAGCCACCTTGTCCTTTTCAGTCACATAAAGAGTAAATGGCTTAGCAAGGTCTGGCAGCCCCAAGGGGGGTGCTGACATAATTGTACCCAGTTTGAGTTCTATTACCAGTGGGACTTGTTTTGCAAGCTTGAGGAGGGGTGTCTTCTGCCCAGAGCTCAGGGAATTGTTGAGTTAACTCTCTCTCTTGACTGTTTAGCCTGTCCGGTTTCCTTTCCGGGAGATTGTGCAACCTCCATTCATCTTGAGGGGTTACTGAGAGGAAGAGTAAATAAGTTGTTGGTCCCACTTGGGTTCAAAGAAAGAACACTGGGTCTTTCATGGGGGGAAAGTTCACTTGTGCCCCCAATTTTGACAGCAAGTCTCTTCCTAACAGGTACTGGGCATTCAGGGATGTATAAAAATTCATGAGTTACTTGGTGTCCCCCCATCTGACATTTTCAGGGTAGGCTAGAGACACAAAGGCTGCATTTATCACCATCTAAGACCCAGCAGCCTCTGGCTGGGTCTATTGGCGTATAAAGGCTATAGGCCTAGCACAATCTTTCGCAGAACTCAGAAGGTGATTCGCTTTCCCTTTAAATCACTTCGGAGGGTTTTGTGATACTCGTAGCTTTTCAGGCCCCCTTCTTGAGACCTTGAAGAATAGCTGCCCAATGTCTCTCCAGGTGGTCCCTCCCTTCCTCTGTGTTACAGTCCCAATTGGGCCTCTTATCAGGGGTGGCTAGTTCTGCCCACTGCTGCAGGTTTGCAGTACCCTCAGGTGCCATTACTCTTAACCTTTTTCTGGCCTCAGTTAGGATCCTGTGTCTGTTCTCAGTGCTGAAGAGGGAGACTAGTAGTTGGATTATGTCATCCTATGTAGGGCGGTAGGTTCGAAAAATAGTCTCCATTAGCCTAATCATGGCTTGTGGCTCCCCTGAGTATGGTGGAGCATGTCTCTGCCAGTTTAATATATCTGTAGAGAAAAATGGCTGGTAATAATAGGCTACAGGGGCTGATGATAGTGTCCCATGCGTCCTGAACTGGAGGCTGTTGTAGGTCTCTGAGGGGCATCTGTAGTGGGGTTTGTTCCCCCTGTTCCTTGGCAGAGCTCAGCCTCTGTCTAATTGCTGTGTTTTCTTCCCCCTTCCCATCAGTACTCGCCAGGAGAGGTGGATACAGTCTAGGAGGTCCAGCTGAGGTGGGATTCTGGGGGTGTTGACCAGAGGTCTCCATTGCTGGGATTGGATCCTGCCGAAAAGGTGGCTCTACATACTCCAGGAGAGCTGGTGGAAGAGCAGTGGCTGCTGCAGGAACTTTACCTGGCCCTGGATTGGGCATTAAGGCGGCCTTCTGTCCTGGTGGAGCACTGGGAGGCAGGCGTGTCATTATCCAGTATGGGGGAAGGGTCAGGTCATCCCCATCCAAATCCTGTAGTATTTCCTTTTTTTTAATCATCAGTCAATTTTTGTGCTCTTAATATTTTTCCCTTTCCCTTCTGGATACAGAACCTTGTCCAAGTAGGAGGGTCTTGAGCTAACCCTAGCCATAAGTCAATATATGGATATTGATCCAGGTGTTCTGGCTCTCCTGTGACTACTGTATAGACTGTTTCCACTATTTTTAAGTTCATGGTGTTCTCTGGCAGCCATCCTACTCCCACAGGGGGCCATTCGACCTCACAGAGTATGTGGAGGCGATTAGGCTTCATCTTCACCCCATAGCCTCCTCCAAATCCCTTCTTTAAAATTTTAATCATGCACTCCAATACAGTTGCCTTAGATTCACTTCCCCCCATCTTGCTTACCTTCTCAGACCTTCTACTTTTCCTTTTTGTTCTGTCTATGAAGTTCTCAGTACCCTATGTACTTCTGATATTTCCACTAAATGACATTTAAATTGCCATTTTGCCTCCTTCCTAATTGGGGTGAGAAGAGCCTTACCTGCCAGATCCCAGAGGGAGAAGAGGGATCAGTGTGTCTTCACCTGCCGGTCAGCACAGCCGAACCAGAACACCACATGATCCAAGACTGTTTCTCCCTTAACTTTCAAAGTCCATTCTGCCTTGGTCGGCTTGATCAGGTGCAGGTGAAAATACAGATGGGTTAAATATCCCACGTCCTAGACTGTCTCCAGAAAAGCCAATTCGTACTCACTTATGTATCTCCCTCCTTCTAGCCTGACAATTCCGAGGGGGTCAAGAATTTCATAGCAGATGGGACACCTCTTTGGGGAGGGCAGAATACGAGCACACAAAAACCAAGTTTCTTCTCCTAAAAATCCCGTGGCAATTGCTTGGTAATAATTTTCCCCAAGACGGCATGGACACCACCTCCTAAATGACCTTCACAATTTTCCTTCCTAAGCCCTAACACGCTTGTCAACCTGTGTACCAAGCAATCGTTGCCACCTGCCTATTCCAGGCTTCTGTGGGTCTGTACCCCTTCTAATCCCTCCCAGGGGAGTGATCAGGCCCCCTTGTCCACCCTGCCGGGTGGGTTCCTCCTCACCTGAGTGCTCAGTTCCCTTGTTGCTGTCCACTACCTGCTAACATGAAAGGTCCGGGCATTGAGAAGCAGAATCCTTCCAGAAGAGCAAAGCTCCTTCCCCTCTCTAGAAGATTCGAGTTGCAAGGCCTCGGAGTAGTCCCAAATGGGACTTGTCTCCTCAAAGTGAGGAGTTTCCTGGCCAATGCACCAAATGTTGTAGCCATGCATTCTGGGAAACAAACTCATTCAGAAGGACAATGCAGATGGTGGAGTACAGTTTATTACACCAGCGGGCCCAAGGCAGAGTCTCCTCTTAGCCAAGGACCCTGACCAGTTTTTCTGAAAACCTTATATACCCTAAATGTAAGTGCCCAAACCCACCTCCCCAAATTCCCTGAAACTAGTCTGAACAAAGGAAAAGAAAGATACAATCAAAGTTAACCTGTGATTCATATGACTTAACCCTAGGTAGTTAACCCTGGACAATTATCAATAGGCCTATGGTCATACCCCAATAAGCATAATAGAATTTATGATTCTATTTGGTTACACAGATAATTAGGGTATTCTTTTAGACAACAGAGAGTCTAGGTACGAGCCCTGGCACTCTTCCATCCAGAGGGCCTGGTTTTCCAGTTGATATATCATTTTCATAGATACTGGGCATATAGCTCAAAGTCCACAGTCTGGCCCAAGATGGAGTCCTGCTTTCAAAATGGAGCCTTTCTGTCTGTTTCCTCCTTCAAGAACACCAGCTGAGAGTAGACAGGAGTACCTGACCAACAGAAAAGAATATATAGAACCACACAAAACTTGAGATCAAACCCTGAGTCTTTGGAGTGGGAGCACTGACTCCATGACCCTAGACTACCAGAGAACTAACCCTCAGTTCAGTTCAGTCGCTCAGTCGTGTCTGACTCTTTGCGACCCCATGAATCACAGTACGCCAGGCCTCCCTGTCCATCACCAACTCACGGAGTTCACTCAGACTCACGTCCATCGAGTCAGTGATGCCATCCATCTATCTCATCCTCAGTCATCGCCTTCTCCTCCTGTCCCCAATCCCTCCTAGCACCAGGGTCTTTTCCAATGAGTCAACTCTTTGCATGAGGTGGCCAAAGTACTGGAGTTTCAGCTTCAGCATCATTCCTTCCATAGAAATCCCAGGGCTGATCTCCTTCAGAATGTCCTTGCAGTCCAAGGGACTCTCAAGAGTCTTCTCCAACACCACAGTTCAAACGCATTAATTCTTTGGTGCTCAGCCTTCTTCACAGTCCAACTCTCACATCCCTATATGACCACTGGAAAAACCATAGCCTTGACTAGACAGACCTTTGTTGGCAAAGTAATGTCTCTGCATTTGAATATGCTGTCTATGTTGGTCATAACTTTTCTTCCAAGGAGTAAGCGTCTTTTAATTTCATGGCTGCAGTCACCATCTGCAGTGATTTTGGAGCTGAAAAAAATAAAGTCTGACACTGTTTCCACTGTTTCCCCATCTATTTCCCATGAAGTGATGGGACCAGATGCCATGATCTTCATTTTCTGAATGTTGAGCTTTAAGCCAACTTTTTCACTCTCCTGTTTTACTTTCATCAAGAGGCTTTTTAGTTCCTCTTCACTTTCTGCCATAAGGGTCCATAAGGGTGGTGTCATCTGCATATCTGAGGTTATTGATATTTCTCCCAGAAATCTTGATTCCAGCTTGTGCTTCTTCCAGCCCAGCGTTTCTCATGATGTACTCTGCATATAACCCTAGGGAGTCTCAAATAGTGAGAACTCCCACATAAGAAACCACTTGAATACAAGACCCAGCATCACCCAACCACCAGTTGCACCCTGTGCAGGAAGCCTCATCCAAACATCAAACAAAACAAAAATACAAACCCAGTCATCAGCAGACAGGATTAACAACTCACTCAGCCTTCCCCATCAGAGGTAAAACAAACAAAAAGCTCAGCATAAACCTCACCCTATACAAAGCTTACACAAACCATTGCACCAAACTTAGAAGGGCAGAAACCAAAAAGAAGAAAGAATACAACCTTGAAGCCTGGGAAAAGGAGATCTCAAAACATAATAAGTTAAAAAATAATAATGAAAGGCAGAGAAATATTGCACAAATGAAGGAATAAACTAGACACACAGAGGACAGAATAAATGAAGAGAAAATAAACAAACTACCTGAAAAAGAATTGAGAAAAATAATAGTAAAGATGACCAAAAATCTTGAAAACAGAATGGAAAAAATGCAAGAATCAATTAACAAAGACCTAGAAAAATTAAAAAATAAACATACTGAGATAAAAAACACAATTACTGAAATTAAAAATACTCTAGAAGGAACCAATAGCAGAATATCTGAAGCAGAAAAACGAACCAGTGAGCTGGAAGATAAAATGGTGGAAATAACTGCTGAAGAGCAGAGTAAAGTAAAAAGAATGAAAAGAACTGAGGATAATCTCAGAGGCCTCTGGGACAATACTAAATGCACCAACATTCAAATTTTAGGGGTCCCAGAAGAAGAGAAAAAGAAAGGGTATGAGAAAATTTTTGAAGAGATTATAGTTGAAAAATTCCCCAATATGGAAAAGGAAATGGTCAGTCAAGTCCAAGAGGCACAAAGAGTTCCATACAGGATAAACCCAAGGAGAAACACACCAAGACACAGACTAATCAAACTAACAAAGATTAAACACAGAGAAAAAATATGAAAAGCAGCAAGGGAAAAGAAACAAGTAACATACAAGGGAAACCCCATACATTTAATAGCTGATCTTTCAGCAGAAACTCTGCAGGCCTGAAGGAATGGCTCGATATATTTAAAGTACTAAAAGGGAAAAATCTACAACCAAGACACGCTATCCAGCAAGGATCTCATTCAAAACTGATGGAGATCAAAAGCTTTACAGACAAGCAAAAGTTAAGAGAATTCAGTACCAGCAAACCAGCTTTACAACAAATGTGAAGGGACTTAAAAAGGTAGGAAGAATCAATATTGTGAAAATGACTATGCTACCAAATGCAATCTGCAGATTCAATGTGATCCTTATTAAATTACCAATGGGAATTTTCATGGCACTAGAACAACAAATTTCACAGTTCATATGGAAACACAAAAGACCCCGAATAGCCAAAGCAGTCTTGAGAAAGATGAATGGAACTGGAGGAATCAACCTTCTTGACTTCAGATTATACTACAAAGCTACAGTCCTCAGGACAGTATGGTACTGGCACAAAAACAGAAATGTAGATTAATGGAACAAGATAGAAAGTCCAGAAATAAATCCATGCACCTATAGGTACCTTATTTTTGACAAAGGAGGCAAGAATATACAATGGGCAAAATTATCCTTCAATTAAAAAATTAATTAATTAAAAAAATACTAGCCCAACATCACCACCTTCTGGAATCCTTCCCAAACCTCAATGAATACTTTTCTTAAATAAAAAAATTATTTTTTAATTGAAGGACAATTGCTTTATAGAATTCTGTTGTTTTCAGTGAAACCTAAACATGAATCAGCCATAGACATACATATGTCCCCTGCATCTTGAAACTCCCTCCCATCTCTCCCCATCCCACCCCTCTAGGTTGATACAGAGCCCCTCTTTGGGTTCCATGAGACATAGCAAATTCCCATTGGCTATCTATTTTATGTATGGTACTGTAAGTTTCCATGTTGCTCACTCCATACAGTTCACCCTCTCCTCCCCTCTCCCCATGTCCATAAGTCATTTCTCTATGTCTGTTTCTCCACTGCTGACCTGCAAATAAATTCTTCAGCACCGTTTTTCTAAATTCCTTATATGTGCGTTAGTATATGATATCTATCTTTCTCTTTCTGATTTACTTCACTCTCTATAATAGGCTCTAGGTTCATCCACCTCATTAGAACAGACTCAAATGCATTCCTTTCTATGGCTGAGTAGTACCCCATTGTATACATATACCACAGCTTCTTTATCCGTTCATCTGTCAGTGGACATCGGGTTGCTTCCACGTTCTAGCTATTGTAAATATTGCTGCAATGAACAGTGGAGTACATGTGTCTTTTTCAGTTTTGCTTTGCTCAGGGCATATGCCTAGGAGTGGGATTGCTGGGTCATACAGTGGTTTTATTCCTAGTTTTATATGGAATCTCCGTACCATCTTCCATAGTGGCTGTATCAATTTGCATTCCCACAATAGTGCAAGAGCATTCCCTTTTCTCCACACCCTCTGCAGCATTTATTGCTTGTAGACATTTTGATGATGGCCATTCTGACTGGTACAGACTTCCCTGTAGCTCAAAAGGTAAAGAATCTGCCTGCAATATAGGAGACCAGGGTTCAATTCCTGGGTTGGGAAGTTCCTCTGGAGAAGGGAATGGCAATCCACTCCAGTATTCTTGCCTGGAGAATTTCATGGACAGAGAAGTCTGGTGGGCTACAGTCTGTGGGGTTGCAAAGAGCCAGACACGACTGAGCGACTAACACACCCATAACACATTCTGACTGGTGTGAGGTGATATCTCATTGTAGTTTTTATTTGCAGGGGCAGGAGGAGAAGGGGACAACAGAGGATGAGATGGCTGGATGGGATCACCGACTTGATGGACATGAGTTTGAGTGAATTCTGGGAGTTGGTGATGGACAGGGAGGCCAGGCATGCTGTAATTCATGGGGTCGCAAATAGTCTGACATGACTGAGTGACTGAACCGAACTGAACTGAATAATGAGTAACGTTGACCATCTTTTCATGTGTTTGTTAGCCATCTGTATGTCTTCTTTGGAGAAATGTCTGTTTAGGTCTTTTTCCTACTTTTTGATTTGGTTTATTGTTTTTGTGGTTGAGTTGTATGAACTGCTTGTATATTTTGGAAATTAATCTTTTGTCAGTTGTTTCCTTTGCTATTATTTCCTCCCATTCTGAGGGTTGTCTTTTCACCTTGTTTATAGTTTCCATTGCTGTGCAAAAGCTTTTAAGTTTAATCAGGTCCCACTTGTTTACTTTTGCTTTTATTTTCATTACTTTAGGAGATAGGCCATAAAGGATCTTGCTTTGATTGATGTCACTAAGTGTTCTGCCTATGTTTTCCTCTATGAGCTTTATAGTTTCTGGACTTATATTTAGGTCGTTAATCCATTTGGAGTTTATCTTTGTGTATGGTGTTAAGAAGTGTTCTAATTTCATTCTTTTACAGGTAACCGTCCATTTTTCCCAGCACCACTTATTGAAGAGGATTTCTTTGCCCTGTTGTATGTTCTTGCCTCCTTTGTTAAAAATAAGGTACCCATAGGTGCATGGATTTATCTCTAGGTTTTCTATCTTGTTCCATTAGTCTATATTTCTGTTTATGTGCCAGCTCCATACTGTCTTGAGGATTGTAGCTTTGTAGTATAATCTGAAGTCAAGAAGGTTTATTCCTCCAGTTCCATTCTTCTTTCTCTAGACTGCTTTGGCTATTCAGGGTCTTTTTGTTTCCATATCAATTGTGAAATTTGTTGTTCTAATTCTGTGAAAAATGCCGTTCGTAATTTGAAGGTGATTGCATTGAATCTGTAGATTTCATTTGGTAGTACAGTCATTTTCACAATATTGATTCTTCCTACCCAAGAACATGGAATATTTCTCCATCTGTTTAAGTCACCTTTGATTTCTTTGATCATTGTTTTATAATTTTCTGTATATAGTTCTTTTGTCTGCTTAGGTTTATTCCTAGATATTTTATTCTTTTTATTGCAATGGTGAATTGGGTTGATTCCTTAATTTCTCTTTCTGATTTTTCATTGTTATTATATAGGAGTGTAAGTGATTTTTGTGTATTGATTTTATATCCTGCAACTTTGCTAAATTCACTTATTAGCACTAGTAGTCTTCTCAGAGTATCTTTAGAGTTTTCTATGTATAGTAACATGTCATCTGCAGACATTGAGAGCTTTACATCTTCTTTTCCCATCTGAGTTCCTTTTATATCTTTTTATTCTCTAATTGCCACAGCTGCTGCTGCTACTGCTAAGTCGCTTCAGTCGTGTCTAACTCTGTGTGACCCCATAGATGGCAGCCCACCAGGCTCCCCCGTCCCTGGGATTCTCCAGACAAGAACACTGGAGTGGGTTGCCATTTCCTTCTCCAATGCATGAAAGTGAAAAGTGAAAGTGAAGTTGCTCAGTTGTGTCCGACTCTTAGCGACCCCATGGACTGCAGCCCACCAGCCTCCTCTGCCCATGGGATCGTCCAGGCAAGAGTACTGGAGTGGGTTGCCATTGCCTTCTCCAATTGCCATAGCTAGTACCTCCAAAACTATGTTGAATAATAGAAGTGAGAGTGGACACCCTTGTCTTGTTCCTAATCTTAGGGGGAATGCTTTCAGTTTTCACCATTGAGAGTAATGTTTGTTTTGTTCTTATTATATATGGCCTTTTAAATGTTGAATTAGGTTCTTTTTACACCTGTTTTTTGAGGAGTTTTGATCATCAATGAGTGCTGAATTTTGTCAAAGACTTTTGCTTCATCTATTATCATATGGTTTTATCATTCGATTTGTTAATCTGGTGTATCACATTGATTGATTTGCATATACTGAAGAATCCTTGCATCCCTGGAATAAATCCAAGTTGATCATGGTGTATGAACTTTTTAATGTGTTGTTGCATTCTGTTGTTAGAATTTTGTTGAGGATTTTTTCATTTCTAATTTTGTTGATTTTATTACCGCCCCCCCCCCTTTTTAAATTTGATGAGTCTGGCTAAAGGCTTGTCAATTTTGTTTATCTTCTCAAAGAACCAGCTTTTAGTTTTATTTATCTTTACTATTATTTCTTTCATTTCTTTTTTATTTATTTCTGCTCTGATGTATATGATTTATTTCCTTCTGCTAATTTTAGGGTTTTTTTTGTTGTTGCTGTTATTCTTTTTCCATTTGTTTTAGGTATAAATTTACATTGTCTATTTGATGTTCTTCTTGTTTCTTGAGGTAGGATTGTATTGCTATAAACTACCCTCTTATATTTCTGTTTCTCTTAGAATTGCTTTTGCTGCATTTTGTAGGTTTTGAGTTGTTGTGTTTTCATTGTCATTTGTTTCTAGGAATTTTTTTTATTTCTGCAGTAACCTGTTGGTTATTTAGAAATGTATTGTTTAATCTCCATATGTTTGTGTTCTTTACAGCTTTTTTCTTGTAATTGATATGTAGTCTCATAGCGTTGTGGTCAGAAAAGACACTTGATATGATTTTGATTTTCTTAAATTTACTTAGGTTTGATTTGCGACCCAACTTGTGGCCTATCCTGGAGAATGTTGCATGTGCACTTGAGAAGAAGCTGTATTCTTCTGCATTTCATGGAATGTCTTGAAGATATCAATGAGATCCTTCTCATCTAATGTATCATTTAAGACTCATGCTTCCTTATGAGTTTTCTGTTTTGATGATCTGTCCATTGGTGTGAGTGGGGTGTTAAAGTCTGCTACTATTATTGTGTTACTGTCAGTCTCTCCTTTTATGTCTGTTACTGTCTGTCTTATGTATTGAGGTGCTTCCATATTGGGTACATAGATATTTACAATTGTTCTGTCTTCTTCTTGGATTGATCCCTTGATCATTATGTAGTGTCTTTCCTTATCTCTTGTAATGTTCTTTATTTTAAGGTCTATTTTGTCTGATATGAGGATTGATACTCCAGTTTCCTTTTGCTTTCCATTTGCATGTAATATATTTTTCCACCCTCTCACTTTCAGTCTATGTGTGTCTTTACATCCGAAGTGGTTTTCTTGTAGACAGCATACATATGGGTCTTGTTTTTGTATCCATTCAGCCAGTCTGTGTCTTTTGGTTGGAGCAATTAATCTATTTACATTTAAAGTTATTATATATTATATATATTATATTATATAATTATATAATATATTTAATATAATGTATTAATATAATATATAATTATATAATATAATATATTTAATATAATATATTTTATATATATATAAAATGGGTTTATTTTTGTAGATCTTTTTCTTCTGTTGTATTTCCTGACTGTATAATTCACTTTAACATTTGTTGTAAAGCTGGTTTGGTGGTACTGAATTCTCTTAACTTTTGCTTGTCTGTAAAGCTTTTGATCTTTCCATCAATTTTGAATGAGATCCTTGCTGTGTAATGTAATCTTGGTTGTAGATTTTTCCTTTTCAGTACTTTAAATATATTTTGCCATTCCCTTCTGGCCTACAGAGTTTCTGCTAAAAGATCAGCTATTAAGCATATGGGGTTTCCCTTGTATGTTACTTGTTTCTTTTCCCTTGCTGCTTTCAATAGTCTTTCCATTTAATCTTTGTTAGTTTGATTAGTCTGTGTCTTGGTGTGTTTCTCCTTGGGTTTATCCTGTCTGGAACTCTTTGTGCCTCTTGGACTTGATTGACCATTTCCTTTTCCATACTGGGGAAATTTTCAACTATAATCTCTTCAAAAATTTTCTCATACCCTTTCTTTTTCTCTTTTTCTTCTGGGACCCCTGTTCCTTTTGGTTCCTGCCATTGTCTAATGTTGATCTAGTGCTTTGTGTAATCTTTGTGTAGGGTGAGATTTGTGCTTGTGCTCTAGTGGGACGAGTTGAGGTTTTTTTTTCCTCTGATGGGCAAGGCTGAGTGAGGTGGTAAGCCTGTTTGCTGATGACTGAGTTTGTACTTTTGTCTTTTTGTTGTTTGGATGAGGCATCCTGCGCAGGGTGCTACTGGCAGTTGGGTGATACTGTGTCTTGAGTACTAGTGGTTGCCTTTGTGGGAGTTCTCACTATTTGGATACTCCCAGGGGTTAGGAGTTCTCTGATAGTCTAGGGTCTTGGAGTCAGTGCTCATATTTCAAAGGCTCAGGGCTTGATCTCTGGCCAGGAAAGAGATTCCACAGATGGTTTGTTATGGCATTAAATGGGATTAAAACAAATACCCAAAGATGAGAAACCAAAGACAAAGCCAAGACAAATTGCAGACAAAATCAGGCAAATAATAATTAAAATAATGGAATATACACATGTACACCCATAAGCATAATCAAAATAGTCCAACAAAAAATAAAGTACAATAGACTGACCCAGCAAACAAAGGAAACCAAAAATGATATCCACAGGTTAAGAACAAAACTAACAAAAGCACAAAGTGGAAAACAAAACTAAAGCAAGATGCCAACTGGGGAATAAAGCAAGGAAAACAAAACTAACAAATATTGTGAGAAAAAGGAAGGAAAGAAAGAAAAGAAAGAATGGAATTGAAAACTTAAATAGAGGTAGATGAAGAATTATATATAATAGAGATTTAACTGCAAGGGGGAAAGAGAATTAGGAAAGGAAACAAAGGAATAAATGTAGTACAAGTAATAGTAAGTTTAAAAAATTTAAAAACTAAAATTAAAAAAAGAGAGGGGGAAACAAAGGAAAACTCTACAGACCTGCAAAAGGCCAATATAGAGGCAGAGGTTTATAATAGCCATACAATGTGTGTTTGAGAAAAAAATCTCAAAAGTTTAAATAGATTTCATAGTGCTAATAAAATAGATTACTGCAACAGAGGGTAGAAAAAGAAAAAAGAAAAATATCCAAAAGAAACTGCAGAACAAGTCAAAACATAAGAGTAATAAATATTTTTTCTTGAGACTCTGCTGTCAGTGTCCTTTCCCTCACTGGGAATCACAGTCCACCTCGCCTCCCTAGACCCCCTGTGTGGGTCTCTGGATCTGCTGTGGGGGTAGCTCAGATTCTAATCTAGTCCTATTCCTGTGTGTTTTTGCCTCCATTGTCCACAGCTGTCAGAACTAGTGCGTTTTCTTTTGTGGGAGCTCTCAATGACCTTTTAAATATTCTATAGACACAGAGTCTGACTAGTTGATCATGTGGATTTAAGCTGCAGCTTGTATGACTGGGGGCTTCCCTGGTGGCTCAGACAGTAAAGCGTCTGCCTACAATGTGGGAGACCCAGGTTAGATTCCTGGGTCGGGAAGATCCCCTGGAGAAGGAAATGACAATCTACTCCAGCACTCTTGCCTGGAAAATCCCATGGACAGAGGAGCCTGATAGGCTACAGTCCATGGGGTCACAAAGAGTCGGACACGACTGAGCGACTTCACTTTCACTTGTATGACTGGTGCTAAGGTTTTGGGTCTTTTTCCTTAGCCACACTGCTCCTGGGTTTCAACTGTGGTTTTTTCTCCACCTCTGCATGTGGGTCATCCACTGGGGTTTGCTCCTGAGTCTGCCCTGGAGGACTTGAGTCTGCCCCAATGAAGGCCAGGTGTAGAGGTGGTGCAGCTGCTTGGGGTGCAGGGGCCCTGACAGCACTAGATACTCAGGGGGGTTGGCAGCTAGGGCAGCAGGAAATATGGTGCTCTAGAAGAGTATGGCAGTCCACTCCAGTATTCTTGCCTGGAAAACCCCACTGACAGAGAAGCCTGATAGGCCACAGTCCACAGGGTCGCAAACAAGTGATCCCACGTGCATAGATACAAGACCTTGTTATTGCCTGTGGCAGCTCTGCCCCAGTGAGGGTTGAGAGTGAAGGTGGTGCAGCTGCTTGGGTCATGGGGACATGGACTCCCTCCACCACAGGAGTTATGGCCCTATCAGAGTCTTTTTTTGAGCCTCTGGCAGCTGGTGATCAGAAGGCCTCTTTGGCTTGTCTTTCTCCATTATTCCACCTGGTCAGGCATTCAGAGGGCTCCCTTGGCTGGGGTCCTTCTGTTTTTTGGGCATATCAGGCACATAAAGGTGCTCCTCTGGCTGGGGTCCTACTCTGTTTTTCAATGCATCAGTTACTTATAGGGGCACCCTGGGTGGGGTCCTATTCTGCTGTTCTGAGCGTCAGGTGCTTGATGGGCCAGCCTCTCTATTGTTCAGCTGCCGATGGTGGCTTGTGGGGAAACAGAGGCTATGGTGATGGCTCCACCCCACACACATGACTCAGCAATATCGCCTTGCTTCCATCGCTGCCTGGCATTTTCCACAGGCTTTTCCCACCACAATCTCCTCCCTCCTGTCCCCTTGGTCCATCTTTCTGCCCTCAGGCTCTGTCAACAGCAGCCCTCATCCTGGGATTGCTCCACAAACTCTACACTCCCAACTCCCAGCTGCTGCATCTTCTAGGGGACCTGCATCCCTGTCTAGGGTATGTATGGCTGCAGCAAGGACTGTCTGATTTTCATTCCATTTAGGCTGCCAAAGGGCAGCTGCTTCACTTTCAGCCTCAAATGTTTCTCCTCTGACCGACAATTGTCCCAGTGTGGCAATCGGACCCCTGCACTTCAGTTCCCCCACCCAGCGAGCTCAGGTCCACTCCTACTAACACTCCTGTTTCCCCCCCTAGTTCCTTTGCCCTACTGAGTTTTGCCTGGTTCTATATATTCTTTTTCTGGTGGTCAGGTACTTCTGTCCACTCTGTGTCTCCAGGTACGCCTACTTCTGTGTCTGAAGGTATATTCCTGAGTATCTGTGGAGAGAGATGTACTCCACGTCCACCTATTCCTCCACCATCTTGTTCCACTTTCTTATTTTTAATCACAGTATTTTTAAAATGAGAGTTTTATTATAATCGGTGAAACTCTCTATATCATTAAAAAGACAATAGAAAAGATATAATATATATCTGGAAACAAATGAAAATATAAAGATAAATCTCTTTAGTCTATTAATTGTTTTAAAACTTAAAGATCAATTTTAAATCGCTTCACATTATATTTCAGGTGACCTTTCCAGATGGCTCAGCCATAAAAAATTTGCCTGAAATGTAGGAGATGTGGGTTCAATCCCTGACAGAAAGATCCCTGGAGGAGGGCACTGCAAACCACTCCAGTATTCTTGCCTGGACAATCCCATGAATAGAGGAGTCTAGTGGACTACTTTTGACTGTGTGGATCACACACCTTTGACTGTGTGGATTACAATAAACTGTGGAAAATTCTGAAAGAGATGGGAATACCAGACCTGCCTCTTGAGAAACCTATATGCAGGTCAGGAAGCAACAGTTAGAACTGTACAGGGAACAACAGACTGGTTCCAAATAGGAAAAGGAGTACATCAGGGCTGTATATTGTCACCCTGTTTATTTAACTTCTGTGCAGAGTACATCATCATGAGAAACGCTGGGCTGGAAGAAGCACAAGCTGGGATCAAGATTGCTGGGAGAAATATCAATAACCTCAGATATGCAGATGACACCACCCTTATGGCAGAAAATGAAGAGGAACTAAAAAGCCTCTTATGAAAGTGAAGGTGGAGAGTGAAAAAGTTGGCTTAAAGCTCAACATTCAGAAAACAAAGATGATGGTATCTGGTCCCATCACTTCACGGGAAATAGATGGGGAAACAGTGTCAGATTTTATTTTGGGGGGGCTCCAAAATCACTGCAGATGGTGACTGCAGTCATGAAATTAAAAGACGCTTACTCCTTGGAAGAAAAGTTATGACCAACCTAGATAGCATATTCAAAAGCAGAGACATTACTTTGCCAACTAAGGTCCATCTAGTCAAGGCTATGGTTTTTCCAATGGTCATGTATGGATGTGAGAGATGGCCTGTGAAGAAAGATGAGCACTGAAAAATTGATGTGTTTGAACTGTGGTGTTGGAGAAGACTCTTGAGAGTCCCTTGGACTGCAAGGAGATCCAAACAGTCCATTCTGAAGGAGATCAGCCCTGGGTGTTCTTTGGAAGGAATGATGCTAAAGCTGAAACTCCAGTACTTTGGCCACATCATGTGAAGAGTTGACTCATTGGAAAAGACTCTGATGCCGGGAGTGACTGGGGGCAGGAGGAGAAGGGGACAACAGAGGATGAGATGGCGGGATGGCATCACGGACTCGAAGGACATGAGTCTGAGTGAACTCGAGTTGGTGATGGACAGGGAGGCCTGGCATGTTGCGATTCATGGGGTCACAAAGAGTCAGACACGACTGAGCGACTGAACTGACTGACTGAGTGACTGAGTCGCTACAGTCCATAAGGTTGCAAAGAGTTGGACACAACTGAAGCAACTGAGCACACATCCAGACTTCAGGTATGGTTAAATCTAGATCTACTTTATGATCTAGATCTATGGTAGATCTAGGCTACTTTATCCCCATAAACACTACGAGGACCAATTGGCCTTGCAAAATCTTATAACCAATAAATCATTAATATGTGGGAATTAAACACTAACAGTTATACTTTGGTTTCAAATATAATCTGAGAACCTCTGCCCAGAAATGAAGCAAACGGACTCCAATGATGAAAAAGAATAGCTATTGGAGTCAGGAAAGGAGCCCTATTGTTAGCAAAAAGAGAAATACATATATTACAAATGAAGAAGAAAAAAAAAACGCTCCCTTTGTTAAAGTTATTGAGAGTGTTCTGGATCATTTTTAAATATCATACATTTAAAATCCGTTTTTATTATAATTTCTACTCATAAAGTGATTTTGACATTGGTTGTATAATCACATTTATTTTTTATACCTTGAAGTACATAAACACCAGATTTAGGAACTGACACAATGAAACACACTTGAAGGCTTTAAATGATAATTTAACACGTCTAGACTATGAATAAATCATTTCTTGCATAGCCAGAAGAAAAAGCTTAAGAAGAAAACTAACTTGTGTCACTAGCTCATGTGGGAAATTTGTTCCATTAGGAGAATTATATAAACAGTATCCATTAAGAGTTTATAATTGCAAGAATATGGAAATGCAAATTTTACAATTCACATGATGATACTGCGTGCGGTTTAATTTTAGGATGAGAAATTGGAAAGTTGCTTTTGTGTCTGCAATTCAAAAACACTCAGGTATTAATATTTCAGTGTCATTTTATTGTCAGTTTTCTACACAACAAAATAGGTGAACTATGTTTTTTTAATATAACTTATATTTTGGGACTCAGATAATAGTTATTTTGATTTTAAATGAAAAAATGGAGTACTCAGACATTTAGTTTTTCATGGATTGGGTCTTGTGCAAAAACTTCTAGCCTCTCCACAGAGTTACATATAAATGAGCAAATGTGCCAGCAGAACCAAATGGGCTCTCAACCATATGTGCCAATTACCTTATAATCACATTGTAAGCTCTTCCACAAAGAGAAGAAAAAATTAGGGTTGTGAAGATGCATTAAGTTGGTTGACAGTGGAAGGATTGGTGAGTGTGTGGGGGGGCAGAAGTGGGGGGTGATGATGTAGATTTCAGAAGAAAAGGCTTGCTCAGACTTCCTCAGGCACACGGTAATGTTCACCATGGATCATTGTTAAATCCTTTGGACAGAAGATAAAGTGTAAGCGGAACACAGAGCACAACAGACAGAGAAATTCTAAATCAACACATAATGGAGCAGGACAGATCCTAGGATCTGAGGCCAAGAAGGCTTAACTGTAACCTGTCTGAAAGTATTAAAATTGCTAAAGGAGAATTTGTAAATCTGAAGGATTATCATCAGTTGGTGAGGGAAGCACAAACAAAATGACAGAAAGACAAATTTTGAGGCTTTTCAAGTGTCTTATTTTGGGGCTTCCCAGGTGGCCCAGTGGTAATGAATCTGCCTGCCAATACAGGAGATACAAGAGACGCAGGTTTGCTCCCTGGGTTGGGAAGAGCCCCTGTAGTAGGAAATGATTAATGCACTCTGGTTTTCTTGCCTGGAAAATTCCATGGACAAAGCAGCCTGGCGGGCTACAGTCCAAAGGGTCGCACAGAGTCGGACACAACTGAACACATAGAAAGGGCCGTATTTGGAAGGGCAATCTGATATTTTAAATTTCTGTCAAGGTTAAAAAAACAATTAAGTGATGTATAAAAGTCAGCTATTTCTGAAACATAACAGGCTAAAATCCAGTGGTATAATACATAGTTAATCTGGATCAATAATTAGATTTTGCTATTATCTAAATGTAATTTCAGGGTGTAAGGCATAGCAACCTGTGCAGTTACCATTTTACAGGTCGATTGACTGTTTTCTGGGCCTTATTTCAGAAGTTACTGCTATGGGGCTCTTTTAGATGGCTGACCCCTCCATGGCCCTGACGCTCATGTATTTCTGACTCATCCACCTTCTGCTCTCCAGTTCTAGGCCCACTTAAACTTCTATATCCTACTTCTTTTGTTATGTATCATTGACATAAATTTTTCTTCCAGCTTGTTCTTTGCTTTCAATCAAAACTTTCAATTTTCTTTTTCCTTTCCACCAGTTCTATGTAAGACTATTTGTGTAAATTTTACATCACAGTACTTGTTTTTGTTTTGTTTTTACCATTATTTTTAAATTGAAATATGGGTTACCCAGGTGATTCTACTGGTAAAGAATCCACCTGCCAATGCAGAAGACACAGAGATTATGTTCGATCCCCGAGGGGATCCCCTGGGGAAGAAAATGGCAACCCACTCCAGTCGTCTTGTCTGGAAAATTCCAGGACAGAGCAGCCTGGTGGGCTACAGTCCAAAGGGTCACAAAGAGTAGGACATGACTGAGCAACTGAGCATGCACAAAGTGCCTTATTTGGAAGGGCTTATTTTTGTTTTGTTTTTACCATTAAAATTTTTTAAAATTTAAATATAGTTGATTTACAAAGCAGTGTTCGTTTCTGGTGTACAGCAAAGTGATTCATCTCTACATAAATATATATATATATTTATATTCAGATTCTTTTGTTATGGTTTATTATATAACATTGACTATCATTTCCTGTGCTGTACAGTCGGACCTTGTTGTTCACTGTACTTGTCACCTGACCCTATTCCTACCTTTGGTTTTCTGAAAGGACTTCATAAGGGAAATGAATGAGAAACCATTCTCATGTCCTCCATTTCACAAACCTCCCTTCCTCCACCAGTGCCAGCTCCTGGAGGGAACCTCTTGAGTGCCCTTGGGATTGGCAGAGAGGAGTGATAGTCTTTGCTTCTTGCACTCTTTTGCTGAGAGTTTGGTATCTATATTCACTGTACTTTTCTTCTTTCCTTCTTTGTTTGGTTTTGCTGTCAAGATAACCTTTCTATAGGTCATCACTGCCAGTCTGCTTTCTCACTTAGACCACACCCCAAATTCCCAATGTCCACATGTTCCTGGTCCAGCCAAGAGAATCCTCTGGAAGGCTTCCTCCAAGGAAGGTTATTGCATCTTTCTTCAGCCTTTCACAGGAATAAGCACATGGAAAGGGTAGATCTCAAGGGCATCCAATAAAACCTGCACGGTGAGTTTAATGAACTAGTATGTGGGGGGGGGAGGGGCACAGGGAGGAGCTAAACCATGCCCTTTGTGCACTGAGATAGTCCTTAGTGAGCCTTTATGCCAGCTCAGCACCGGGCATTCTGTGAATCAGCTACCCTCCACACCTGCAGCCATGCTGGGCCTTTCCCCAAATTTAGGTCACACCCTCCGACCTGATGGGTGACTCTCTTGTGTAACGTCCTCCCATTGGCTTTAGGGTAAGACTACTCAAAAGCTGAGAGACAGAGGAATGAGGGGAAGAGAGTTACTCCCTTACACAAACTGCCTTCCTCCAAAGGCCTCTGCCTCTCTTCATTTAGTCAAGAAGATCTAGGTTTGGATAGGCCTACAGCTTTCTGCAACAACTCCTCTTATTAGACCCCCCTGGGAGTGGTCTGTACATGGCCATTTTGTTGGCCTCAAAATGGAACAGAGTCCACTGAGCCTGGTTCCTTCTCATGACTTGCAGGATATCAGGTAAGGCAAGGGCTTCTATGGTAACTCCAGGTGTCTTAGTCTGTTTGGCCTGCTTTAACAAAATTACCATACAACAGGTGGTTCGGAGACAGCAGAATTTTTTTCTCACAGTACTGGAGGCTGGAAAGTCCAAGATCAAAGAGCTGACAGACCCAATGTCTGACTAGATACTCATGAATATGTTCTCATTGAACTTCATGCAGCAGACGGGGATTAAGAGCTCTCTGGCATCAAGGATTAACCATCTTGAGGTCTCAGCCCTTATCACCACAGCACCTCTCACAAGCCCTACTTCCAAATGCCATCACCTTGGGCTTTAGAATTTAATATATGGAATTGGGAACACACATCAAATATTCAATCTATAGCCTCAGTAAAGGACTGTCTATTGGGTTTTTACATCCTCATGGAATATATTAGAATGAGCACACAAAAAGCCTTTAAACTCTTAAAGACAAGAATCTTGGGGTGATGAAGATTGTATTCATTTATGAGAAGATTTTCAGTTTCTAAGTTATTCATGTGTGGAAATTTATTAATGAGCATGTATTCCTTCTGTGTGCCTGCATGCTAAGTCGCTTCAGTTGTATCCAGCTCTTTGCGACCCTGTGGACTGTAGCCTGCCAGGATCCTCTGTCCAAGGGATTCTCCAGGCAAGAATACTGGAGTGGGTTGTTGTGCCCTTCTCCAGGGGGTCTCCCTGACCCAGGGATCCAACCTATGTCTTTTACATCTCCTGTATCTGCAGGCAGGTTCTTTAACACTAGTGCTACCTGGGAAGCCCTATTCCTTCTATAATTTTCAGTAATCAATAAAGATGATTATTAAAGAACTCTGGTATGTAATGAAAGGCTTCCTAGATTTAAGAACATCATTCAGGAGACTGTTTTCAGTAGAATGTAGAGATGGGTTGATGTGCATATTTCTACCTGTTCGTGTGTCACCTTCTCTTTTTCCTCTCTCTCAATCTTCCTGATTCAAACCACTACTATCCTTGTACCTAATCACTCTCTCATCAGCATCACAAGTCCATAAGGCTTTTCTAATTTGAAAATCAAACAACTGCCCAATACAACTCCAATACCTAGACGTTCAGAGTCAGCAGAAGAGTGAACCCAGTTCATTAAATAAGCTTCATTCAATCTTTAGGTACATCAGCTATTAAAAAAGATTCATTCCAGGATTGAAAAAAATCACCAATTTCACATAAAGTGCTGGGGAGATTATGATCTTCAATTCTTTGATTCCTTCCCAACTATAAATTCTCCTTTACATGTAGAATTAAAAAGGGATGTAAGAATTTATTCTAAATTCTTGGGCCTTTCAGCCAAATAAAATATTGACAAATAGACTGGAGTAGGAGAAGAGAAATTGAAGAGAATTCTTCTGTGAGAATTGGTGCTATGAGTTCCCACCTCTAACACCAAGAAATGATGTGTGTGTGTGGATGAAAGTTAGGGTGAGATGTTGCCATCTAGTCCCTAGCCTTGTAGGGGAGGCCTCAACGAACCTACTTGGAAAACCTGAAGTATGGTCCTTGCATCTAAAAATGAACTGGCACCCAACTCAGGCATGGGGAAACTTCAGTGGACTGTCAAGTGTATGCTGACTCCCTCCAGGATATCCAAGAAGGGTTGATTGTTTTAGTAGTAGAACTAGAACAATGCAGCTACACTGGGAATAGCTTGAGTTCTCAAAGGCTATCGGTGCAAGTCATGTGTAGAGGGGATGTGGGCTCTGTGGTGAAACCATTTGGTGTAGTTTCAAGGGCTCCAAAGAGCTCTGGTACCACAATCCTTTATGTCTCAGTGCAGAAAAGAATTCAGTAAGAAGCAAACTGATAGATAAGAAATGATTCAACAGGATGCTTGTGAGGCTTACACACAGGTGGGTGAGAAATGCCATGCCCCCCAAACTTACTGGCTTACAGTGTTACAATCAAAGGAAAAGTAGGGAGAGTAGAAGAATATTCTGGTCCCTCTTCAGTAGATGTCATGCTTCCATCATCAGCTCCTCCTCCAAGTTGGGCAGGGGAATTTTCTTGCCCCTACATGGTCAAGGTAGGTCCACAAACCACATTTTTTTAATGTGTGCAGACAGCATGTCCTAAGGATCATTAACTTACTGATCATTAACTCACTGAGCAAGATATAAGTTTCATGCTACCACTGTTTTTTTGATTGTTTGTTTTGGGGCATGTCTCGGGCTTTTGCTGCATGATTTTGTTGCTAAGCAAACCTACTTTCTGGAGCAACCATTAACTTACAGTGTTCAGAGCTCAGATGCACCAGGCTCCTCTGTCCATGGGATTCTCCAGGCAAGAAAACTGGAGTGGGTTGCCATTCCCTCCTCCAGGGGATCTTCTTGACCTAGTGATAGAATTCTCATCTCTTATGCTTCCTGCATTGGCAAGGCAGGTTCTTTACCACTAGCACCGCCTAGGAATCAGCCATACATATCATACATCTCCTCCCTCTTGAAACTCCATCCCATGTCCCACCCTTCCATTCCAGCTCTCTAGGTCATCATAGAGCATTGAGCTGAACTCCCTGTGCTACACAGCAGCTTCCCACCAGCTGTCTATTTTATGCATAGTTAAAGAGTTGGACATGACTGAACACACAGTGTATATATGTCAATGCTACTCTTTCAATTTGTCACATGTAAGATTTCACATGAAAGCAATAGCAGAATGATATTTTTCTTTCTCTGCCTTACTTCATTCAGTATGACAAGGTCCATCCATGTTGCTGCAACTGGCATTGTTTCATTGTTTTTAATGGCTGAGTAATATTCCATTGTATATATATATGTACTATATCTTCTTTATCCATTTCTGTGTCAATGGACATTTAGGTATGCCTTGGCTATTTTAAATAATGCTGAAATGAACACATGCAAAGATGATAAACATCACTAATTATTAGAAAAATAATTGTAGCAAATCAAAACTACAATGAACTATCACTTCACACCAGTCAGCACAGCTATCATCAAAAAATTCACAAACTTTAAATGCTGGAGAGGGTATGGAGAGAAGGGAACCCTCCTAGACTGTTGGTGGGAACATAAATTGCACAGCCACTGTGGAAAACAGTATGGAACTTCCATAAAAAACTAATTTTTAAATGCATTTCGCATGATGTACTCCACATGTAAGTTAAATAGCAGGATGACAATATACAGCCTTGATGTACTCCTTTCTCAATTTGGAACCAGTCTGTTGTTCCATGTCCATTTCTAACCATAGCTTCTTGACCAGCATATAGATTTCTCAGGAGGCAGGTAAGGTAGTCTGGTATTCCCATCTCTTGAAGAATTTTCCATAGTTTATTATGATACACACAGCCAAACAAAGGCTTTGGCATAGTCAATAAAGCAGAAGAAGATGTTTTTCTGAAACACTCTTGCTTTTTTGATGATCCAACGGATGTTGGCAATTTGATCTCTGGTATCTCTGCCTTTTCTAAATCCAGCTTGAACATCTGGAAGTTCACAGTTCACATACTGTTGATACCTGGCTTGGAAAATTTTGAGCATTATTTTGCTAGCATGTGAAATGAGTGCAATTGTGTGGTAGTTTGAACATTCTTTGGTCTTTCTTTGGGATTGGAATGCAAACTGACCTTTTTCAGTTCTGTGGCCACTGCTGAGTTTTCCAAATTTGCTGGCATGTTGAGTGCAGCACTTTATAGCATCATCTTTTATGATCTGAAAGAGCTCAACTGGAATTCCATCACTTCCAATAGCTTTGTTCGTAATGATATTTACTAAGGTCCACTTGACTTCACATTCCAGGATGTCTGGCTCTAGGTGAGTGCTCACACCATCGTGGTTATCTGGGTCATGAAGATCTTTTTTGTATAGTTCTTCTGTGTATTGTTGCCACCTCTTCTTAATATCTTCTGCTTCTGTTAGGTCCATACTATTTCTGTCCTTTTTTGTGCCTATCTTTGCATGAAATATTCCCTTGGTATCTCTAATTTTCTTGATGAGATCTGGCCTGGCATTGTCTTAAGGCTCTCCTCCAAGCTAGTGGGCCTTAGTAGAGTAATAGGAGAGCTTAGCAGGGAGAGGCAGAGTTTAAGTGACCATAGTGTTTCCTGCAGCTGGTGGGGGGATTTCCAAGTGGCCTCCTAGAGTAGAGATGTGTCTACAATTCACTTTTAGGAAACCATGAGGGTGGTCTCTGGAAAAGTGAATGGACTGCAGGAGAGTCACAGTCAAACATGGGCAAGTTCAGAGAGCAGGAAGCCACCTTTGATGTTACATGTCACAGTAAAACTATCTTCTCTGTTTTCTTCTTCCCTCATATCGTCCAGGAAGGGAATCACTGCACTGCTTCCATTCAGCAGGATTCCAGCCCAAAACAGATCTTGGTTAGGGGATAACATCACCACATAATGCATTGTAAAGAGATGTGAGATTCATACAGAGTTGTGGTTAAATTACAAGTATGTTTTGCTCATTTCACTGGTTAACAATGTACCCACATTCCAGTGGACCCAGGCAGGCCACCTCAGGACCATTCCTTGTGCTTCACTTTGGGTCTGTGTGGATTATCTCATTCACTTTCAAACATTATATTATAATTATAATATATATGAAATCACAGCTTCTAGTGAGAAGCTATGATTTCATATAATATGTTCAGAAAGTCAAGTACCATTAGGGTATAAAGTTATCATGGAAATCCACAGGCATGTAGAAATTTAAGTGCGCTTAGTCTGGCACCCCACTCCAGTACTCTTGCCTGGAAAATCCCATGGACGGAGGAGCCTGATGGGCTGCACTCCATGGGGTTGCGAAGAGTCGGACACGACTGAGCGACTTCACTTTGACTTTTCACTTTCATGCATTGGAGAAGGAAATGGCAACCCACTCCAGTGTTCTTGCCTGGAGAATCCCAGGGATGGGGGCGCCTGGTGGGCTGCCGTCTATGGGGTCGCACAGAGTCGGACACGACTGAAGCGACTTAGCAGCAGCAGTAGCAGCAGCAGCAGTCACTGTCATCCGACTCTGTGTGACCCCATGGACTGTACAGCCTGCCACGTTTCTCTGTGAATTGGGTTCTCCAGGTAAGAACACTGGAGTGTGTTGCCATGTCCTCCCCCAGGGGATCTTCCCAACCCAGGGATGGAACCCAGGTCTCCCAAATTGCAGACAGATTCTTTACCGTCTGAGCCACCCTACAAAGGCCATAACATCCCATGATAAGACAGCGTCCACCTCAGCAGCTACTCAGGCTGGGCCCAGGTGCCAGCAAATCAGAAAGTCATTTGGGCAGCTGGGAAAGTCTGCCATTCCTACAACCTGGGGAGGCCTTCGGCTAATTGAGCGGCTCTTCTGCCAAGGAGACTAGGGAGCTTCTTCCCTTACAATGGCAGTGGAAGCCCCTGAGGCGACTTGCCTCTGTTGACAAACCTGCTGCTTAGCCCATGGGCGCCTAGGCGTTTCCGGACAGCAGCCAGTTACGTGACGTCGCTGGGAGACCACGCCCTTCAGAACCCAGCACCGCCCGCTGCCGGCCGTGCATGACGTCACGGCGCCCGGACGCGCCCCGCCCCCGGCCGCTGTCGCCAGGGGCCGCTCCCCGCGGGTCTCCTAGGCAACCAGCGCTCCGCCCCTTCGCCCCTTTAACCTTTAGGGTGCGCGAGCGCCGCGTCCTGCGCGGGTTCCTCCCTCCCCTTGCTTGTCCCCGCTCCACCGGGGCTGTCCCGGCCGGAAGCGAAGATGGCGGCGGTGGCGGCGGCTGCGGGGGCGGCGTCCGCCGAGCTGGTGATCGGCTGGTGCATCTTCGGCCTCCTTCTCCTGGTAGGGGAGGCGCTTGGCGTGACCCGGGGCCTGGCCGGGGTACGGGGGCGGCCCCGCCGCTGGCCGCCGGGGCTCCGACTTCCTCGTCCCGCCCCTCCGGCTCCGGCGGCCTCCACGAAGGCGCCGGGTGGGGGCGGGCCGCGGGAGGGGAGCGCCGGCGGCCGGCTGAGGGCTCGGGGTGGTCCCCGGGGCGCAGCCAGTGCCCCGGACCCGGGCCTGAACAGAGGCCCCTGCGCACCGGGGAGCGGGGCGCCGAGAGGACGGGCCCCGGAGGCAGGCAGCTCCCGCCTGCGCGCGTCCCGCGGGCGCCGCGTCGTCGGCTCGCCAGCCGGCTGTGCGCTCGGAGCGGCTCCACCGTGTCCCAGCCTTTAGGGCCGTGGGGTCCGCAGCCTTCTCTCCCCCATTGTACGGCAGTGCCTTGGTGACGTGCGTTCTGACGCCGGCTTTCGCCTTTCTTCCTGGTCTTTGATGGCTGAGACACCTGTGCCGCGGAGTTGGGGCCCTGGTTACTTCCACGGTCTGGGTCTGTGTGCCCACCTCTCTGACTTCAGGGTGCCTCCGTCCCAGCCGCCTGACTCCTGCTTATCCAGGCAGCAAAACGTAGGTCAGGTGGCCTAGCTTTTATTTCCGTAACCCATGTTAAAACCCTTTTAATTGGGAGTTCAGTTTATTTCTCTTCGTTCCCCTCTCCAGTCTCACTTCCCGGTAGTCTTCAGCCCAACCTGTTGTTTCTTCAGTGTTCTGAAGTATTAATGCCACTTGGCAGTAGGAAAACAACAAAAACCAAAAAGAAAAAAAAAAATCGAGTTTACTTGTTGAAATCAAAACTTGCCTCATTTTACTTTACTTTCTAGATTCTGTTATCGTGTCTGCAATCTGTATAGTATGTTTTTTCTTGTAGATGTTGCAACAGAAACTTCCTCCTTCATGCAGTGTGTGAAAACTTGAAAAGGCTTCTTTTGTAGCCTTTACCACCTGCCCAGAAAGTAATGCCTTTACCTTGGAACATGTTTTTTTCTGCTTGGAGAAAGGGAAAGACCTGAAGGTTGGCTTTGGTTTCCACAGCCTGTACTTGGGCTTTTCCAGACTATTGTATTCACTTGACTTTGTAGGGGAACAAAATTTGACATCCCAAATTGTCTCTCTGGCATGGGGATTAGTTTAGACCGGTTATTTGTAAGAAATGGAAGTCTCGGGAAATATTTCTTTTTACATCTGCCTTAGCCTCTGGAAGAATTTGGATCAGGGCCCTGTCTCCAAAATAAGTTTTATAACCAGAGATACCTGCAAAGAATGTGGACTAGGTTTGGTGAGCCTAGAGCTCAGAGTCCCTCTGTGTCCTTTTGTCCCTGCCTGGCCCAGCAAAAGTTTGTTTACCAAACTTTAGCTTTCTACTTGCATTTGAAGTGCCTTCCTCCCAGTTCAGGTCCCAAGGCATCACTTCCAGCATCCTCTGTCTATAGCTGAAGGTGGTATTTAAAGTGAGGGCTTTGGCCATTTTGTTAAGTTTTCTTGGGTACTTCCCCTTTACAGTATCAGTTCAGTTCAGTCGCTCAGTTGTGTCCAACTCTTTGGAACCCATGAATTGCAGCACGGCAGGCCTGCCTGTCCATCACCAACTCCCAGAGTTCAACCAAACTCATGTGCTTTGAGTAGGTGATGCCATCCAGCCGTCTCAAACTCTGTCATCCCCTTCTCCTGCCCCCAATCCCTCCTAGCATCAGGGTCTTTTCCAATGAGTCAACTCTTCACATGAGGTGGACAAAGTATTGGCGTTGCAGCCTCAGAATCAGTCCTTCCAATGAACACCCAGGACTGGTCTCCTTTAGGAGGGACTGGTTGGATCTCCTTGCAGTCCAAGGGACTCTCAAGAGTCTTCTCCAACACCACAGTTCAAAAGCATCAATTCTTCGGTGCTCAGCCTTCTTCACAGTCCAACTCTCACATCCATACATGACCACTGGAAAAACCATAGCCTTGACTAGACGGACCTTTGTTGGCAAACTAATATCTCTGCTTTTAAATGTGCTATCCAGGTTCGTCATAACTTTCCTTCCAAGGAGTAAGTGTCTTTTAATTTCACGGCTGCAGTCACCATCTGCAGTGATTTTGGAACCCCCAAAAATAAAGTCTGACACTGTTTCCACTGTTTCCCCATCTATTTCCCATGAAGTGATGGAACCAGATGCCATGATCTTAGTTTTAAGAATGTTGAACTTTAAGCCAACTTTTTCACTCTCCACTTTCACTTTCATCGAGAGGCTCTTTAATTCTTCATTTTCTGCCATAAGGGTGGTGTCATCTGCATATCTGAGGTTATTGATATTTCCCCCAGCAATCTTGATTCCAACGTGTGCTTCATCCAGTCCAGCATTTCTCATGATGTACTCTGCATATAAGTTAAATAAGCAAGGTGACAGTATACAGCCTTGACGTACTCCTTTTCCTATCTGGAACCAGTCTGTTCCATGTCCAGTTCTAACTGTTGCTTCCTGACCTGTATACAGATTTCTCAGGAGGCAGGTTAGGTGGTCTGGTGTTCCCATCTCTTGAAGAATTTTCCACAGTTTATTGTGATCACACAGTCAAAGGCTTTGGCATAGTCAATAAAGCAGAAATAGATGTTTTTCTGGAACTCTCTTGCTTTTTCCATGATCCAGGGAATGTTGGCAATGTTCCTCTGCCTTTTCTAAAACCAGCTTGAACATCAGGAAGTTCATGGTTCACGTATTGCTGAAGCCTGGTCTGTACAGTATACATGTTATTAAATATTTGATTTTCTCCTGTTGATCTACCTTGTGTCAATTTAATTGTTAGACTAGGCAAAAGAACTTAAGAAGGAAAGGTAAATTTCTCCTTCCAGACAGTTTAGAGGAAAACAAAGGAGCACATAACCTGTATCAAAGTTCAGGGAGAATAATTTGGCAGTTATCAATGAATAAACATTTCAGATACAGCAGTTATGCTATAAATTGTAGGAGGATGCAAATAAAATGTGACCTTTAAGAGGGCCTGAAGATAGGTGGGAAAATAAGAATTCTTGAAACAGGTCTGTTAAGTACTGAAAACCAAAGTATGATTTTATAAATTAAATAGGACTTGAGAGAATAAAGAACAATTTTGGGAGAATGTGGAATAGAGGCAAACTTTGGATAGAAAAGGAAGGGAAAAGCATTTAAGTTGGTGATATTACAGCAGGAACAAAATAAAATGAAAATAGAATTAAAGGTTTGAAATTAGATGTTTAGAATAGGACTAAATTAGTAATGAGGGCCATTGTTTAATTTTCTGCAAATCTCTTTAATTTGTGGATTATTAGATGAGAACTGGATTCTCGTGTCTGCTTCTGCATCCAACCTTTTGAGAGGTTACCATGAGATTTTAGTGATATGTAGTTGGAAGCAGAGTATCTTTTAGGTCATTGTGACATTGTTCAGTATAATATTACATCAAAACTCAGTAAGTAGAAGCTTCTTAGTATGAAATACGGGATTTGAAACCCTATCAATTAACTTTTGTTCTTTCCCCTATATGTGGTTTTATAATATGATGCATTTGGTCGTTTAGGAAATAACTGGTTCACTGAGCTAAGCAGATCTTCGAAATAATGGATATATTTCATTACATAAATCAAATATTACATCCATCAGTATCACCACTGATCTTGTCAGAAGAAATGTCTCAGAAATAAGTAGTGAGAAATTGCCAAGCTCACAGTCTTGGATACATAGTCATTTGCACTTTCAAGTGAAAATGTTGTTTCTTGGAAATAGTGCCTCCTTTGGCTTTCAGCTCTTAACATAGGATGCTTTTCCTGGAGACAGCCATCTCTACTTGAGCACATTCATGTTTTCCTCCATGGATTATTAAAAAAGTCAGGAGCTAAAGTTTAATAAAGTTGACATTTACTACTTTGTTGATTGTAGTTTTAAGTTAAATAGTCTTTTTTTTTTCCTTCTGTGAGTGTGTGGTGGTTAAAAAAAACAGTCACTACTGGCACGTTTGGTTCCATTGTTTTGATTTGTGCTTAATTGGCCAGCAGTTTTCCCCACCGTTGGGTTTCCCTGGTGGCTCAGCTGGTAAAGAATCCATCTGCAATGTGGGAGACCTGGGTTCCATCCCTGTTGGGGAGATCCCCTGGAGAAGGGAACGGCTGCCCACTCCAGTATTCCGGCCTGGAGAATTCCATGGACTATGTATAGTCCATGGGGTGGCAAAGAGTCTGACAGGACTGAGTGACTTTTCCCACCATAACTTGTGCACCACGAGTGCAAATATCAATGTGGAAAGGGCAAATGACATTTTAGTAGTATTGTGAGAGCAGTTTTCAATTTCCAGATCCCCAGAAAGAGTTGTGGGGCTGCCGGGGGTCTGGGGACTTAACACTTTGAGAACTGCTGCTACTCTCCTGTTAAAGATTCAGAACACTGAAACTGACAGCTTTTGTAATCTTGGGCAAACAGGATGGGCTTCATTTTCTTCTGTCACATAAGGAAAGGTTAGACTTGGCTCCTCCAAGCCTGTAGTTTAACTGTCCACATTTACTATATCAATCTGAGCCCTTCACCCTAGTCCTCACCCCCACCGGATTGTCAATAATTTGGCTTACACCATCTCTCAAATTTCATTTCCCATTACTGTTTAAGGTTGAGTCTCTGTTTCTGTAAAGTAAGTTTTTTTTGTTACTCCAAGTGAGGGGATCATCTGGGAACTTGTTAGAAATACAAATAGGGGGCCCTAGCCCTGCAGAATCAGGATCTGCAGTTTGACAAGATCTCAAGCGGCATGTGTTCCTTGATTCCCACTCCTGCCTCTGCCCGGGCACTTCTGCGCCGTGACTGCTCACTGCAGACACCTGGGGAGTATTAAAAGCCCTAATGCCCAAGCCAGTCAAGTCAGAATCACTCGGGAGGGGTTGGGGACCGCTCTAAACCTTTGCTTATGACTGTTAGCAGAGTTACACATTAGTTTCTCTCATGAAATTCTCTAGAATGTTATTCCATATGACATTTAATAATAATTGCTGCTCTTTGTTGAGCAATTACTAGCCCAGGCACTGTGCTAAACTCTTTACATTCAGTTCCTATAACCTGCTATGAAAGAAATATTCTTATCTTATAGATGAGGACAGTTGGTTTATTTTATAATGTAGTGTAACTATTGATAGATTTAACCTGAAAACAGAAAGCTCTTTGGGGTCTGTTTTAATAAAGTTTCCCCAAACCCCTAAAAGTTTGGGAACCTCCGGCTTAACTGTTTGCCCAGGTTGCTCTTTTCCTGCTCGACTGCCTGTTACTGGCAAGCTCCTTCCTCTGCAGTAATACCTGCTGCTGCAAACTTTGTACAAGTGCAGATACTCTTCAAGTCCAGCAAAAAGTTTATTCCGTTTTTTGTCTTAGCTGCTGCTAAGGATAGAAAGGCTCATCTTCCAGTGACTTCCAAAATAATTTGGGGAAAGCTGTCTTTGTCAATTTAGAAACAAACCCATGAAATATTAATATAAATAACATTTTATAAAAGAATATTTTCCAAAACAAAATGAAATTAGTAAATTGTTAAGAATTTGAATAAAGGTCTTTTTACATCCTTTTTTCCTCCTTCCCTCCCTACATTTCCTTTTATTTCTTTCTCTCCAACATCCATGTTCTGAGGTGCACATTTTTCTTTTCACTTTATTTTTTCCTGCTGTTCTGACACCATCTGAAATGTTAGTAATGTAAAGAAATTACATGCAACAACTTGGATGGATTTCAAATTTATTAAGTGAGAGAAGCTGTACTCAAAAGACATACTATGTAAGTACACTGACATTCCAGAAGAAGCAGAAGCTGTGGGAGCAGATAATAGTGGTTCTCAAGGGCTAGGGAGTGGTGCGCTTAGTCATTCCATCATGTCTGATTCTTTGTGAACCTGTGGACTATAGCCCACCAGGCTCCTCTGTCCAAGGGGGTTCTCCAAGCAAGAATACTGGAGTGGGTTGCCATGACCTCCTTCAGGGGATCTTCCCAACCCAGGGATCGAACCCAGATCTTCTGTATTGCAGGCAGATTCTTTACCAGCTGAGCCACCAGGGAAGTGGAGAGAGGGGTTAATTATGGAGGGACAAAGGAGGTTTTTCTGCAGTGATGGAACTGTTCTTTTCTGTTGATTGTGGTAGGAGAATTTAGAAACTATAACTAGTTAGGTGGTGTTCTTAGTTCATTTCTGGCTCCTGAAGTATGATACCTGAAAGAGAAATAATGTTACATGAAAAACTAGGTTTGCCTATTGATGAGTGTTGAGCCAGCAGACACAACCAAGCCAAAGATCAGGAGAAGGGAAAACACTGGGGGTCTTTCCTAAGCCAGTCCTCATCAGCAAGATTGGGGAAGTTTAAAGCTAAGGGTCATACATATTCATGAAAGGGCTTGGGTCTTAGACAGAATCCAAGGAGGGTCAGAAAAGATTAGCATCATCTCTCAGATTCCAGTTGATCTCGTAGTTGAACACTTCAGCACAATCTTTAAAACAGACCTGGGAGTGTTTACAACTGATGTACTGTCTTTGCTGTAGTTACTTCTCTTGCTTGATAGAGTCGTTTGCTTCTGCATCATTTTGTTCCCTCTAGATCTTTAATTACTGAGATCTGTCTAAGGGCAAGCATTGTGGCCAGGCTTAGATCAGAAAGTAGCTTATGCCAAAAATGGCTTCTCATATGTCAAGAAAGCCATGCTTGGATCTCTTTCTCTAGGGAACCCATACCTTGTCTGCACCAAAAGTTAAATCTGTTGAAAAGCGTGAAAGGACAGAACAAAGCTTGTGTCCCAGTGCTTTTATAGAGCTTACTTAAAAAAACCTTGGTTCTTAAGTTTGCCTCAGATTGGGATCCTCCGTGCTGATGCCTGGAGAAGCCTCAGTCTCTGATGAAAGTGATTTGGGGGAGGCCATAAAGAAATTTTAAGTTTTTACCAAGGGGATTCTAACACAGCCAAGGTTGAGAATCACCCATTTAGGATCTGGTTGCCATCCCCTTTGATTGAGTAAAGCAGAGATTCTCAAAGTGTAGTCTCTGGACCAGCATCAGCCTTCCTGGGAACTTGTTACAAATACAGGTTTTCTGGATCCTCTCCAGACCTATTGAATTAGAAACTGCTATAGTGGCCCTCCAGAGAATTCTGATGCCAGAGTAAAGTCCTTTACTACCGGGGTCCAGCCCTGGTGGATCCAGGGTAATTTGAAGCGGGGACTGCGTGGCGAGGAAAAACTTATTTACTTAACTAGAAATATAAAAGAAATTAAGAGGAAATAGTATAGTAGGAAATTTAGTGGAGAAAAGAGGCTGAATAACTTGGTTTACGGAGAAAGCCAATAAAACTTCAGGACAAGAAGTTTGCACCATCTACGTTAGGCCACCGGCACTTATTTGAATAGCGGAGGGTGCCCCGCCTTGGGCTCCCTCTCTCACGGGACTTAGAAGCCAGGGCAAGTAAGTAGACATGGCGAGCCTCCACGCCCCAGATGGGAATTCAGCCAGAAAAAGAGAGAAGGAGAATAGACCACACGGGGGAAACCAGTCTTTCCAGTGACTGGCCCCTCCTCTATTGTCCAGAACGGCCTTTTGTATCTTTTTTTGTACATAGAGATCAATGGATAATATAAAATTAAGCAGTGTCAGCAGCCCTGACTGTTATCGAGACCAGGCTTTCTTTCTGCATACCTAGTTGTATACATAAGTCTTAGGTGGTTTACATCATCTTCTGGCCAGAAGGCCAATTAACATTTTCCAGCCCTTTTCTGATAAGGGTTTGTCAACCAGAAGACTTGTTTGTGTTGTTCTTCCCAAAGTCTGGTGCCACTCTCAGAAAGCACTAAATAAAGTTGCATTCTTACATAGCAAGGATACAACAATTTATAACAAGTAAAAGGAGTACAGTGATTTATAACAAAGAGAAAAATAATTAACTCAAAAGTCTAGTGTTGCTAACATCAAAACTACTATATTACTTTTTCTATATCCCAATTACATTGATTAATAACCTCCAGGTGCCTAAAAGATAAAGAATATGGAGGCCTGGCAGCAGTCGTTGACTCAACAGTGAAAACCCATCACCAGTATAATTTTTAGCTCTTTAGAAAAGGCTCTGTATCTTTAAGATGTTTAAGCTTTGTGCCTCTCGCAGCTGGGGGGCTGTAAGCAATTCACAAATTGTAAAAAGTCCGGGGGAACCTGTCAGGAAAGTAAGAGAGCCATCAGAGGGGTTTGAGCTGAAACATTCCTTTCATATGCAGGAGACTGAAGCCCTAAGTTAACTTTTTCCGGAGCATGTCAGCACAGTACAATAAGGCAGGCAGACTCTGGTTTTGGGGGGTAGATGTTCAGGAAAACTCGGGGAACCCCTGAAGCCAGGTCATGCCTTTGCGTCTTGTCGGGCTTCCTTCCTCATGACCTTTGCCATGGGCGGGATTCCTCACGCTGGCTCCCAGCACTTTACTCTGTGTTAATTTCTGGAAAGATGTTGGTGTAATCTGATGGATTACAGGTGGCAACCTCAGTACCTCCCGAGTGTACTATTTCCCCTGGAAGGTTCCTTCTAATGCACATGCATCCATTTTCAGTGTCCATTCTTCTTTGTGTGTGTGTGTTAGTTGCTTAAGTCGTGTCTGACTCTTTGCAGCCCCATAGACTGCAGCCCACCAGGCCCCTCTGTCCATGGGATTCTCCAGGCAAGAACACTGGAGTGGCTTGCCATTTCCTTCTCCAGCAAAAACTATAGAAAGAGAGAAAGTGAAGTCGCTCAGTTGTGTCCGACTCTTTGTGACCCCATGGACTGCAGCCCACCAGGCTCCTCCGTCCATGGCATTTTCCAGGCAAGAGTACTGGAGTGAGGTGCCATTGCCTTCTCGTCTTCTTTATTTAATACCCTTTAAAATGTGAATTACAGTATAATCCATTGATTGCATGGTGATTGTTGACAGTTAACCTTTAGCTGAATGATACTGTTGAACTGTCATAAAGGGACAGAAGTTAATTTCAGTTTGGGTGGTGTTTTGTGATGCTTCTGTAGTAAGAACAGGATAGAACAACTTTTTTAAAATAAATTAATTTTTTTTAATTGAAGGATATTTGCTTTACAGATTTTGTTGTTTTCTGTCAAACCTCAACATGAATCAGCCATAGGTATACATATATCCCCTCCCTTTTGAACCTCCCTCCCATCTCCCTCTCCATCCCCCCCCCCCGTTTGAGTTTCTTAGCCATATAGCAAATTCCCATTGGTAATCTATATGGTAATGTAAGTTTCCATGTTCTCTTTTCATACATCTCACCCTCTCCTCCCTCTCCTTATATCCACAAATCTATTCTTTATGTCTGTTTCTCCACTGCTGCCCTATAAGTAAATTCTTCAATACCATTTTTCTAGATTCCATGTATATGTGTTAGAATATGATATTTATCTTTCTGTTTCTGACTTACTTCACTCTTTACAATAGGTTCTAAGTTCATCCACTTCACTAGAACTGACTCAAAGGCGTTCCATTTTATGGCTGAGTAATATTCCATTGTGTATATGGATAACAACTTCTTTATCCATTCATCAGTTGATGGACATCTAGGTTGCTTCCATGTTCCGGCTGTTGTAAATAGTGCTGCAGTGAACAATGGGAAACTGCTTTCAGTTACATCTCCTTTAGCTTGGGAAAATGTATAGGGAACACTATTCAGAGGTAGTTATAACTGTAATGTGTCAACCATTAATGGTCATACTGTGTTTGCGAGGAAATAAGTAACTGAGCACTGTTATCAACAACCTTTGCTTGTTTTTTTGATGTCTTGGCACCCCAGTGATGATGTACTGCTTTAATGAACTTGGCTTTGAAAATGATAAATCCTGACTAAATTTATAAGGGGTGGGCGACTTCTCCATGCACATCTGAAAGCATCTTTACTTGACATAAAGTTTACCACCAGGAACTTTAAAACACATTCTAAAATCAGCATTAGAGCATAGATAGGGTAGTAACAAAACATTTCCTTCTGTCTGTTTCAGGCTATTTTGGCGTTCTGCTGGATATATGTTCGCAAATATCAGAGTCAGCGGGAAAGTGAAGTTGTCTCCACCATAACCGCCATTTTTTCTCTGGCCATTGCACTGATCACATCAGCACTTCTTCCAGTGGATATATTTTTGGTCTCTTACATGAAAAATCAAAATGGTACATTTAAGGTAATTATTTTGTCCTTTCATATTCTTGGCAATTAAGTGTTTAATTAAATGTGTAGCAGTGCAGAGTGTGTTGTGTTTTATTGTCTCTGGGAGGCTGAAGATGTGACAGCTAATGTGGAACAGACTTTTCACTGATTTACAACCATCCAAGAAGTCCTTTTGTTAATCAAAAAATTTGCCAAGTGATCACAGTAGGTTTTATTTTTGTGCCTTGAGTAGCTGCCTTGAAGTCTGACTGGAATTCCATTATCCAATTAAGACAATTTAGAAGGACCTTTGTTAGTGGCAGATTATGGTCTTCATCTCTATGTCATGTTGAAGACCCCGAGTCCCTGCGATGCAGGCTGCAGAGGATCAGACCCAAGTTCTAGTCTTGGCTCCTCACTACCTAGTTTGTGTCTTTGGCCAAACTGAACTTTTCTGGACTTCATGTTCCTTTTATTTAAAATGCATGCTGTTAGACTAGAAGGCTTCCGAGTTCCTTTTCAATTATTCAGATTACTTTTACATTTCTTATTTAGTGTAAACTCTGAGATAGAAAGTGTATCTTGTTTGTTTCTAGGTGCCCAGTGTCTGACACGTAGTAGGTACTTAAATATTTGGATGAAATGTTATTTTAATTATCTCAGTAATGCATGGTTCCAAAATAACTTCCTGAATTGGGCCAACAGGACTTAAATAATTTCGTAATCTTTTTGAGTTAGGTTTGGCTAGATTCCAATTGCTGTGAAAACTGCATCTCTTTTCTATAGGTTAGTCATTCATTTAGCAAGTATTAATTGAGCTCATAGTATGTGCTGAATGCTGTAGAGGGATAGTAACTAGTGTCCATAGAGTACTTGGTATGTCTGACCCTCTCCTAAATGGTTTACATATCTTAATGTCCCAACAACCCAATGAGGTAGATAGTGTTATCTCCGTATTCATAGAGATAGGCAGGAAGCCAAGGTTCAGAGAGATGACATAACCCATCTCAGGTCTGGGGTTTGAATATGCTGTTATTGGGATTTCCTATATGCAGTGTATAATTATTGTTTAAGCAGGAGAGTTTTTTTAATTTTTAAATTTAGAATATTTGGTTTGTTTAGATTTTGTGGAATTACATTTTCATCTGGAAATTCCTAAAGTATTTTAATGAAATTATTAGCTTTCCCTTAGATCATGTAGTTGTTCTGGGACCACACTTAGTTTAGTAATCACTTTTTGGATACTGGTTTTTTGTTATATTTATTTATTTTTAATTTGTGAGATTACATTATACTTGTTTAAATAAGACTTTAGGAATTTACCTGCCTAAAGAAACAAAAGCATTTCCCGTTAAGACTTACGACATTTATTCTATTAAATGCTTCATTAGAGAAGAAAATGTTTAGCTGTAGTTAGTGTGCTTATTTTATGTTTGTTAAATCTACTTGAATCCTGAGAAACCTTCATGCAGGTCAAGAAACAACAGTTAAGAACAGACATGGAACAATGGACTTGTTCAGAATTGGGAAAGGAGTATGACAGGGCTGTATGTATATTGTCACCCTTGCTTATTTAACTTCTATGCAGAATACAATGTGAAATGCAGGGCTGGATGAACCACAAGGTGGAATAAAGATTGCCAGGAGAAATATCGACAACCTCAGATAATGCAGATGATACCACTCTAATGGCAGAAAGTGAAGAGGAACTAAAGAGCCTCTTATGAAGGTGAAAGAAGAAAGTGAACAAAATGGCTTAAAACTCAGCATTCAAAAAACTAAGATCATGGCATCCAGTCTCGTCAGTTCTTGACAAATAGATGGGGGAAAAAGTGAAAATAGTGACAGATTTTATTTTCTTGGGCTCCAAAATCAATTTGGACAGTGATGCAGCCATAAAAGTAAAAGATGCTTGCTCCTTGGAAGGACAAAGCTAGACAGCATATTAAAAAGCAGAGATATCACTGTTGACAAAGGTCTATCGCCAAAGCTATGGTTTTTCCAGTAGTTATGTACAGATACGAGAGTTGGACCATGAAGAAATCTGAGTACTAAATAAGTGATAGTTTCAAATTGTGGTGCTGGAGAAGACTCTTGAGAGTCCTTTGGACAGAAGGAGATCAAACTAGTCAATCCTAAAGAAAATCAACCCTGAATATTCATTGGGAGGACTGATGATGCTGATACTGAAGCTCCAGTACTTTGGCCACTTGATGTGAAGAGTCAACTCATTGGAAAAGACTCTGATACTGGAAAAGATTGAAGGCGAAAGGAGGGGGTGACAGAGGATGAGATGGTTAGACAGTATCACTGACCTCAGTGGGCATGAGTTTGAGCAAACTCTGGGAGAGAGTGAAGGACAGGGAAGCCAGTGCTGCAGTTCATGGAGTCACAAAGAGTCAGACATGACTTAGTGCTGGGGTCCAGCCCCGGTGGATCCAGGGAATTCGAAGGGTGGACGGAGTCGGCGAGGAAAGACTTATTTACTGATTAATATAAGATTAGATTAGGAAGAAATAGTGCAGTAGTGAGAAGTGGGGAAGAGTAGAACGAGGAGTTCGATCTGTAACTGACTGTGAACAATCAATTGAGATAACTCACTACCTTAGGACCAGCCTGTTCCGGGCGCCACTTGCCGGGTCCAGCCCTGGTGGATCCAGGGACTTCGAAGGGTGGACGGAGTCGGCGAGGAAAGACTTATTTATTGATATAAGATTAGATTAGGAAACAATAGTGTAGTAGGAAGATTAAGTGGAGGAAGAGGGCTGAATAGCTTGGATTACGCGGAAGACCAATAAAATTCCAGACAAGGAATTTGCACCATCTACGTTGGGCCACCGCGCTCACTTGAATATCTAAGGGTGCCTCGCCTTAGGCTCCCTTTCGCGCGGGTCTTAACAGCCAGGGCAAGTAAGTAGACTTGGCGAGCCTCCACGCCCCAGATGGAAATTCAGCCTGAAATTAAGGCAAAGAGGAGGGAAAAAGAGAGAGAGACACGGGGGAAACCAGTCCAGCGACTGGCTCCTGCTCCTATTGTTTAGAAGGCCTTATATACCTTTTAGATTGTACATAGAGATCAATGGGTAATACAAAATTATGCAGTGTTAGCAGCCCAGACTCTTATCAAAACCAGGCTTTTCTCTCTGCATACCTAATTGTATACACAAGTCTTAGGTGATTTACATCATCTTCTGGCCAAAAGGGGCCAATTAACATTTTACAGCCTTTTTTCTGATAAGGGTTTGTCAACCAGAAGACTTATTTGTGTGATCTTCCCAAAGTTTGGTGCCACTCTCAGAAAGTACTAAATAAAGTTATATTCTTACATAGCAACGACACAAGAGGAGTGCAAAGAGAAGTAATTAACTCAAAAGTCTAGTGTTGCTAACATCAGAACTACTATATATCTTTTCCATATCCCATTTACATTGATTAACATCCTCCCAGGTGCCTAAAAGATAAAGAATATGGAGGCCTGGTGGCAATCATTGAGTCAACAGTGAAATCCTGTCACCAATATAATTTTTAACTCTTTAGAAAAGGCTCTGTATCTTTAAGATGCTTTTAAGCTTTGTGCCTCTCTGGGTTGGGGGCTGCAAGCAATTCACAAGCTGTAAGAGGTCCAGGGAACCTGTTAGGTAAACTAGGGAGCAATCAGAGGGGGTTAACTGAAACATCCCTTTCAAATGCAGAAGACTAAAGCCCTGAGTTGACTTTTTTCCAGAGAATATCAGAAAAGTGGAAAAGCAGGCAGATTCTTATTTTCTGGGGGGTGGATGCTCAGGAAATGCCAGGGGGAAAACCTGAGGTCTGATTAGCCTTGCCATCAGAGCTCTTGCCGCATGACCTTGTCATGGGTGGAATTCCTCACGCTGGCTCCTGACAACTTAGTAACTAAACAACAACAAAAATTTAAATGTGGCACCAGTAATTACAAGGGAAAAATTCCATGTTAAGGTTTTTCCTTTCTTTTTTAAAAACTTTTTCATTATCGAGGGATTCATTCAGCAATTGTATGGCCTTTGTGATAGCTTATGGTGAATGGTGTTGGATTCGTGATCTCCAAAGACTTACCTTCGGGACCAGGAACCAGGCTTGATCACTCAAGAGCTTTTGTGCAGCAGAGTTTTATTAAAGTATAAAAAGGGACAGAGAAAGCTTCTGACACAGACCTCAGAAGGGGGATGAGAGTGCCCCCCTCGCTAGCATTAGCAAGGGAGTTATATACTTTTTTAATTGGTTATTACAATAAAAATCTTTCAAGGTGGTAAAGATCTTACTTTATCGAGCCCATCTTTGCATGAAATGTTCCCTTGGTATCTCTAATTTTATTGAAGAGATCTCTAGTCTTTCCCATTCTGTTGTTTTCCTCTGTTTCTTTGCATTGATCGCTGAAGAAGGCTTTCTTATCTCTTCTTGCTATTCTTTGGAACTCTGCCTTTGGATGCCTATTATCTTTCCTTTTCTCCTTTGCTTTTCGCCTCTCTTCTCTTCACAGCTATTTGTAAGGCCTCCCCAGAGAGCCATTTTGCTTTTTTGTATTTCTTTTCCATGGGGATGGTCTTGATCCCTGTCTCCTGCACAGTGTCACGAACATCAGTGCATAGTTCATCAGGCACTCTTATCTATCAGATCTAAGCCCTTAAATCTATTTCTCACTTCCACTGTATAATCATAAGGGATTTGATTTAGGTCATACCTGAATGGTCTAGTGGTTTTCCCTACTTTCTTCAATTTAAGTCTGAATTTGGTAATAAGGAGTTCATGATCTGAGCCACAGTCAGCTCCTGGTCTTGTTTTTGTTGACTGTATAGAGCTTCTCCATCTTTGGCTGCATAGAGTATAATCAGTCTGATTTCGGTGTTGCCCATCTGGTGATGTCCACTTGTAGAGTCTTCTCCTGAATATTTCATGCAAAGATGGGCTCGATAAAGGACAGAAATGGTATGGACCTAACAGAAGCAGAAGATATTAAGAAGAGGTGGCAAGAATACACGGAAGAACTGTACAAAAAAGATCTTCACGACCCAGATAGTCATGATGATGTAATCACTAATCTAGAGCCAGACATCTTGGAATGTGAAGTCAAGTGGGCCTTAGAAAGCATCACTATGAACAAAGCTAGTGGAGGTGATGGAATTCCAGTTGAGCTGTTTCAAATCCTGAAAGATGATGTTGTGAAAGTGCTGCACTCAATATGCCAGCATATTTGGAAAAGTCATCATTGGACACAGGACTGGAAAAGGTAAGTTTTCATTCCAATTCCAAAGAAAGGCAATGCCAAAGAATGCTCAAACTACCACACAATTGCACTCATCTCACACGCTAGTAAAGTAATGTTCAAAATTCTCCAAGCCAGGCTTAAGCAATACGTGAACTGTGAACTCCCTGATGTTCAAGCTGGTTTTAGAAAAGGCAGAGGAACCAGAGATCAAATTGCCAACATCCGCTGCATCATGGAAAAAGCAAGAGAGTTCCAGAAAAACATCTATTTCTGCTCTATTGACTATGCGAAAGCCTTTGACTGTGTGGATCACAATAAACTGTGAAAAATTCTGAAAGAGATGGGAATACCAGACCACCTGACCTGCCTCTTGAGAAATCTGTATGCAGGTCAGGAAGCAACAGTTAGAACTGGACATGGGACAACAGACTGGTTCCAAATAGGAAATGGAGTACGTCAAGGCTGTATATTGTCACCCTGCTTATTTAACTTATATGCAGAGTACATCATGAGAAATGCTGGACTGGAAGAAACACAAGGTGGAATCAAGATTGCCAGGAGAAATATCAATAACCTCAGACATACAGATGACACCACCCTTATGGCAGAAAGTGAAGAGGAACTAAAAAGCCTCATGATGAAAGTGAAAGTAGAGAGTGAAAAAGTTGGCCTAAAGCTCAACATTCAGAAAACAAAGATCATGGCATCCGGTCCCATCACTTCATGGGAAATAGATGGGGAAACAGTGGAAATGGTGTCAGACTATTTTTTTGGGCTCCAGAATCACTGCAGATAGTGACTGCAGCCATGAAATTAAAAGATGCTTACTCTTTGGAAGAAAAGTTATGATCAACCTAGATAGCACATTCAAAAGCAGAGACATTACTTTGCCGACTAAGGTTTGTCTAGTCAAGGCTATGGTTTTTCCAGGAGTCATGTATGGATGTGAGAGTTGGACTGTGAAGAAGGCTGAGCACCAAAGAATTGATGCTTTTGAACTGTGGTGTTGGAGAAGACTCTTGAGAGTCTCTTGGACTGTAAGGAGATCCAACTAGTCCATTCTGAAGGAGATCAACCCTGGGATTTCTTTGGAAGGAATGATGCTAAAGCTGAAACTCCAGTACTTTGGCCACCTCATGAGAAGAGTTGACTCATTGGAGAAGACTCTGATGCTGGGAGGGATTGGGGGCAGGAGGAGAAGGGGACGACTGAGGATGAGATGGCTGGATGGCATCACGGACTCGATGGACATGAGTCTGAGTGAACTCCGGGAGATGGTGATGGACAGGGAGACCTGGCGTGCTGCGATTCATGGGGTCGCAAAGAGTCGGACACGACTGAGCGACTGAACTGAACTGAACTGAAAGATCTTACTAGACCCACTCCTATAACTTATATTTTAAGATAACAGCATTAGCCAGAAGGTTTTCAGGAAGGAGACACTGTCCTCAAGCAGGATACATTGTTGTTTTATAATCCTTTGTACAGAGTTTAAAGTGAGTTGTTTGTTATGTAATCATCAGTTCTGGGCTTAAAGAAAAAAATGTTTTATGTGACTGAGGAATGTAGACAAAAAAAGATGTTTGTCCTTTCCTCCTCCGTGAGAATTCCAGATCCCCTATTTCCACTTTGAGATCCCTAGTGTCCTTTCTCCTCCTCGGGGACCCCAGACTTCTTAGCAGCCTGCCTAGATATTCCCTCCTTTCATTCCCTCCTTTTCTTTTAGGAGAATTATGTTGCCAAGGGGAAGGGGCATTGTTTTCATTGCATAACTACTTCCTGTTGTTGAGGGGCATAATCCCTAAATTGTTGAAGCAACATATTCTGCTAAACCCTCATATGGAGGGTCTCTGATCTGGGGGTCTCAAGTAATAGTTGGAGGAGGCTGTGCCACTCATAGGAGCCTGGACAACCATTTGTAACTTAAAAGCTTTCAGACGGTTAGAAACAAACCACATTTTACAGTTACAGATGTAAGGCAAAATAGTCATTAAACCAAGTTAAAACCTAATCAAAATTAAAGTTACATTATGTCCATAGTTAGGGTTCAAACAAGCTAAACTCAGATTCTGTGGGCAAGCTCAATGCGGGAACCTGCAAGAGAGCAGTTGGAAGAGCCTTGAAAGCCCTTTGAGTCTCTGAGGACCAAACCAGCTTGTCGGTTTGGGCCTGCTGAGTCTCAGTTAGCAGTGTATGTAAAGGCCGGTTAAGTTCCCCATAACCCAGAATCCAAATGAGGCAATAATAGCCTATAATGCCCAAGAATCCTCTCAATCTTCTTAAAGTCATAGGCAGAGGATGATTTAGTATAGATTCAATTCTAGAAAGCAAACTTCAGATCAATGACTGAAAAATATTTGGTTCAGTCAGAAATTTCAGACGATGAAGTTTCGGGATTAGGCATTTACTATTTGTATATCTCGAACAAGTCTCCGTTTATCATTTGACTTTTTCTTACACCCAAGATAGGAGTGCTGGATGGACTGTTACAGGGGATTAGTAGTCCTTGTTCCTCTAAATTTTCAGTGATGAGCTTTAATCCTTCCTTAGCCTCAGATTTTAGTGGAGACTGCTTTTGATTTGGAAATAGGTGAGGGTCTTTGAGTTTGATAGCAACAGGAACAGCATTTTGTGCTTGACCCACAGTTTTTCCATCAGCCCACACTTCAGGATTTACATTTTCTTCAGTTATAAGAGCAGGTTCCATATTCATGAAATCAGAAGCCTGGACCTTGTTCAGTATATCCCTCCCCAGAAGGGGTGGGGGAAGCTCTGGCATGATCAGAGACGTGAGAAAATAGCGCAGAGTCCCAGTTTCAGCTTAAAGGATGACTGAAATAATAGCGTTTGGCTTGTCCAGACAGCCCCATTACGGTAGTGGATTGGGAGAAAAGTGGACCAGGGGCTTTAGTGAGCAGAAAGTTGCCCCAGTGTCCAAAAGAGATCGATGGGTTCGCCCCCACAGTTATTAATACCTGGGGTTCCTCAGGTGTAATTAGGACAGGAGCTTATGTGGGACCCCTGGGCACCTTCAGTCCTGATTGTCTTGAGAGTCGGACCCCTGAAACCTATGCCTCTGGGGTGGTCTCTCCTCCAGTGTGGTCCCTTGCAGAACAGACATGGAGCTGGGGTGGCTTAGAGGCCTGATGGCAATCCTGCCTGAGGTGCCCCTCCTTTCCACAGTAATAGCAACCCCATCCCTTTTCACCTGGATCCCTCTGGGCATTTTTCTCAGGCTGTTTCAGAGCAGGTCTAACAGTCATGCTGGGGCTTCAGTCTTTCCCTGGTGTTTTTTTTTTTTTTTGCCTCGTATTTTCCTCATATTCTCTACCATAATATACCATCTGAGCCTGCTGCACCAGTTTAAAATTTTTAAAGACTGATGTGGTCCAAACGCCAGTTTTGGTAACTTATGGTGGATATCTGGAGTTGAATGAGTGATAAATCTTTTAAGATCATTCCTCCCTCTGCACTTTCAGGATCAATGTCAGCAAACTTGTGGAGAGCCTCCCATGCTCTATCTGGGAATTACTAGGAGTTTCCTTCTCTCCCTGTTCTGTGTCAGCCAACTTAGCATAGGTTAGTCTTAGTGTGCGCTCGCTTGAGTCCTTGAAAGTTACTTCTTGCAAAGACTCTGATCCTACCTTCTTTTAGCCGTGTTATAGCCTCAGTCTGGCACAGGTATGGGAACTGCTTGACTCCCAGTAGGGAGGACGGCTATTTCATGTTCGCTTTCCCCCCTTGTCTCATGTTCAAGCCATTTATCTCCAAAAGCAGTAGCTTCCCCCAGAACTTGAGCTCTCAAGTCAGGAGTCAGCGTCTCTCCTAAGACATACCCTCTAAATAGTCTTGACCACATTGGAACTGTTTGAAATTCTACCTAGACTGAGGCAGACCCTCCTGGAAGGGTGCCCTGATCCTCAGCCTTGAGACTTGAGCATAGTTCAGTTGGGAGCCCCAGATACAGGGGCAAAGTAGGAGGACAGGAGGGAGCTGAATGTTTCACACCCAAGTCTGCACTCTTAGGACGTAAGTCTGGCATGTCTCGAGAGAGACAAAGAGCAACACGTATGGCACTTCTGCCCATTTCTCTTATTTTCTACGGAACTGGTCTAGTAGTAAAACAGTATCGTAATTGAGAGACCTTTTAACAGGCCAGCGTTTCCCCATTTTCTAAAGCATACTATGGCCATTCAGTATCACAGAAGAAGATCAGGCGTGTCTCTTTAAACTCTGGGTATCAAACTTGTCCCAGTTTTTAAAAACACATTGTAAAGGGGTGGTTCTGGAACTGTTAGCTCCCATCTGTGAGAGAGAAAAAAGTGGCATCCACAGCCATGGCTTCTTTCCACCAGAAGTGTCCCTTCCTGCTCTAGATGGGGGTGTAGACAGACTCTCCACCAAAGTTTTCCTTCTCTGGTCGGACTTAGCCAGGAGCTTACCAACGCATACATCTTAACTCATTCCTCCCGGTTGTACCACCGAGGTGGGGTGGAGGTGCCCCAGGGGTAGGCCTGATAGCATCCCAGACTGATTTCCAGTTTCTTACCACCAACACATTTGTTTGACTTGCCAGAGTACTTCCTGGAATGTTCCCAAGCTAGTACTACCAGGGGAAGTCTCTGTCTTAAGTGTGCCTGGGTACATTCCTGACTATAGTGCTGACTGCAGTAGAAGCAGTGAGTCGTTAAGGGATGAACAACAACCAAGATGTCCCTCCTGAGTGTCACCACGCCAGCATATGTGATAGCGAAAGGGTCAGCCAGTGAGGAAAAAGTGGTTTTTACCCTCAAGCCAGTAGGGCTTATCCTTCCATTTCATGTCCACAGATTCCACAAAAGGAGTAACTAGGGAGTTGAAACAAAACTCATCAGAGAGCCTTCTCTGGTCTGCTAAGAGCTGACGCTACCAAAAGAAGCCCATTGTAATTCCAGCCTAACCACATCTTGTAATTCCCGTTCTGTCCTCAAAAGCCTCATGGTCAGCAGCAGGGCTTCTCTCCACGTAGATAGGAGACACAGCCATGACAGAGACTCACTTTCAGGTCGCTGGCTCCTGAGGTTGGCAGCCAAGAGAGTGCCCTCTAGACTGAGACATTCCTGGATCTGGAGCTCTACCTTGCTCCCAAATGTGCTCTTGGAACTTTTGGCTCCTAACAAGGCTAGGCGCTTCCATACTTGGCATCTAAGTAAAAGTACATAGTAACAGCATGGATCACAAGTCCCTTGAAAGTCTATGATCAGACAGATTGTGTTAGTAGCTCTAATTCTCCACACACTTAGGAAATGGTCAAAGAAATCAGGAAGAGGTGACTGAGAAGGGAAAGTTCTGTCCACATGCTTCGCCCATTTCTGGCTGCTCCCCTCGCAGGGACTTTGAGTATTTCTTGGCATTGGCAGGTCAGTAAAAAATCAACCCCTGATAAGATTCCCCTTTCTGGGGCTGCTTTCAATCATTACGAGACCGTGAAACTGCAGAGCAGGCCTCAGTGCTTGCTTCATGCAGGGCGTATCATGCATTCACACAAGCACACCGTAGAGTTAGTAAAGCAGAAAACTTGTTTACTGAGAAAGCAGAGAGACAGCTCTCAGTGTTCTTACCTTGGCCTGAAGATCCTGGACCAGCCCCCAGGGTGATGGCTTACGGTGAACAGTGTCTGATTCATGATCTCTGAAGATTTAGCTTCGGGACCAGGGACCAGGCTTGATCACTCAAGAGCTTTTGTGTAGCAGAGTTTTATTAAGGTATGAAAAGGGACAGAGAAAGGTTCTGACACAGACCTCTGAAAGGGGATGAGAGTGACCCTCATTAGTGTTAGCAAGGGAGCTCTATGTTTTTAATTGGTTATTACAACAAATCAAAAGAATATCCAAGGTTGTAAAGATCTTACTAGACCCACTCCCACAATTTACATTTTAAGATAACAGGATTAGCCAGAAGGTTTTTAGGAAGAAGAAACTGTCCTCAAGCAGGATACATTGTTGTTCTATAATCCTTCAGTTCAGTTCAGTTCAGTTCAGTTGCTCAGTCCTTTCCGACTCTTTGCGACCCAATGAATCGCAGCACACCAGGCCTCCCTGTCCATCACCAACTCCTGGAGTTCACTCAGACTCAAGTCCATCGAGTCCGTGATGCCATCCAGCCATCTCATCCTCAGTCGTCCCCTTCTCCTCCTGCCCCCAACCCCTCCCAGCATCAGAGTCTTTTCCAATGAGTCAACTCTTCGCATGAGGTGGCCAAAGTACTGGAGCTTCAGCTTTAGCATCATTCCTTCCAAAGAAATCCCAGGGTTGATCTTCAGAATGGACTGGTTGGATCTCCTTGCAGTCCAAGGAACTCTCAAGAGTCTTTTCCAGCACCACAGTTCAAAAGCATCAATTCTTCAGCGCTCAGCCTTCTTCACAGTTCAACTCTCACATCCATACGTGACCACTGGAAAAACCATAGCCTTGACTAGACGGACCTTAGTCGGCAAAGTAATGTCTCTGCTTTTGAATATGCTATCTAGGTTGATCATAACTTTTCTTCCAAGGAGTAAGCGTCTTTTAATTTCATGGCTGCACTCACCATCTGCAGTGATTTTGGAGCCCCAAAAATTTAAGTCTGACACCATTTCCACTGTTTCCCCATCTATTTCCCATGAAGTGATGGGACCGGATGCCATGATCTTTGTTTTCTGAATGTTGAGCTTTAGGCCAGCTTTTTCGCTCTCTACTTTCACTTTCATCAAGAGGCTTTTTAGTTCCTCTTCACTTTCTGCCATAAGGGTGGTGTCATCTGCATATCTGAGGTTATTGATATTTCTCCCGGCAATCTTGATTCCACCTTGTGTTTCTTCCAGTCCAGCATTTCTCATGATGTACTCTGCATATAAGTTAAATAAGCAGGGGGACAATATACAGCCTTGACGCACTCCTTTTCCTATTTGGAACCAGTCTGTTGTTCCATGTCCAGTTCTAATAGTTGCTTCCTGACATGCATACAGATTTCTCAAGAGGCAGGTCAGGTGGTCTGGTATTCCCATCTCTTTCAGAATTTTCCACAGTTGATTGTGATCCACACAGTCAAAGGCTTTGGTGTAGTCAATAAAGCAGAAGTAGATGTTTTTCTGGAACTCTCTTGCTTTTTCCATGATCCAGTGAATGTTGGCAATTTGATCTCTGGTTCCTCTGCCTTTTCTAAAACCAGCTTGAACATCAGGAAGTTCTCGGTTCACATATTGCTGAAGCCTGGCTTGGAGAATTTTGCACATTACTTTACTAGCGTGTGAGATGAGTGCAATTGTGTGGTAGTTTGAGCATTCTTTGGCATTGCCTTTCTTTGGAATTGGAATGAAAACTGACCTTTTCCAGTCCTGTGGCCACTGCTGAGCTTTCCAAATTTGCTGGCATATTGAGTGCAGCACTTTCACAGCATCATCTTTCAGAACTTGAAACAGCTCAACTGGAATTCCATCACCTCCACTAGCTTTGTTCGTAGTGATACTTTCTAAGGCCCACTTGACTTCACATTCCAGGATGTCTGGCTCTAGATTAGTGATCATCACATCATCATGATTATCTGGGTCGTGAAGATCTTTTTGGTACAGTTCTTCTGTGTATTCTTGCCACCTCTTCTTAATCCTTAGTACAGAGTTTAAACTGAGTTTTGTTATGTAATCATCAGTTCTGGGCTTAAAGAAAAAAGGTGCTTTATGTGACTAAGACTAAGAAATGTAGAGAAAAAAAAAAAAGATGTTTGTCCTTCCTTCCTCTTTGAGCATTCCATACCCCTGTTTCCACTTTGAGAGCCCTAGACCCCTTTCTCCTCCTCAGGGACCCCAGACTTATTATCAACCTGCCTAGGAATTGACTCATTTGTTTCTACTTTCATTTACTTATTAATTGTTGTCTCTGTCTAGTTATGTTTATTTTTAGCCAGCCAAAAGCTTAGATAATATACCAGTTTTTCCCCAATACTTTGATCTATATATATTGATGTTTTAAAATACTCTTTGTTTCCCTTTTTGTCTTTTCTTTTTTTTGGAGCACTGGCTGGGTGACTAGTGAATTTCTTAAGAGTTGTCATTTGAAGCTGGCCTGTGCTAATAGTTAAACGAGAACTGAAGAGACTTTCAAAGAACTATGTCTGGTAAACTGTAAAGAGTATTTTCTCCAAAAAACTTATTAATGAATTCTCTTGAGATGCTTAGTAAAAGACAAGAATATTTAAACATTAGTATTTAAGAACTAGTTTCAGACTTCATGCTGTAGCTGTGAGTTTAGGTGTCTCAGGGTGGAAGTGTGCCACCGCATCTTTAATCTCTTTCATCCTTATTAAAATGTGCAGGTTGTTGTTTTCCATGATGAATTATGTTGTGGCCTAAGTTTTATAAAGTGTATTTCTTATTCCTAAATGAATATGTCTGTCATCTGAGTTTCTCAGGTTCCACCTTGGATGTTAAAGTGTCTAAACTGATTAGGAACCTGCTCATCAGGTACAATAGTTTGGAAACTAGATGTCAAGGACTGCTGACATTGGGCTTAGGAGCTGAGGACACTAGGCAGGCAATCAACTATACTTTCTCTGTTTTGTCTGCTTTACCTTCCTAGTTATTTCTGCCTTCCTTTGGTCAAGGGTATATTGTGATAATGTCTGAAGTGTTTCCTTTGACCTGTTTTTCAGCTCCTGGCACTATCAATGTTTTTTGCCAGATAATTTCATTGTTTCTAGTTTTTCTGTGTAATAATTAACTTCATAGATTAAAAAAAAACAAAAAACTGTAAAGAATAGCTGAAAGTGTTCTATTACAGTGCCTTGTGTAGTTGGCCAATAACGTTGGCTCATGAAATATACAGAGTGTGCATGCTCAGTCACGTCTGACTCTTTGTAACCTCATGGACTTGGCCCTCCAGGTTTCTCTGTGCATGGACTTCTCCAGGGAAGAATACTGGACTGGGTTGCCATTTCCTCCTCTTCCTTCCCAACCCAGGGATCAAACCCACATCTCCTGTTTCCTGCATTGCAGGCAGACTCTTTACCACTGAGCTAAAGTGTACTAAAAAAAAGAAAAATCAGAAATAGCCATTAATATGAACAAATATTTTTATTTTATACAGTGTATAAAATTAATTAAGATATGGCATAAAAATATTTGTTTTGGTAGCTAATATATTCATTTCTTCCTTCCGTCCATCAGTGATTAATCTCTTTATGGCCTGACATTATCAGGTGTTTGGGTTGAACGCTCTGCTATTGCCTCATTCCTCCTCTCAGATGCAGATAATTGTACCTTAGAACTTTGTGTTCTTCAGTTCAGTTGAGTCGCTCAGTCGTGTCCGACTCTTTGTGACCCCATGAATCGCAGCACGTCAGGCGTCCCTGTCCATCACCAACTCCCAGAGTTCACTCAGACTCATGTCCATCGAGGCCGTGATGCCATCCAGCCATCTCATCCTTGGTCGTCCCCTTCTCCTCCTGCCCGCAATCCCTCCCAGCATCAAAGTCTTTTCCATTGAGTCAACTCTTCACATGAGGTGGCCAAAGTACTGGAGTTTCAGCGTTAGCATCATTCCTTCCAAAGAAATCCTAGGGCTGATCTCCTTCAGAATGGACTGGTTGGATCTCCTTGCAGTCCAAGGGACTCTCAAGAGTCTTCTCCAACACCACAGTTCAAAAGCATCAATTCTTCGGTGCTCAGCCTTCTTCACAGTCCAACTCTCACATCCATACATGACCACGGGAGAAACCATAGCCTTGACTAGAGAGACCTTAGTCGGCAAAGTAATGTCTCTGCTTTTGAATATGCTATCTAGGTTGATCATAACTTTTCTTCCAAGGAGTAAGCGTCTTTTAATTTCATGGCTGCAATCACCATCTGCTGTGATTTTGGAGCCCCAAAAATAAAGTCTATCAGTTTCCACTGTTTCCCCATCTATTTCCCATGAAGTGTTGGGACCGGATGTCATGATCTTCGTTTTCTGAATGTTGAGCTTTAAGCCAACTTTTTCACTCTCCACTTTCACTTTCATCAAGAGGCTTTTTGGTTCCTCTTCACTTTCTGCCATAAGTGTGGTGTCATCTGCATCTCTGAGGTTATTGATATTTCTCCCGGCAATCTTGATTCCACCTTGTGTTTCTTCCAGTCCAGCGTTTCTCATGCTGTACTCTGCATATAAGTTAAATAAGCAGGGAGACAATATACAGCCTTGACGCACTCCTTTTCCTATTTGGAACCAGTCTGTTGTTCCATGTCCAGTTCTAACTGTTGCTTCCTGACCTGCATACAGATTTCTCAAGAGGCAGGTCAGGTGGACTGGTATTCCCATCTCTTTCAGAATTTTCCACAGTTTATTGTGATCCACACAGTCAAAGGCTTTGGTATAGTCAGTAAAACAGAAATAGATGTTTTTCTGGAACTCTCTTGCTTTTTCCATAATCCAGCAGATGTTGGCAATTTGATCTCTGGTTCCTCTGCCTTTTCTAAAACCAACTTGAACATCAGGGAGTTCACAGTTCACGTATTGCTGAAGCCTGGCTTGGAGAATTTTGAGCATTACTTTACTAGCATGTGAGATGAGTGCAATTGTGTGCTAGTTTGAGCATTCTTTGGCATTGCCTTTCTTTGGGATTGGAATGAAAACTGACCTTTTCCAGTCCTGTGTCCAGTGATGAGTTTTCCAAATATGCTGGCATATTGAGTGCAGCACTTTGACAGCATCATCTTTCAGGATTTGAAACAGCTCTACTGGAATTCCATCACCTCCACTAGCTTTGTTCATAGTGATGCTTTCTAAGGCCCACTTGACTTCACATTCCAGGATATCTGGCTCTAGGTGAGTGATCACACCATTGTGATTATCTGGGTCGTGAAAATCTTTTTTGTACAGTTCTTCTGTGTATTCTTGCCACCTCTTCTTAATATCTTCTGCTTCTGTTAGGTCCATACCATTTCTGTCCTTTATCGAGCCCATTTTTGCATGAAATGTTCCCTTGGTATCTCTAATTTTATTGAAGAGATCTCTAGTCTTTCCCATTCTGTTGTTTTCCTCTGTTTCTTTGCATTGATCGCTGAAGAAGGCTTTCTTATCTCTTCTTGCTATTCTTTGGAACTCTGCATTCAGATGCTTATATCTTTCCTTTTCTCCTCTGCTTTTCACTTCTCTTCTTTTCACAGCTATTTGTAAGGCCTCCCCAGACAGCCTTTTGGCTTTTTTGCATTTCTTTTCCATGGGGATGGTCTTGATCCCTGTGTCCTGTACAGTGTAACAAACCTCATTCCATAGTTCATCAGGCACTCTATCAGATCTACGCCCTTAAATCTGTTTCTCACTTCCAGTGTATAATCATGAGGGATTTGATTTAGGTCATACCTGAATGGTCTAGCGGTTTTCCCTAGTTTCTTCAATTTGAGTCTGAATTTGGCAATAAGGAGTTCATGATCTGAGCCACAGTCAGCTGCTGGTCTTGTTTTTGTTGACTGTATAGAGCTTCTCCATCTTTGGCTGCAAAGAATATAATCAGTCTGATTTTGGTGTTGACCATCTGGTGATGTCCATGTGAAGAGTCTTCTCTTGTGTTGTTGGAAGAGGGTGTTTGCTATGACCAGTGCATTTTCTTGGCAAAACTCTATTAGTCTTTGCCCTGCTTCATTCCGCATTCCAAGGCCAAATTTGCCTGTTACTCCTGGTGTTTCTTGACTTCCTACTTTTGCATTCCAGTCCCCTATAATGAAAAGGACATCTTTTTTAGGTGTTAGTTCTAAAAGGTCTTGTAGGTCTTCATGGAACTGTTCAGCTTCAGCTTCTTCAGCGTTACTGGTTGGGGCATAGACTTGGATTACCGTGATATTGAATGGTTTGCCTTGGAGACGAACAGAGATCATTCTGTCATTTTGGGGATTGCATCCAAGTACTGCATTTCAGACTCTTTTGTTGACCATGATGGCTACTCCATTTCTTCTGAGGGTTTCCTGCCCACAGTAGTAGATATAATGGTCATCTGAGTTAAATTCACCCATTCCAGTCCATTTTAGTTCGCTGATTCCTAGAACGTCGACGTTCACTCTTGCCATCTCTTGTTTGACCACTTCCAGTTTGCCTTGATTCATGGACCTGACATTCCAGGTTTCTATGCAGTATTGCTCTTTACAGCATCGGACCTTGCTTCTATCACCAGTCACATCCACAGCTGGGTATTGTTTTCGCTTTGGCTTCATCCCTTCATTCTTCCTGGACGTATTTCTCCACTGATGTCCAGTAGCATATTGGGCACCTACTGACCTGGGGTGTTCCTCTTTCAGTATCCTATCATTTTGCCTTTTCATACTGTTCATGGGGTTCTCAAGGCAAGAATACTGAAAGTGGCTTACCATTCCCTTCTCCGGTGGACCACATCCTGTCAGACCTCTCCACCATGACCTGCCCGTCTTGGGTTGCCTGGCGGACATGGCTTGGTTTCATTGAGTTAGTCAAGGCTGTGGTCCTAGTGTGATTAGATTGACTAGTTTTCTGTGAGTTTGGTTTCAGTGTGTCTGCCCTCTGATGCCCTCTTGCAACACCTACCATCTTACTTGGGTTTCTCTTACCTTGGGCATGGGCTATCTCTTCACGGCTGCTCCAGCAAAGCACAGCTGCTGCTCCTTACCTTGGATGAGGGTTATCTCCTCACCGCCACCCTTCCTGACCTTCAAAGTGGGATGGCTCCTCTAGGCCCTCCTGAGCCCTTGGAGCCACTGCTTCTTGGGTGTGGGGTTACTCCTCCCAGTCACTGCCCTAGTCTCTGTATTCATGCACTTGGTATTTACTAAGTACTTAACACCCTGTTGGCTCAGAGGTTAAAGTGTCTGCCTGGAATGTGGGAGATGCGGGTTTGATCCCTGGGTCAGGAAGATCCCCTGGAGAAAGAAATGGCAACCCACTCCAGTACTCTTGCCTGGAGAATCCCATGGAGGGAGGAGCCTGGTAGGTTACAGTCCATGGGGTCACAAAGAGTCGGACACGACTGTGCGACTTCACTTTAATACAGACCTGGCATTGTGGGCGCTGGAGACTGATGCTGGAAACCAGTGAGGCCACCGCTCTCAGGCCACATACGTTCTCTGAGGCCAGACCAGCTCGCTCCCTAGTGCTTAGTTCTGTGAGGACGCAGAGCAGACCAATGTGAGCGTCTGCTCAGCGATGAGTGTTGAGGTGGGAGGAGGGGAAGGCCAGACTGCTGCAGAGGGTCCTTAAGGTGAGACCCGAGTGAGGCAGCCTTCACGGAGATGCTGCAGTAGGACAGCAGCCCTCGGGGAGACATGCATCTGGTCTGCTGGACTGAGGGGTGGCGTTGGGTTGTGCTGTGGTACCAGCTGAGGTCAAGAGGAATGTGGGGACCCAGTGTTTTTCCCTCTAGGTCATGTCGATGGGTTTAGATTTTCTTCTCAGTTAAGGTTTTTAAAAATAAAGTTGACTTGGGATTAGAGTGGTGTTGGTGAAGAAAAGTGATTAAAGTCAGCATGTATTTTGGAGGTAGACTGCGTGGCTTTGCTGATGGATTAGATATGGAGGTGAAGGAAAAAGAAAACTGAAGCAGTGATGCCTAGGACACTTTAGAGAAATAGGGATGCCTGAGGAATAATAAGTCCTGTGTGTGCACGTGGGTAAATGAGTTCAGTTCAGTGGCTCAATCGTGTCTGATTCCTTGCAACACCAAGGACTGCAACACACCAGGCCTCCCTGTCCATCAACAAATCCTGGAGCTTTGAGTCCATCGAGTCAGTGATGCCATCCAACCATCTCATCCTCTGCCGTCCCCTTCTCCTCCTGCCTTCAATCTTTCCCAGCATCAGGGTCTTTTCTTATGAGTCAGTTCTTTGCATCAGGTGGCCAAAGTATTGGAGTTTCAGCTTCAGCATCAATCCTTCCAATGAATAGTCAGGACTGATATCCTTTAGGGTGGACTGGTTGGATCTCTTTGCTGTCCAAGGGATTCCCAAGAGTCTTCTTCAACACCACAGTTCAAAAGCATCAATTCTTCTGCACTCCGCTTTCTTTATAGTCCACTCTCACAGCCATACATAACTACCGGAAAAACCATAGCCTTGACTACGGACTTTTGCTGGCAAAGTAATGCCTCTGCTGAGGGGATGTAAGAAAAAGAGCTGCATTCTGGACAGGTTACCTTCCAAGTGCCTAGCATATATATTTAGGTGGTGCAGTCAAGTGGCGAGTTAAGCTCCAGGGAAAGCTTCGTGGTGTCTGGAAGTCATCAGCCTGTGGATGGTATTTAGAACTGTGGACAGACCCGTAGCTGGGGAGAGTGAGTGGTCAGAAAAGGCTTGACGCTCAGGCCGAGCCAGGGATGGCAGAGCTGTATTATTATGTGGAGGCCACCCACGGGGCGGGGCAGCAGCCTGGGAGCGGGGGAGGAAAATGGAAGAGGGGCGCTTCTCAGTGGATGTGCTTCAAGAGCAATCCTGAGAAGTGGAGGGAGAGCGGCAGGGGAGTGACCCCTCGCCTTTGGTGAAGAGTAATCTCTGTGGAGCAGTGGGTGGTCGGGTGGGAGTGAGCTGAGTGGGCAGGAAGGTGAGGGAGCTTGACAGGGGATGCTGGCAGCTTTTCAGGAAGCTCCATCCTCCAGGGGAGTAGGAAGTGGGTTGAGGGAGGGGTGTTTTTGTTTGTGGTAACTGTGGTGTTTGGTGGAAACAACTGGAGTGCGTACATGTAAGATCAGTAGAGTGGGAGAGGTGTTTGTCAGTGGAGGGTATGGTTGCAGGCCCAGTGTTGTGTCCTTAGAGAAGCAGAGGGTTGAGGGCCTCAGCGTGAAAGGCTTGGCTGTAAATAGCATGGGTACTCGACAGAAGGAAGCGCTAGCGTTTGAGTACAGGTGGAATGGGGTCTCAATTTGGGACTGAACTGAGTAACTCTTGTTTTTGGCCCTCAGATTATTTTACAGAACTTCAAGTCTGGGTTTCTTAAGCATTGGCTTCTGTGCTGAGTGCTTCATTCCTGTAAGGGGCAGTCCTGTGTGTTGCAGACGTTTAGCAGATCCTAACCTCCACCTCCAGATGCCAGTAGCATGCTGCCCCTCCCCAGCCCCCTCCCCAGCCCCACTGTCTCCAAGACATTGCCAGATGTCCTCTCGGGGACAGAGTCATCCATGAGTGAGAGCCATAGGTCTAAAGGGAGGTTATCTGCTAAAGTTAAGGGTACTTAAGTGTAGCTTTGGGTTGGACCAGGCATTTCAAAAGGTCTCCTGGAAGGATGGAAAAGGGAGCTTTATGTATACAAATCACTACCTTTTCGTTTCATGGACTGTATCTCTTTTTCCTTTTTTCTAAAATGTTCTTCTTGTGTTTTCTCTACTTAGTTCTTGTTTCTCTCACATTCCTTTGGGTCTTCTGAAGTTTTTTTTTGGTCTCTACTTTGGAAGGCAGAAGTTTGTAAAATGTATCAAGGGCATAACTAAGCAATTTTCAAAATGTAGAAGTAAGTTTCGTAAACTGAGCTCTTTTGACAGTGAATCAGATACCTTGGAGGCAAGATTGTATATAAAAGCCAAATATACAAATAGTACCTGAGTGATGTTGTATATTTTACACATAGTTTTGCTTTAAAATAGTAAGTAATATTCTGTAACTGCTGCAAGATTTGGTTAAACAAAAGAACCCTTGAGGGTAAAAGACACTAAATGTCAGTGAATCTTTGAGTTTAAATTTTTGTTGTTTAGTGCTAAGTCTGACTCTTGCGACCCCATGGACTGTAGCCCACCAGGCCCCTCCATCCATGGGATTTCCCAGGTAAGAATACTGAAGTGGTTGCCATTTCCTTCTTCACGGGATCTTCCCAACCCGAGGATCCAACCTGGGTCTCCTATATTAGCAGGCGGATTCTTTACCAGGGAAGTCCATTGATTTTAAATTACCTTCAGTCTTTCTACTTGTGTCTTCTGAGGTTATTGTCTTCTTCAGTTTTTAAGTTTAACTTTTATGTGAATGTCAGTGGGTACATTAATACCTCATTGGTTGGAATCTTGCAGAGGAATAGCTGTAATTATCCTCTGTTTCAAAAAATCTTCAAGTTTCAAAAATCTTTAAAAATTTGTTTTGATATATAAACAATCACTTAAGAAACACAGCTTTTGTGAGCTGAAGTGTTGGTTGTGTTCATTCATTTGGATACCTAAAGAAAAAATTTCTCGTCATTGGTTAGAATTTACCACAGTGCTTTTACCAGTCTTGTGCAGTGAGCACTGCTTAACTTTATTTTTGTTTTTCTGTAGTATATATTTGGTGTTTCTTTGATTAGATTTTTTAGTCAAAGATTATGAGTGTTATTGATTGCAACTTGTTCTGTTTACCCCCATTCAGAAGTAGTTCATGGATATCCATATATACCAGTTTATATACATTTTAGAGGTTTTAATGTCCATATGGTATTCTTCATTATAAATGTATAATAATACATTTTTATTGTTTCTCCTCAGATGATTAGATTGTCTCATTTTTTATGGTTTCTTATTTTTTTCTTAGCATTTTAAACAACATTATCCTATTGTTTATTGATCTTTTTGTTGGGGTGCACAGACTTTCTAGTTGTGGCTCATGGCCTTACTTGCCTGGAGGCATGTCGGATCTTAGTTCCCCGATCAGGGATTGAACCCATGTCCCCTGCATGGCAAAGCAGATTCTTAACCATCGGACCACCCTGAATATTGTCAGGTGGAGAAAGATCAATCAGCATTGATTGGTGGAGGCTGTAACTTATGGGAATAAGGGTCAGCAGGTTCACGCGTTCTTACATGCTTCCCATTCTGTGAAGTGGTGAGCTTTCCCATAGTGTGGGTGCTTCAGCAGAGGCGCCTCTGCAGGGCAGGCGGAAGAGTAGCCTCAAGTAGATTAACACTGTGGACGTGGGTGCCCCCTTCACGAGCTGAAATACCCGCTGTCTGCGGGCCCTGGACGCCGCAGGGGCTGGGCACCCCGTGCCTCTGGGCCCCTTGGACCCGTGAGTGACTGAGGGGAGGACAGCCTCCTGCTGGGGGCGGGGGGTCGGGGGGTGGTGCGGTCTGGGCTTGTGAGCTGCCAGGCATCCCTTGAGAGATCTTAAGGTTGTTCACTGGGAAGGACTACTTGTTTCAAAACATCCTTGTGCAGGATATCTGTCCTGATTTGTGTGAATCTTTTTAGGACAGATTCCAGCAAAAATGATTTATATCATGGACTGTCTTTCTTACTAATTGCTGTGTGTAGATGGCTTTTCCTCCACATTTACCATTGCTGGATATTTTTAATGTTTAAATCTTGCCATTTAGGTAAATGGAAGGTCACTATGATATTAATAATAGATTTTCATGCTTTATTAATAAAGTTTAGTAATTGGCTAAATTTCTCCTTGTTGGTCTTTTACAAAAATTTTCTTAGCTCTTTGACTATATGTTTTCCAGACGACTTTTAGAACCACCAAGCCAGAGCATTGTCTCTGCTGTTGGGATTTTGATTGGCAGTGTATGGTTTCATGGATTTGGTATTTACAGCCTTTTCATGTGGAAATGCTGACTTTTCATTTGGATCTTCTTCATATTCTGTAGTTACTTGTTTCTTTATTCAGGTAACATAATTTTAAAGTTTAGCGTATTCTTAAGTTTTTCACAGTCTTCATTGCTATTGAAGAAATAGTATTTTTATTGTACCCTGTGTACCAAGGTTTGTGTCTGTAGTGCTAAATTTGAGTTTTCCACACTTTTGTCCTTTTAGACATTTTTCAATTAGAAATTCATAGATCCTTGTTGTAGGTGTTTATAAGTGAAAAAGAAAAAAAAAAGAAAAACCTAAATTATTTTAGGATAATTGAATGTTACTACTCTGCCTTAAAAGACTTGTAAGTGGGATTCTTAAAGTGTTGATGGAACAGAATTGACCTGAATACTAAAATGAACCTTGTTACTTACTGGCAAGTCACATAGACTCTCCAGGTTTAATTTTTTATATGCGTAAAGTTAGGGTACTCAAGAAGACTTGGTATTATACCTCAGTTCTAATTAATTAATGTAGTTTTTTAAAAATTTGAGATTAATTTGAATTAATTTTCTAAAATTACTAATTAAAAAATAATTGGGTTGAATGCAAAGGAGTTTAATTTACTTTTCGTTTAGGTATTTAAAAAATGTATATTATGCTGAATATCTTCTTTCTAAGTTAAACATCGTACCTGTCACTCTGTATAGCAGTGTACCACTGCTTCCCCTTGCCCTCCGGACAGAGGCCAGCACACTTAAGGTGACTCAGAAGGCCTCACACCTGCCCCCTCCTCTCCCTTGCTCACCCGGTTTCTCTTCCCTTTCCAAAAGCTCTAGTGAGTCTATATTTTGCTTCTTTGCAGGTTTTTCAGACTCTCCATGTATGTGCCTTCACCATCTTCCCTCCTTCACACTGTGTTTTTCAGATCCTGTTTGCTGGCCCTGGGAAGCCACCTCTGACAGTCAGTCAACTTCCATCTCATGAACTTCCTCAGAACCAGCTGCTCACACTTGCTCACATTTACCTGCTAATGCAGTTGTCTTTTTACTCATCTGTCCCTCACGTCTTGAAGGCGCAGACCATACCTGTCGGTGTCAGTGATACATTTTAAAGTGATACTCGATCATATTAAGACTTAAGTATAACTGTTAAGCTATTAGATGTTTCATTAATATTTCTGTTGTTTCCTTTTTGTCCTAGGACTGGGCCAATGCAAACGTCAGCAGACAGATCGAGGACACTGTACTGTATGGTTACTATAGTAAGTAAATTTCCATTTCATTTCCTGTCTGGGCTGCTCACCAAAGTGTAGAATAAAGCTACATATAAACTTTAAATTTTGAGGTTGCATTTGAGATGACTGTTTCAGCACCAGAAATTAGTATAGAATTCACCTACTCACCTGGAAGCTTCTGTAAGACACTTTGCTTCATTGAGGTTCACCTGTCGCCCTTCTCTGTAGTGGTTTAGTCACGTTAAGTCTCAGCTCTCTGCCTCTGATACCATTGCTTGCTCACCTTCCTTACCACTTTCCCACTTGAAGTGTTGATTTTGAGTATCTGTGTTCCAGAAATTTCTTCTAAGTATTGGCAGTAGTAGAGTGTACTGTCTGGGAGTTTGCAGCATCACCTTTTTTATACTCTACAGAGCCTGTTAATCTGGGAGTCATGGGGGATTGGAGGCTTCCCTGGTAGCTCAGCTGGTTAAGAATCCACCTGTGATGAAGGGGACCCCAGTCCGATTTCTTGGTCGGGAAGATCCCCTGGAGAAGGGATTTCAGCTACCCGCTCCAGTGTTCTTGCCTGGAGGATCCCCATGGACAGAGGAGCCTGGCGGGCTGCAGTCCATGGAGTTGCAAAGAGTCCCATGTGACTAAGTGACTAAGCACAGCACAGCGTGGTGATCTGGGCCCTTACTCCTTTGTTTCCTCTCTTCCTTCCATAGTGTTGGATTAGGGAAGCTATTTATAATAACCACTTAAATGTTTCCCAAGTTTTTTCTTTGAAAACATATAAATGTGCTTTTAAAAAATGTGTAAGTGCTGAATTAGAAAAGGGATATCCTTTTTTTTTGGTCAACAGTGAATCAAGAGGTTGAAAAAAATTTTTGTAGGACACTGGAAAAACATCTGTAGAAGTTTCTGTTGATAGGATGAGTTTTTCAAGGATGTCATTGGATCTTAATTTAGCTGCTTTGGCTCTTAACTTTGTCTCTTAACTTTGTCTCTTACCTATCTAAAATCTACAGGACCTATGAAATTCTATTTCTTTGGTGTAGATTTTAGAAATATTTTTATGCTGTTTTAATAAAGAATTCATTATTTCTTATGAATACACTAAATATGTATCATAAAATTTATATTTGACCTAGTAAGTGAAAACTTTTGAAATGCTGGTATATTAAGCAGACTGTTGCTTTTCGTTAAAAATTTACTGCGTGCATGTTCAGTCATTCAGTTGTGTCCGACTCTCTGCGACCCCATGGACTGTAGCACGCCAGGCTTCCCTGTCCTTCACCATCTCCCAGAGTTTTGCTCAAACTCATGTCCATTGAGTTGGTGATGCCATGCAGCCATCTCATCCTCTGTTGTCCCCTTCTCCTCCTGCCTTCAATCTTTCTCAGCATCAGGGTCTTTTCCAGTGAGTCAGTTCTTTGCATCAGGTGGCCAAAGTATTGGATTTTCAGCTTCAGCATCAGTCCTTCTAGTGAATATTCAGGATTGATTTCCTTTAGGATGGACTGGTTTGATCTCCTTGAAGTCCAAGGTACTCTCAAGAGTCTTCTCTAGCACCACAATTCTAAAGCATCAATTTTTCAGTGCTCAGCCTTCTTTATGGTCCAACTCTCACATCCATACATGACTACTGGAAAAACTTTGACTATATGGACCTTTGTCAGCAAAGTGATATCTCTGTTTTGTAATACATAGTCTAGGTTTGTCATGGCTTTTCTTTCAAGGAGCAAGTATCTTTTAATTTCATGGCTGCAGTCACCATCTGCAGTGATTTTGGAGCCCAAGAAAATAAAGTCAGCCACTGTTTCCACTGTTTCCCCATCTATTTGCCATGGAAATACTAGAGGTCTCTCTTCAAGAAAATTAGAGATACCAAGGGAACATTTCATGCAAAGATGGGCTCAATAAAGGACAGAAATGGTATGGACCTAACAGAAGCAGAAGATATTAAGAGGTGGCAAGAATACACAGAAGAACTGTACCAAAAAGATCTTCATGACCCAGATAATCACAATGGTGTGATCACTCACCTAGAGCCAGACATCCTGGAATGTGAAGTCAAGTGGGCCTTAGAAAGCATCACTACGAACAAAGCTAGTGGAGGTGATGGAATTCCAGTAGAGCTACTTCACATCCTGAAAGATGATGCTGTGAAAGTGCTGCACTCAATATGCCAGCACATTTGGAAAACTCATCATTGGACACAGGACTGGAAAAGGTCAGTTTTCATTCCAATTCCAAAGAAAGGCAATGCCAAAGAATGCTCAAACTACCACACAATTGCACTCATCTCACACGCTAGTAAAGTAATGCTCAAAATTCTCCAAGCCAGGCTTCAGCAATATGTGAATTGTGAACTTCCTGATGTTCAAGCTGGTTTTAGAAAAGGTAGAGGAACCAGAGATCAAATTGCTAACATCCGTTGGATCATGGAAAAAGCAAGAGAGTTCCAGAAAAACATTTACTTTTGCTTTATTGACTATGCCAAAGCCTTTGACTGTGTGGATCACAATAAACTGTGGAAAATTCTGAAAGAGATGGGAATACCAGACCACCTGACCTGCCTCTTGAGAAATCTATATGCAAGTCAGGAAGCAACAGTTAGAACTGGACATGAAACAACAGAATGGTTCCAAATAGCAAAAGGAGTGCGTCAAGGCTGTATATTGTCCCCCTGCTTATTTAACTTATATGCAGAGTACATCATGAGAAATGCTGGACTGGAAGAAACACAAGGTGGAATCAAGATTGCTGGGAGAAATATCAATAACCTCAGATATGCAGATGACACCACCCTTATGGCAGAAAGTGAAGAGCTAAAAAGCCTCTTGATGAAAGTGAAAGAGGAGAGTGAAAAAATTGGCTTAAAGCTCAACATTCAGAAAACGAAGATCATGGCATCCGGTCCCCTCACTTCATGGCAAATAGATGGGGAAACAGTGGAAACAGTGTCAGACTTTATTTTTGGGGCTCCAAAATCACTGCAGATGGTGACTGCAGCCATGAAATTAAAAGACGCTTACTCCTAGGAAGAAAAGTTATGACCAACCTAGATAGCATATTCAAAAGCAGAGACATTACTTTGCCGACTAAAGTCTGTCTAGTCAAGGCTATGGTTTTTCCAGTAGTCATGTTGGATGTGAGAGTTGAACTGTGAAGAAGGCTGAGCACTGAAGAATTGATGCTTTTGAACTGTGGTGTTGGAGAAGACTCTTGAGAGTCCCTTGGACTGCAAGGATTCCAACCAGTCCATTCTGAAGGAGATCAGCCCTGGGATTTCTTTAGAAGGAATGATGCTAAAGCTAAAGCTCCAGTACTTTGGCCACCTCATGGAAGAGTTGACTCATTGGAAAAGAGTCTGATGCTCGGAGGGATTAGGGGCAGGAGGAGAAGGGGACAACAGAGGATGAGATGGCTAATGGCATCACTGACTTGATGGACGTGAGTCTGGGTGAATTCTGGGAGTTGGTGATGGACAGGGAGGCCTGGCATGCTGCGATTCATGGGGTCGCAAAGAGTCAGACACGACTGAGTGACTGGACTGAACTGAACTGAATGGGACTGGATGACATGATCTTAGTTTTCTGAATGTTGAGTGTTAAGCCAGCTTTTTTCACTCTTCTCTTTCACCTTCAAGAGGCTTTTTAGTTCCCCTTTGCTTTCTGTCATAAGGGTGCTGCTGCTCTTAAGTCGCTTCAGTCATGTCCAACTCTGTGCGACCTCATAGATGGCAGCCACCAAACTCCTCTATCCCTGGGATTCTCTAGGCAAGAATACTGGAGTGGGTTGCCATTTTGGTGTCATCTGAATATCAGAGGTTGTTGAGATTTCTCCTGGCAATCTTGATTCTAGTTTGACAGGATATAAATCCCCTCATCAAAACAGTTCTGTGGGTGGGGGCTATTTCTTTGTGACGCTAAACTGCATTTGTGCTGTAAAACGTGACAAGATAAGCCGGATTTTATCTAGGTGCAGTCCTCGTTTATGAACCCTATCTTATCATTGAACCTGGAGGCTACTGGGTTGATCCATCATAGTCAAGGGTACAAAGACTTTTACACTGGAGTGTTAATTCAGCTATCTTTCCAGTTTGTTTTATAGAGAGAATTAAGTCTACAGAAAATGATTTGTGATAATATTTCTTAATCCTTCTAAGGATAGTGTGTCTCTAGTGTCCTTTTAAATGCATGGGGAAAAATTAATCTTTATAAACAAGATGACTTAAGGATTTAGGGTTTGATTCTCTGTATAATTTGGATTGTAGTGAGAGACTACTTTGGGATAGGAGAGTCACTGATCTAGGAAAGAATTTTGCATGAGAAGCCAAATTATGAAAAAAAAAAAAAAGATTTCCTGATGACTGTGAAATTGAAGCAAGAGAATTTAATTTAATAATATTAATGCTTGTTTTCATAAAGTTACTTAATTCCATTTTAGCTATGATTGGTAGCTCTTTGACTCGGATGATGACCTACAGCTAAGAATCATAGCTTCTGAGATGGTAACTGTCCTCAAGCCCAGCTGTTTTCCTAGAAATGCTCGATAGTACCTAACTGCCCATTACTTCTCTTCTCGTGCACCCTGAGTGCCACACAGACTCCAGAGAATCCAAAGTGCTGTTTTATCTGTTCCCTTCTGTGAGATTCTGTAGTTCATCTAATCTCTCCTAACATACCAACATATTTTCGTTGCCTGACCTTGCCAGGTATTGTGCAAGGCTTTCACATTCAACGTTTTCGTTGATCTTCAGGAATATCATTTTGTGGAGATATTTTCTACATTTTACTGGTGAAGAAATTGATACCTCAAGATGTTACAGATCACCTTGTTAGTGAATGATTAGTCCAGAATGGGCGTTGTTATAATATTATTATAATGTTTCCTAAGCTGGAGCTGCTTACCTTTAAGTGAGCTGTCTTTTAATAAACTCTTCTGAGGATGTTTGTTACCTATGGGAATGCTTAGCATGGAACCTCTAGGGCAGCTTCAAACATCACCTGGAGGCCTTTTAAATAATATGGAATACTAGATTATATCCAAAGAGACTCTGATTTACGTTGGCATTCTGTTAACATCATCACTCTTCTTATCAGAGAAGCACTTATGTATGGGGGGGATGGAAGGCTTGAGGTGCTGGTTTCAAGTTTCCCCAAAATTTCTGATTCTCTCTTGAGACCTCAAGTTTTATCACTAGTAACAAATAATGTCACTTGCTTTCTTTGAAGTGACAGGTTCACTTTGTTCATTTTTGAGAAAGTCGCCTAATACTCCAATCTGGATTACTATTGTTTTTCTGTCCTTTGTTCTTTCAAGCAAAAATGATACTATTTGAGAAAAAGTGGCTAGTGTAGCTCACAGCTGAAATAGCATGAGTGGTTCTCACAAGAATGCTGGATATGTACTTCCTTAAACAGAACTTGAAACAGATGAGCACTCATGGGTGGACATCTCAGAAGTATTTCTGCTTAAGGGTACTTTCCTGATTACAAGTGCCCCACACTGGTGAGTGCTAGGGGATGAAGAATGTAGTAACTGCTAGTAGAAAGAGAAATAGCACCTTAACATTGTCATGAAGATGATTTCATGTGTGGATACCCTTCTGATCTGTGCTGATCCCGAGGTCTTGAAACCACATTTTTTAAAGAAACTTCTGTTGTATTAATAGAACTTAGGGTGTTTTTTTCTGGAAACTTTGTGGAAGTGAATTCTGCTGCAGATACCTCAGCTGCTTATTGGTTGTTACCAGGCTGTGTTAACTGAAGCTGCCTGCAAAGACAGCTTCCTGGAGCTCACAGAAGGCTGGGAGGGTAGAATAGCTTGTGCGTGTGTGTGCGCACGCATGCATGCTTAGTCACTTCAGTCATGTGTGACTCTTTGCAACCCTGTGGACTGTAGCCCACCAGGCTCCTCTGTCCATGGAATTCTCCAGGCAAGGATACTGGAGTGGGTTGCCATGCCCTCCTCCAGGGATCTTCCTGACCCAAGGATTGAACCTCCGTTTCTTATGTCTCCTGATTGTCAGGCAGGTTATTTACCACTAGTGCCACCTGGGAAGCTGGTGAATTGCCTACTTCTGCCCCTTTAACCTGTACTCGTGGTGACCCTGTACTCAGAAGAAGACTGTCTCATCAGAGGATGTTGTGCCCACCCCAGAAACATTGACTCATTTTTCTTTTCGTTTTGAATATTTTTGTTTATTCATCTTTGCCTTCAAATTTCTTTGATATTTTCTTTTAAAGCTTCTCTTGCCTGAGTCTTTGGCTCTCAGTTCTGTTTTAGTGTCACATTTGAGCCTCTTATCTTTTAACTCTGTATATGTTTAGCCTTTTATCTGAGTTCTGTTTGGCCTCTAATTAATTTTTATGTTTAAATTCTTTCTTTTTATTTATTATAATTTATTGTAAATTGTTTTTCTCTCTTCTGTGACTATTCTTGAAATTTTTAGTTTTAATTCTTTCACCATCTACTTTCCTTTACCTTCTTTAAGTGAATTTTCCTTTTACTTAATCATTTTTCTTTATGCATGTTTTGATTTTGCTGTGAATGCAGGGCGGTTTAGACACAGGGAAGGCCCAAACCAAGAGCCGGGGTATTTAAGACTGTTGTGCTGGCTTGTCTGTAGTTGTCCTGTCACTTGCTTCTAGCGACCCTGTCTCCTCTTGATGCTGATTTTTGGGCTGGTTATTTTTGTATACATAAAAATTGAATCATATCCTGTGTGTGGTTTCCTGTTTGGCCTCTTCAGTGCTCAGTGTTACATTTGAAAATCATCCATATTGTTGCAGGTATCAGTGCCTTGTTGATTCCCATTGCTGTCTAATGCTTCATTGTAACCATGTATCGAAGTTTATCTGTGCTCCTGTTGGTGATTAGCTGGCTTGTTTAGCATTTGGCTATTCCCAGTGCTGCTGCTAGGAGACTCTTGTATATATGCGGGGGGCGGGGGGGGGGGGGGCGTGGGTGTATGTATACTGCATTGTTTTCCATTTTATGGGTGCTCTTTTCTAACAACTCCACATAGATTATTTAATAAATTCTCACTTTTTGCTGTTAAGGAATTCTGTAGTGGAAATGGCACCCCACTCCAGTACTCTTGCCTGGAAAATCCCATGGACAGAGGAGCCTGGTAGGCTGCAGTCCATGAGGTCGCTAAGAGTTGGACATGATTGAGCGACTTCACTTTCACTTCTCACTTTCATGCATTGGAGAAGGAAATGGCAACCCACTCCAGTGTTCTTGTCTGGAGAGTCCCAGGGACGGGGGAGCCTGGTGGGCTGCCGTCTACGGGGTCGCACAGAGTCAGACACGACTAAAGTGACTTAGCAGCAGCAGCAGTAGCAGCAGCAGCAGTAGTGGAAATAGAGTTTGCCAAGAGTGTGCGAATTTAGGTGAGTTAAATTATAGAACTGGGATGAATAAGATTGACCAAGGTTTCAAAGTGAAACCTTGCACCTCAGATTTGAACTTGAACCCACACATCCAGACTCAAACCGAACCAAGAGCAAGACTGGGGCTTGTATCCATGATCTTCTAGTTGAGATCATTATATTCCTGATCTCAGGACTTAACAGAATTCAGGGTCTTGGTGTCTCGTCATGGAAGGAACTCAGTGGGAGCCACAGTGACAGGTAAGAAGTGGATTTATTTAGAGAGAAACACACTCCGCAGACAGTGTGTGCCATCTCAGCAGGTGAGGGCAGCCCCAGGGTGTGGGATGGTGTTTTATAGGGGTGAGTAACTTCCTAGGATAATGAGTACTTGGAGGGGTAGTCTAGCTATTTGGGGAAGGGCCAGAGATTTCCAGGATTGAGCCACCACCCAATTTTTTTAATGCTCTGGTCAGGGTTAGAACCGTCACGGTGCCTGTGGCTGTGTCAGTTGGTCTGCTGATGGGTTACAATGAGCATACACTGAGACTCAAGGTGTAGTGGAAGTGGACTCATCTGTCATCTTGGACCTGTTTAGTTCTAATCATTTTATGTTGTATTCTCAGGCTATGTCATTCTTTTAAAGGTTGTGCCCTACCTCCTTCCATCCTGTTTCAAAACTGTTCCTGTGGCAGGCTTTTTTGGAGCATCTAAGAGAGTTTCCCACATGGCACTAGTGGTAAAGACCCTGCCTGCCAGTGCAGCAGATGTAAGAGACACGGGTTCGATCGTTGGCTCAGGAAGATCCCCTGCAGAAGGGCATGGCAACCCACTCCAGTATTCTTGCCTGGAGAATGCTGTGGTCAGAGGAGCCTGGTGGGCTACAGTCCACAGGGTTGCAAGGAGTTGGATATGACCCAGGTGACTTATCACACACACAGTAGAGTTTTTAGGACACTTTTCCTCTCTCCCGGTTGGTTAGTTGCTGAACACTTGTAGCAGGAGTTTATGCAGTTAGTCTGAACATGCTGTGTAATCTGTGAATCGTGCCATGGTACCCTGAGGTCCCTTCACTTCTCTCTGGCTTCTCCACGTGTGTGATGAGGTTGGAGCAGTGCCTCTGCACCATGCTAGGAGTGTGAGACGTGTGAGTGCTGAGCAGGTGTCACTGCTCTGCACAGCTCTCTTGAACTTTGTATCTGTGTCCTGTGGTCCACTTGACAGTTTCTACCAAAAAGTTCACATCTCAAACTTAACATTTCTAGAGCAGCTGGTCCTCAAGCTATTAATATTTGATAAATTTCCTGGTGGTCAGTGAGTTCAATGAATTCAGTTGCTTAGTCATGTCCGACTCTTTGAGATCCCATGGACTGCAGCACGCCAGGCCTCCCTGTCCATCACCAACTCCCAGAGTTTATTCAAACTCATGTCCATTGAGTTGGTGATGCCATCCAAACATCTCATCCTCTGTTGTCGCCTTCTCCTTCTGCCCCCAATCTTTCCCAGCCTCAGGGTCTTTTCAAATGAGTCAGCTCTTTGAATCAGGTGGCCAGAGTATTGGAGTTTCAGCTTCAACATTAGTCCTTCCAATGAACACTCAGGACTGATCTCCTTTAGGATAGACTGGTTGGATCTCCTTACAGTCCAAGAGACTCTCAAGAGTCTTCTCCAACACCACAGTTCAAAAGCATCAATTCATTGGTGCTCAGCTCTTTGTAGTCCAACTCTCATATTCATACATGAGTACTGGAAAAACCATAGCCTGGACTGCTGAGTTACTTCAGTCCAGAAACCATCTTTGACTTTATTTTTTCACAAGTTGTATCAAATATGTATAATGTTCTCTTGTGCTTGGCTTTAAAAATTTATCCAGAATCTGGGACTTCCCTGGTGGCCTAGTGGTTAAGATTCCAGGTTTTCACTACCATGGCCCCAGGTTTGATCCTATCAGGGATCTGAGATCCTACTAGTTGCAGGTGTGGCCAAACAAAACAAAACAAAACATTCATCCATAACGTGACCTCTTTTTAGTACTGTCTTAATCAGTTGGGGTTGCTATAACAAAAGCGTTGCAGACTAGGTGACTTAGCAGCAGACATTTATTTCTGTCTGTTCTGGAAGCTGGGAAACCTAAGATCAAGGTGCTGACAGTGTGGAGTCTGGTGAGGACTTGCTTCCTGTCTGCAGATGCTGGTCTTCCTGTTGTGTCCTGACACAGCAGAGAGAGCGGGCTCTCTCATGTGTCTTCTGTCTCGCACTGATTCTGTTCACGAGGGCGCCACTCTCATGACCTGATAACCTCCCGCCTTCAAACACCAACACACTGGGGTTAGATTCAGTGCGTGAATTTTGGGGAGACAGAAATGGTCCATAGCACTGTGTATATGAGAGGGATAATTTGTACTTCCACATTAAGAGTGTATGATCTGGCTGGGATTGTGACTTCACACATGGCCAAGTAAGAAGGTTGACAGAGCCTCTCCCCAAAAAGCAATACAGAATTGACAAAAGAACAACTTCAGTGCTTTGGAAATCAACCAGAGGACTGTTTATACTTGCAGACTGTAAGGACAGTGGTTAGTATGTAATATTTTGGACTAGGTCTGTTGCCTTCCTTCTAACCACTTCTTCCCTCCTCAGCTTGAACTGAATGAGAATAAAAATACTGCATATCAAAACTTACGAGGTGCAAGTAAGAGAAAACTTGATAAATTCTGCTTTATCAAAATTAAAAATGTGGTCTTTCAAAAGACAGTTTAAAAAAATGAAGTCACAGACACAGTATTTGCAAATCGTATGTCTTATAAGGCTTGTATACAGAATGTAATACCAATTCTTACCAATCACTAATTAGACAAACAGTTAAAAATTAGCAAAGTATTTGAGCATACTTTCATCAATAATGATTTCTAAATTGCTTGTAAGCGCATAAAAAGATGTTCAACATTGTTAATCATTATGGAAATACAGATTAAATCCCCAGTGAGATACTGCTGCACACCCACTAGAATGATTATCTCAACTCAGGCTCTGTAACAAAATACCACAGACTGGGTGACTTAAACATGTATTTCTCACTGTTGTAGAGGCTGGGAAGCGTAAGATCATGGTGCCAACAGAATCATTTCCTCTCTTGACTTGCAGAGGGCTACCTTCTTGCTGTGTCCTCACATGGGGACTGGGGGAAGGAGAGGGAGACGGAGACTGGCCCTCTCTTCCTTTTACCCTAAACACTCAGATCATGCCATGGAGTCCTACTCAGGACTTGATCTAATCCTGATTGCTTGCCAAAGGTCCCACCTCCAGATACCATCACATTAGAGGTTAGGGCTTCAACCTGTGCATTTTGGGGCAGACCTACATTCAGTTCATAATGGCTGTAATAAAAACCAGATACTATCCAAGTATTGACAGATCCAGAGAAATTAGAAAGTTCAAACACTGCTGTTGGAAATGTCAGATGGTGTGTTGGGTTGAAAAACAGTTTTCAACTTTCCTAAAAAGTTGAGCTGGAATCAAGATTGCAGGGAGAAATATCAGTAACCTCAGATAGGCAGATGGCACCACCCTTACGGTAGAAGATGAAGAGGAACTAAAGAGCTTCTTAATGAACGTGAAAGAGGAGAGTGAAAAAGCTGTCTTAAAACTCAACATTCAAAGAAATAAGATCATGGCATCAGGTCCCACCACTTTAATGCAAATAGATGAGGAAAGTCATAGACGTTATTTTTGGGGGGGCTCTAAAATCACGGTAGATGGTGACTGCAGCCATGAAATTAAAAGACGTTCCTTGGAAGGAAAGCTATGACCAACCTAGACAGCATATTAAAAAGCAGACATTACTTTGCTGACAAAGGTCCATATAGTGAAAACTGTGATTTTTCTAGTGGTCACATTTGGATGTGAGATCTGGATCATAAGAAAGCTGAGTGCTGAAGAATTGATGCTTTTGAACTGTAGTGTTGGAGAAGACTCTTGAGAGTCCCTTGGACTGCAGGGAGACCAAACTAGTCCATCCTAAAGGAAATCAGTCCTGAATATTCATTGGAAGGACTGATGTTGAAGCTGAAACTCCAATACTTTGGCCACCAGATGAGAAGAACTGACTCATTTGAAAAGACCCTGATGCTGGAAAAGATTGAAGGCAGGAAGAGAAGGGGACGACAGAGGATGAGATGGTTGGATGGCATCACCAACTCAATGGACATGAGTTTGAGCAAGCTCTGGGTGTTGGTGATGGAGACAGAGGCCTGGCATCCTGCAGGCTTTGTGACCATGGGGTCACAAATAGTCGGACAGGACTGAGTTGAACTGAGCTAAAAATGTTAAATATTTTAGTTTAAACTATGTGATCCAGCAGTTACACTTCAAGGAATACGCTCAAGAGAAATGGATATAATGCCCACACGAAGATATATATGCAAATTCCACAGCACCATTTTTCATAATAGCACAGAACTGGAAAGAATCCACATGTCCAGCAACCAGTGAGTGTTTAAATGAAATGTGTTCTGTGTGTGCAGTGTAAGTTAGGGGTCGGCAAACTGGCATTCCTGTTTTCTGGCCACTTTCATGCTGTAACATCAGAGCTCAGTGGGTGTGACAGAGATGTATAGGCTGCAGAGCTGAGATAAAATCTGACTCTTCACGGAAAAAAGGAAGAAAACTCTCTTAGCCCCATGCTTAGTAAAAGAAGCCAGATGCAAAAGACTACCTCTTGTTTAATTACCTCACTATGAAATGTCCAGAAAAGGCAAATCTCTGGAGACAGAAAGCAGATGAGTCCTTGCCTCAAACTAGGAGTTGGAGTGTGGTTAATTGCAAATGGCACAAAGCAGCTTGTTTGAGGTAATGGAAATGCTCTAAACATGGATCATAGTGCTAGTTACTCAAGTGTATACATTTACTAAAAACCATTTAATTGTGAACTTAAAATTTTGCATTTTCTATGTCAGTTTTATTATAGAGTTGTTGGGGAAATATTTAATGAGCAGATATAGGTGAAGAGTATAGCACAGTGCTAGATATATGATAGGCTGTTAGTGCAGGACAGCTGCTATTATTATGACCTAAAACTTGAGGGGACTTGCATTTTTATGATGTCTATTTTCTAAAGTTAGAATCATATGTGAAAAATGAGGCTGAAAAGTTATGAATTACCAAGGTTTATAAACTGGAATGTGGTTCCTTGTGTATCACACAACATGGCTTCCAAGAATTGTCAGTTAGTAACGCTAATCTGCATTATGTCTATTTATGTATTGTTTATGTGTATTTTATGTGTTGGTATTTCAGCTAATGTTTCTAAGTAGCTTTGGCATCAACAGTGTAGTCATCATTAGTTCCTACACAGTTGTGCCTTACATTGTAAATTGCTTAGCCTTTTCCCTGAGTGTATAATTTAACATTTTAACAGTTTCTTGTTATAAAAATAGCATTGCAGCATAAACCTTGGAATTAATTTGAAAGAGAGAGGAAACAACCAACCAAAATAGTCCTTAAGAGAAATGATTGTTCTTCAGACCATGTCAGATGATGTATTCTAAGTCAGAACCTATAAACGATTTTATTCTGAAAGTTCTATGCTGTCAGACCATGCATCGGAATGTTTTAATCACTTTGCTGTGTTACCAGCAATGGTGCAAATGATCTCTTGTTGTGTAACAGATTGCCTCCAAACTTCTTAGTTTAACACCGCAGATGGATGTTATCTCACATCCCTGTGGGTCAGGGGTCCAGATGCAGCCGTCAGCAGGGACAGCAGTGTCCCAGGGTGTGGGCAGAGGCGGCCTCAGCCCTGGGCTGTCTGTGTTCAGCAAAGTCAGCTTTTGTCGCGTGCACTTTCCATAGGGCAGCTCATAACATGGGAACAAGCAAGATGGAAGCCAGAGTTTTTTAGTCACTCATCCCCCATTCTGTTCATACTCTGTTATCAGCAGTGCGTCTAGTCCAGCCCACAACCAGAAGCAGGGCATGAGTATCAGAGATGTTGGCCGTTTTAGAGGCTGCCTGCCACAGCTGTTTTGCAAATGTTGACAGCTTTGTTATTTATTCAGCACGTAATACTTTTATACTTGCAGAGTATTTATTAAGCAAACAAGGTATGAGATTTGAAGCCAGCGTTTTGCAGCCCCCTATGTGCCTTTCCCCGATGCCATCTCCTCCCCAACCCCTTAGAAATAAACACTGTTTAAACTCAGTCTGTGTTAATTCCTTGCTTGCCTTATAGTATTACCATGCTATATCCTTATACTTTTGAACTGTATATGGAATTATTTGCTTGTTTTCATTCACATCGTGTGTCCCTAGGATTCACACATGCTACTGCATAAGATGCACTTTATTATCATTGTGTGCAGCTATATGCTGTATGCTGATCATTCTGGACGTTTGGACAAACGGTGAACGTGTTTGTACATGTTTCCTGTTGTGTGTGTGCAAAAATACATGCATACAGTGGAATCAATGGGTCATAAGTCATGTGCAGCTTCAACACCCTAAATAGTGCACCATCATTTTTCTAACTGTACCAGTTTAAGTCCTGTTAGGAGGCTGTACTCTTTCTAGTTGTTCTGGACCCAGAACTTTGATATCACCATGTATTTGTAGTTTCTGCCAGTTTGGCAAATGTGAGGTGATCATTCACTAATCTGGATTTCTCTTATTTGGAAATGAAGTTGCATATCTTTTAACATTTATTGGCTTTTTTAGCTTTCTGGTTCAAGTACACTTTGGCAGTTGAGATGTGTTTTTGTTACTGATTTAAGATTCTTTTTAATGTATTCTGAGTAGTTTAATTTAGTGATTCTAAATATTTTCTTTTCCCCACTAGAAGTAAGCTGTGTGAGAGGAGGGAAGATGTGAGCTCTGATCCATGACCCCAGAATGATGCCTGGAACATACTCAGTAGATGTTTGTTGAATTGAATGCATTTGTCAGGGAAGATAATCATGTGAAGTTTGTTTCATATTTTCATTCTTCTAAGTGATGTGTTACATGAATAGATTGTTCTTAACCCACCTTTGCATTCCTTGGATAATCCTAGGTTGATCATGGTGGTGGCTTTTTGGGTTTGTTTTTTTAATTTTTTTTGCTAGATTTCATTTGCTGCCATCTTGTTTAGGATTCTTTTAAAGCTTGATTTAGAGGTGAAACTGGCCTGTGATTTTTCTTTATCGTTTTCTCATCAGGTTTGACTATGAAGATTCTGCTGGTTTGCTAAACTGAATCGAGAGGTGCCCTTTCCATGTTTAGAGAGTGCCGTGAACCACCTAGCACTACCAGGTGGTTCTTTCTTCCCATGATCTGTTTACGTGTTACTGGTCACCAGGGAGTGGATGTGAGCGTAGCGGTTTGTACTAGTATTCCTTGTGACCCTTTCACAAAACTGTTACTCTTCAAACCCTGCAGCTGAACTTGGCTGGTTTTAGAATTCTTTATAGCCATATGGGAATACTTCCAGCAAGGATGAAAACAGTGGTTTCATCGAATTGTTGTTAATTGATGTTGTTAATCACTAAGCCGGTAAGTTGTGTCCAGCTCTTTCTAGACCTCATGGTCCGTAGCCTGCCAAACTCTTTCTGTCCATGGGATTTCCCAGGCGAGAATACTCCAGCAGCTTGCCATCTTCTTCTCCAGAGGATCTTCCTGATCTTTGGATCGAAGCTGCTGCTGCATTGGCACACAGGTTGTTTACCACTGAGCTACCATAGAAGCCCTTTCATCAAATTAGGAGGCATGGTTTATATCTGACAATAGCAGGCAAGTTTGGCCTTGGAGTACAAAATGAAGCAGGGCTAAGGCCAACAGTTTGCCATGAGAATAAAGTGGCACACACCCTCATAGCAAACACCCTCTTCCAACAACACAAGACATGACTCTACACGTGGACATCAACAAATGGTCAACACCAAAGTCAGATTGATTATATTCTCTGCAGCTGAAGACGGAGAAGCTCTATACAGGCAGCAAAAACAAGACTGGGAGCTGACTGTGGCTCAGATCATGAGCTCCTTGTTGTCAAATTCAGACTCAAATTGGGGAAAACAGTAGGCCATTCAGGTATGACCTAAATCAAATTCCTAATGCGCACACATTGGAAATGACAAATAGATGCAAGGGGTTAGAACTGATAGAGTGCCTGAAGGACCATGGACAGAGGTTCGTGACATTGTACAGGAGGCAGGGATCAAGACCATCCCCAAGAAAAAGAGATGCAAAAAAGGCAAAATGATTGTCTGAGGAGGCCTTTCAAATAGCTGAGAGAAGTGAAAAGCAAAGGAGAAAAGGAAAGATGTACCCATCTGAATGCAGAGTTCCAAAGAATAATAAGGAGAGATCAGAAAGCCTTCCTCAGTGAACAATGCAAAGAAATACAGGAAAACAATAGAATGGGCAAGGCTAGAAATCTCAAGAAAATTAGAGATACCAAGGGAACATTTCATGCAAAGATGGGCACAATAAAGGACAGAAATAGTATGGACCTAACAGAAGCAGAAGATATTAAGAAGAGGTGGCAAGAATACACAGAAGAACTTTACAAAAGAGATCTCAATGACCCAGATAAGCACGATGGTGTGATCACTCACCTAGGGCCAAACATCCTACAGTGCGAAGTCAAGAGGGCCTTAGGAAGCATCACTGCAAAGCTAGTGGAAGTGATGGAATTCCAGGTGAGCTATTTCAGATCCTAAAAGATGATGTTGTTAAAATGCTGCACTCAATATGTCAGCAAATTTAGAAACTCAGCAGTGACCTTAGGACTGGAAAAGGTTAGTTTTCATTCCAGTCCCAAAGAAAGGCAGTGCCAAGGAATGTTCAAACTAATGCACAATTGCACTCAGGTTATATGCTAACAAAGTTATGCTCAAACTTCTCCAAGCGAGGCTTCAACAGTATGTGAACTGAGAACTTCCAGATGTTCAAGCTGAATTTAGAAAAGGCAGAGAAATCAGAGTTAAATTGCCAACATCCGTTGGATCATAGAAAAAACAGCAGAATTCCAGAAAAACTAATTCTGCTACATTCACTATACCAAAGCCTTTGACTGTGTGGATCACAATAAACTGTGGAAAATTCTGAGAGAGATGGGAATACCAGACCACCTGACATGCAGATCAAGAAGGAACAACGGATTGGTTCAGACTTTGGAAAGGAGTATGTCAAGGCTGTGTATTGTCACCCTGCTTATTTAACTTCTATGCAAAGTACATCATGCGAAATGCCAGGCTTAATGAAGCTCAAGCTGGAGTTAAGATTGCTGGGAGAAATATCAATAGCCTTAGATAAGCAGATGACACCACCCTTCTGGCAGAAAGCAAAGAGAAATTAAACAGCTTCTTGATGAAAGTGAAAGAGAAGAGTGAAAAAGCTGGCTTAAAACTCAACATTCTGAAAACTAAGATCATAGCATCTGGTCCCATCACTTCATGGCAAATAGATGGGGAAACAATGGAAACAGCGAAAGACTTTATTTTGTTGGGCTCCCAAATCACTGTAGATGGTGACTGCAGCCATGAAATTAAAAAACGCTTGCTCCTTGGAAGAAAAGCTATGACCAACCTAGACAGCATATTAAAAAGCAGAGACATTACTTTGCCAGCAAAGGTCTATCTAGTGAAAGCTATGGTTTTCCCGGTAGTCATGTATGAATATGAGAACTGGACCATAAAGAAGGCTGAGCGCTGAAGAATTGACATTTTTGAACTGTAGTATTGGAGAAAACTCCCAACAATTATGATGTTCAGAGTCCCTTGGACTGCAAGGGGATCAAACCATTCAACTGTAAAGGAGATTAGTCCTGAACATTCATTGGAAGGACTGATGCTGAAGCTGGAGCTCCAATACTTTGGCCACCTGATGTGAAGAACTGACTCATTGGAAAAGACCCTGATGCTGGGAAAGACAGAAGGCAGGAGGAAAAGGGGACAATAGAGGATGAGATTGGATGGCATCACTGACTCAATGGACATGAGTTTGAGCAACCTCCAAGAGATGGTGAAGGACAGGGCGGCCTGGCGTGCTGCAGTCCATGGGGTTGCAAAGATTTTCACACCACTGTGTTACTGAACAACAGCAGATTGTGGTCTCTTTATTCAGTGACCAGGCAACAATACCTCCCATTTTAGCTGGAGGGCCTGGTGTTTATTAAAGGGCTGCTGATTATCAGGGGAAGTATGTTTCAAACCTGTACTAGGTTGCTCATCACGACGCTGCCGTGTTCAGGAGCACAGACTAATTGAGCTTCATCTACTGACCACTCCCAGACAGGACCACCAAGGATGTGACAGCTCAGGGGTGAATGTTTGGGTTACTCCATTTCTCCTGCAGCATTCTATGCTGCTGTGAACAGATTGGAAATAAATGGCTGGAATGGTTTTTCAGTCTCTCTCAAAGTAAAACTGGAGAGAGGTACCCAGGCTGGTGTAGCAGCATTATGCAGGGCTTCCGCTCGCTTTCCTCTGCTCTCCATCTTTAGTACCTGATTCCCACCTTGAGGCCACCACAGAGACCAGAGACGTGGCTGGAATCTAAGCTGTCATGTGTACAATTCAGGCAGAAAGTTGAAGGAAGAAAGACAAAAAGGAGAGTGAGCTGAAAGGAAAATGGGTGTTGTGTGTGCAGCTGGCATTGTTGACCCCAGATTGCTTCATCTGGGCCAGTGGTATAATTTTAGAAGGCTTTTAGAGTTCCCAGAATATCTTAATACTTTGACCATCTAAAACAAAAAGCTTTGTAATGATTAATTATGCTATTACAATATTGACTGAGCTATTCTATGTCTCAGATTTCTCATTGGTAGTCGGGAGGAATAAAGAATGCCTAGAAGTTCCAAAGCCTGATTTGTCCAAGTTAATTCTTATGTGAGTTATAGTTTAAAAATGCAGTTTTCAAAAGATACATTGTTTGCTTTGTGTGTATTTAAAACATCCTAAGAATTATCATGTATTCTTTGCCACAGTTTTTGTCTGGCTTTTTGAGAGTTGATGGCTTTCTGTTCACTTGTTTTTGCTAGTTTTATTTTTAAAAAATAACTTGTTTTATGAGTTTAATTTCTGCCAATTTCTGTAGATATGAGGTTTAAAATTTCTTTTTTAGTATTTTTTTTTAATTTTAGTGGGACTATTAAACCAAAAAGTCTGTTTATCTTTTACTTGTTAGTAGCAATCTTTTAACAAAAGCTGCTACAAGTAAAATGTATTTTATAAAGATGTCAGGATTTGAGAGTGTCATTCCTATTGGAGTTAAGAATAATTTTCCTTTGAAAATAGCTATCAATTTGAAGTATAACTTTAAAAGAGTCAGTTTCTCTGTTTCATGATAGCATTTTTTTCATTTACAGATATACAGTACCCACTTGGCATTAGAACTGATTTGAAACACATGAAAATGTTAATGCATTTTTAGTTTCCTTCTTTACAGTTTAACATTTACATGCTAAAGGAAAAAGTCTTTTTGAAGGACACTGAAAAAGAGCAGTCTGATTACAAGCAAATGGCTTAGGATGTGGTGTCAGGGCAGCCCTGCACAGACCAGTATCCTAGAGTCTCTTCAGAACTGTGTTTTTTTTTCCACTTCCTTCCTCAGGTGTCAGTTCCTAGAAACTTGTTCTGGATATTCTTACCAGCAACGTATGAGGTTTTTGGTTGCTGTTCCTCTTCATGTCTCTTTATAGTCAGTAACTGCCCTCAAATACTTTTTTGACTTGCTTCATACTAAGCCAGTTTTGCTAGTTCTGGAACTTCTTTAAGATGTGCTAGAAGGTACTAGAAGGTGTTGGCTTCTCTGTGGCTCAGCTGGTAAAGAATCCGCCTGCAATGTGAGAGACCTGGGTTTGATCCCTGGGTTGGAAAGATCCCCTGGAGAAGGGAAAGGCTACCCACTTCAGTATTCTGGTCTGGAGAATCCCATGGACTATATCCATGGGGTCACAAAGAGTCAGATGTGACTGAGTGGCTTTCAGAAGGTGTACATCTTCCAGTGTCTGTGCTGTTTTATTCATCCTAAGGTCTGTGAGGTCCATCCTTATCACAGGTATTGTTTTTTCTTTTTTATTGCCGTTTGTATGACTGTACCACTCAGCTTATCTGTTCACCTGTGGATGGACATTTGGGTCATTTCCAGCTTTTGACCACTATTAATAATATTGCTGTCAACTTTCATGTTGTGAATCAGACTCGATAGTTTCCCTCTCGCATATCTGCAGGGGGACCTGGCCCTTGGCTGTCACCTGATAGTCCTAATTGATTAGTGGATCTATACTGCTGAATACAGAATCATGCAGTCCAGCTTGTTTAGATTGTTTGTGCTGTGACTTACGGTACAGCTGCTGTCCTTCTTGGAGTCTGTACTTTTGGTAATCTTAACTGGTCACTCAGGCAGTTGTGCCTGCATTATAAATCACCAGTAAGAACCCTGGACTCTGCCCCTCAGGCAGGCTTCTCTGGGCAGAAAGACTTTGCGTGTGTCGCCGTGCTTCATTGCTGGGGGAGTGGAACTGTCTGGGTATCTGGTAGGTATGTGTTAACTTGGTGAGAAACTGCTAGACTGTTCTCCACAGGGTTGTGCTTATATAGTCCCTCTTGAAAAGCATGGGAAAGTATGTTGTTCTGCATTCTTGTCAATACTTGGTATTGTCGGTTTAATTGTAGCCATTCTGGGGTCTGTAGCCTCTCATTATGGGCTTAGTTTGCATCTCCCTAATGACTGGTAATTATGAAAGTAAAGAAAGTGAAGTTGCTCAGTCTTGTCCTACCCTTTTTGACCCCATGGACTGTAGCCTACCAGGCTCCTCCATCGATGGGATTTTCCAGGCAGGAATATTGGAGTGGGTTGCCCTTGCCTTCTGCAGGAGATCTTTCTGACCAAGGGATTGAACCCAGGTCTCCTTCATTGTAGGCAGACGCTTTACTGTCTGAGCCACCAGGGAATAATGATGATCACCTTGTTAATCATGCTTATTGGCCACTGAATACTGGGAATGCTTATGAAATAGTCACTGGGCTCTGTGCCTGTCAAGGCCAAGGCCACCAAGCAGTAGACACACGGACATGCTGAGGCTGAAGCCAGACCTTACTGCATCTGTCAGTTTATCAGGCTTGGCATATGGCTATCAGCCCAATAAACTCTGTTATAATTTAGGGTTTTTCCTATTCTTAACAAATTATTTGATTATTTCAGTCCTAATACTGATATAGTGTTTAGGGTGATGTATAGTACTTTCCCTTTTATGTTTAAGTGTTTGAAGCTTTTTGTTGGTCAGTTGCTCAGTTCTGTCTGACTCTTGGCAGCACGCCAGGCTTCCGTGTCCTTCACTTCTCCTGGAGTTTGCTCAAACTCACGTCCATTGAGTCGGTGATGCCATCCCACCATCTCATCCTCTGTCATCCCCTTTTCCTCCTGCCCTCAATCTTTCCCAGCATCAGAGTCTTTTCCAGTGAGTTGGCTCTTTGCATCAGGTGATCAAATAATTGGAGCTTCAGCATCAGTCCTTCCAGTGAATATTCAGGACTAATTTCCTTTAGGATTGACTGGTTTGATCTCCTTGCAATCCACAGGACTCTCAAGAGTCTTCTCCAACACCATAGTTCAAAAGCATCAGTTCTTCAGAGCTCAGCCTTCTTTATGGTCCAACCAGTATTTTGGTACTTTTTTGAATACTTGTTTATTTCCACTGGCTCTTAGATTTGTAATAAAAATGTTAATTCTGGCTATTCTCTGGTTTATAGTAGAAACATCAGTATTCATTACCCTTAAATATTTACTGTCATTTTTAGTTTCTTACAATATTAAGAGGCTGCATAGATTTCACAAACTATTTGTAGTGCCAAAATTCAGTATGCTGACAGTCATGTTGTGATTGGGCAGTATAAATTAACTCTGACCTTTCTATCAATTATTTAGAGTCTGGTTTGTTCTGAGTTTTTTTTTTTTTTTAACTATGTTGCATTTAGTGGGGGCTGTTTCATAAGTGACTTCCAGAAAAATGAAACAGTGCTAGTTACTATTTAGATCATGTTTAAAAATTCTATAATTTATACAGTCATTCTTCCCAAGAGAATGAGTAATTTAGCTTTATTATACATTACTAACAATACTTTTAATTTGTTAGTAATTAAAAGTAGCTATTTTAATTTGTTAATAATTTAAGTATTATATATTACTAACAAACCTTTAATAATACTTTTTTGGATAAAGGAGTATAATGATTCTCGTCCTGTGGTTCCTTTATATAATTGCATTTTCACTATTTCCCATGAAATAGTGTATGAAAATAAATGTAAATACACAGATTTCTTAGGTTTCTTGAGACTGAAAAATTGTTTACATTGTTTTTATATTAAATACTGTATCTATAGCTGTTGAAATTTCAAGTTCTATGTTGAATTAAAAACAATACTTTGATTGACTACTGGTTGAAAGTATCTCAAATCTAATGTTATTTTAAAGCAGATAAATAGAACTTCATATCACTTAACTTTGAATCTGATTTTACTGTTTCTTACATTTTCTCTATCCTGATTTTTATTTTCATAAGATCAGTTTCATAACATTGCATATTTTAAACTCTTGCTCAGTCTCTGGGTCGTGTCTGACTTGTCGTGATGCCATGGACTGCAGCATGCCGGGCTTCCCTGACCTTCGTCATCTGGGGTTTGCTCAGATTCGTGCTCATTGAGTGGATGATACCATCTAACCATCTCCTCCTCTGCCCCTCTGTTCTCGTTTTAGACATAGATTGGGGAAATTATTTGCAACAAAAGGATCATATCAGTTACAGCTGTTTCTTTAACTTGAGTGACTGGCAAATGTGTCAGCTGTACTCAGTATTAAGTTGGAAAGAATATAAAAGCTAAAGTTTATTTACATAAGATCGTTCACAGAAAGTTCTTAGTACTGTGGTGTGTCCATCTTAAGACCTGAGATGTTAGAGGCTACAATTTATTGACACATTTAGTATCATGATTGTTAAAAATTGCCCCAAAGTTAACTTGAATTATGATTTGCTATGTGGTAATAATGGTGTTGACTTCATGAAACAGGGTTCAGAAAAGGTTGATTTGGATATTACACATACATATCAAGTGCAGGTCTAGGAGTCAGATAGGGGAGTGAATTTGGAGTGTGTGTACCTATATGTTTGAAACGTTTGTTAAGTTGGTGTGTTTTTATTATATCTCATCTCATTCTTTCTGCAGCCTTATATTCTGTTATATTATTCTGTGTGTTCTTCTGGATCCCTTTTGTCTACTTCTACTATGAAGAAAAGGATGAGGATGATACTGGTAAATGCACTGTAAGTAGCTTTATTTTAGAGGTCTCAATTTAGGGGGAAAGGGATTATTTCTTCCTGTTTTCAAATAATGTGACTTTGAATTTATTCTCGAGCAGTGTTGTCTCATAGAAATCTAATGTAATCCACATGTGAATTTAAAATTTTCTAGTAGCCACAATAAAATAAGTAGAAAGAACAATTAAAATTATTTTTCATGACACATTGTATTTAATATTATATGTTCGAAGTATTATTTCAGAGAATCAAAAACGTTTTTTAATGAGACGTTACTTTTTTTCACATTCTGTGAAATTTAGAGTGCATTTTATACCTGCAGCACACCTAGGGTCAAACTAACTATATTCCAGGGCCCAAGAGTCACAGGGTACTTGTGACGGTTGTTCTTGAGCAGTTCCGCAGCTGGGTCAGCAAACTTATTTCTGCATAAAGCCAGTGTACAGTGAGCGTGATGTGAGGTAGGAGGGGCTGCGTGTGGTCCACAGGATGTGGTTTGCTGACCTGTGTTCTAGGACGGAAAGGGGGACTTGCAGACTGTCCTTATTGATCCCACAGTAATACCGATACAGAAACCTGGTCAGTAGAGCACACGAGCATGTCCAAACCTGCAGACCAGGGTCACTGAAGTCTTGGTATAAAACTCTTCACTGAAACATTAGCAGGGAGAATTCAGGAGTATCTTAGAAGCACGTTAATATAGTATATGACTGAGTTGGGCCTGTCTCTGAAATGCATTGGTAGTTTAGAACCAGCACTTCTATTAATATATAGTAATTTAATAGGTGCTAGAAGAAATTGTATGTTGAAAGATATTTGCCAAAATTGAACACTTTATTTCTAATTTAAGGGAAAAACAGCATAAAAGAATAAATTTATTTTGTCTTTTTATTGAGTTACAGGAATTTGTTTTATAACTTGTTTTTGCTTTGTAACATTTAAATACAGAAGCAAATATATTCACTCAAAAGCCAGCATTAGGCATAGCCGTACTTATTAAAACTTTACAGCATTTGCATTAAGATCATTAGCAAAGTACATCAGCAATATTTTAAATGATTCCCAGAGTGGTAGTCAGTGCAATTTGTTAGAGGAAAAAGTGTTTAAAGATTTATAAAGAAAGTTGAATCATTCTCTGCAGATACTGTGTAATTCTGTATTTGAAGCCCAGGGTGTGTAAGGTGGCATGGCTAGTCACAGATTCGCTGCTGAGAATGGGATGAGCAGGTGCTTCCTCTCTTCACTGCTTCTCAGTGCATCTTCCCCATCCCCTGTGGTTGACCCTCCTTGACTTTACCTTAGGTATTTTCCTAAAGACTGTCTCTCCTTTGTGAATAAGAATTTATCATATGAAGCATAAAGTTACATTTTAAAAGGTGATTATTGTAGAGATTTCATTAGGCCGAGAGACAAGTCATGTTTTCTTTTCTCACTGATGTAGCTTTTCCTTTGAGATTAACTTTTCTTTCCATGTATTTAGAGTGTCTAGTTTGTGTTTTTGTTAAACTTTGGCTTATATTATGTGTACCAGGGAAAGCACAGACTTTAAAGAACTGAGTTCTTGGTTTCAAGTCCTTGTTTAATCCCTTGGTACCTCTGTGACATATGGTAAATTATTTTACCTCTGGGCCACAGTTTCCTTATCTCTGAAGCAGGGATGGGAGTGCCTATCTCAGGGGTGTTGTAAGTATGAAATGAGTTTAACATATGTAAAGTTCTTAGAAACAGTCCTGGCATGGCATGTGCTTTATGTATGTGTATGCATATTTATAAAATAAGTTTTTATAAGTATATGTTTTATATATTATATGTATATCCAAACATATAAGTTAAATATTATACTTGTTGCTTAATTGTTACTTAACTCATTTTGATGAATTGAGGTATGGGCATTTTAGATTCTGATTGCTCCCTATTTTGAGAAATATTTTATTAAATATTCTGTTATTTGTTAAAGTAAATTAATTACTGTTAAGTCTCCCACAAAGAATTCATTATATTTTAGGTGTACTACCTTTTCATGTGATCTAATCATTGAAAAGATTTTAAAAATCTAGTATAGTGTGAAAGATACTTAAAATGTGTTATATACATTGTTTTTCAATAAAGAGAACTTTTCACAGTTGAATATAAATGTATATCGAACATGCAAATACTGTTACACTCTAGCAAGAAAAGTTTGAAAATGTTTGAAAAGTTTTACTAAATGGAATGTTTTTTTTTTTCCTTTGACATCTAGCAAGTTAAAATGGCACTGAAATATACTTTGGGATTTGTTGTGATTTGTGCACTTCTTCTTTTAGTTGGGTAAGTTTTGATTTTTCTTTTCCTGAAAATGGAAACAGCATTATTTTAATGATAATGGTAATAGTAATAAGGGCCCATTAATCAAAGTCCAAGAAAGAAAATCAAGAAAATCTTAAGAGAACAGACTACCAACAATCAATAACCACTACATTGTTCTATCTAGATATTTTTTTAATGTGTTCAAATATATGCAGGAAGCTCCTTCTCCCATATACCCTCTGTGTTGTAATTTTACACAGATGTGATTACTTTTTATGTGATTTTTGGTAATCACTGGTTGATATATTGCAGGCATCTCTTCAGGATAGAGACATCATTTTTGTGTGTATTGCATTCCCTTCTTAGGATATAACAATTTATTTGGCTGGTCTTCTAGTGATGGCTACTTGGACATTTATGATGTTTGCAGTTTTTCCATTTTTGTAAACAACACTAATGAAAAATCCTTGTTTGTACCTCTTTTCAGATTTGATGCATCAGTCTTTAAAACTTTGAATTAATCTTTGTCAACAAATTCTTTCTTTTTTTCTTTCTCTGTCTCTCTTCTTTTATTCTTCCTGCTTCCCTCCTTCAGTCTCTCTTTCCCTCCCTTTCTTGGCTGTGCTGGGCAGCTTGTGGCATTTTAGTACCTTGATCAGGGATTGAACCCAGGCCCTCAGCACTGAGAGCATGGAATCCTAATCATTGGACCACCAGGGAATTTCTAATGTGTTCTTTCTTAATTCTTTTTCCATACATTTTTATAAACTTATATCAGTAAGTTTTTTATATTTTTTAATACATTAAAAAATTTCATTTTGGAAAACATTTGTCCCTGTTAATGGAAGACATTTATCATTGTTAAAATAGATCTTGATTTTTTTTTTCCAGCAGCATTCTTAAGCTTCTTCATTTATTCAACTTTAAACACTTAATAGTCTTTCCTGGTGGCTCAGATGGTGAAGAATCTCCCTGCAATGTGGGAGACCCTGGTTCGATCCATGGGTTGGGAAGATCCTGTGGAGAAGGGGAATGGCAACCCACTCCAGTATCCTTGCCTGGAGAATCCCATGGACAGGGGAGAGACTGGTGGGCTACAGTATATGGGGTTGCAAAGAGTCGGACATGACTGAGCAACTAACACACACACACAAACACCTATGTGTGCCAAAGAGCATGTGCATGTACATGGAACACTATAAGGCTAAAAAAAGAAGGCCTGCCTCTCTAGGTCAAGTTGTGGGCGTGATCACAGTAATCAGTATGACTCCAAGTACAGCCAGAACCAAGCAAACAGAAAGGTTTCAGAGATGATAAATGGGCTTTAAAAATTAAAGTGAGACAGCATAGAACCTCAGTTCCTGAAGACCAATGAATTATAAAAAGCGTGTATTTGCTGTAGAAGCAGTAATGAAATAATTTCTGTGAGGGAAATTATTTTAAGATCCCCAGGATAAACAGTGAGTTGGGAATCAATTAAAAAAACCTTAGAACCGAAGATTTCAAACTTCTGTCTTTTTGTACCTGTATGCTGCCCAACTCATTCCCGAAAAGGAACCAGAATCAGATTCCTACCAACGTAAGACTCCTAAGACATGTCATTTGTCATGTTGGTTTCTGCAGAAGCTGCATCTTGTGAAGTAGTCTTTAAAAATAAAAATGAAAAAAAAAAACAGTACCATGAGAAGCCACTTTCTCCTTCCCACTGTAATTTTGCTTTCTTTGCTCTCTGAAGATTTAAGGAAAAGCAAAATCATTGGTCTCAGATTCCTAAATTAATGTGACCTCACTCCATGGCTGATGTGGCCAAGATAGATGCTTTTGTATAATTAGAACAGAAGGACTTTATATCAGCAGGACTTTAGGGCTCTGGCTCCACTGTGTTTACTGTAAGGTACACTGATGACAGGGTGGAGGTTGGAGAAAGGTGAAAACGTCCATCACGGGGTATCATGACAGGTAGCAGGACCCTAGGAAGACTTGAAGGAACCAGTTCCATTCTGGCAGGGGGAACCCACAGAATCAAATTTCACACTTTGAAAATTATCACTCTGAATTCAGGAATAAGAGGCACTGGGTTGTAGATACAATTCCATCTGTAGATACTAACATTAAATTTAGAGAAGAAAAACACTTAGTGAATTAATATTATGGGTTGGGGTTTCTTAAGTGATTCTTAAATCTACCTGTGATATAATTAACAGCTATGATAAGTCTCCCATAGCCCTGACTAAGAGGTGGTCTTTAGTTTCACAAAGTCCGTCTACAGAAAGTCATGTAGCTGTCTGTCACTGCTAAATCTGTTGTTTGCAGAAGCCCCAGAGCTCTGTTTGCTGAGTAGAGTCCTCGCCATTTAAGCTCTTCCTACATACCGGTCATGCATCATGCAGTTCTAACCACAACACAATATAACTGCTGTCAAAGTAGTGGTTTCAGGGTAACTGTTGGACTTCTTTCTCACCTATCTAATCCTCTTTGCATACTGGACACTGTGAGCCCTTAGCAACTTGTTCCTGAGTTATTGTCACTGTTGGAAGAGATGTGACCTTTTCCATGTCAGCTGGAGGAGGCCCTGTATTTTCCGCTTGTTGAAAGGATGTGTTCTAGTGGTATTGTTATTTATTTTAGCTCTTAAATACACTTTTAAAGTAGTTTTTGGCTTTCTAAATCAAGCCAGATCTAGTTATGTGAATTTGCTTTGTCAGCATGGGGTGTCCCTTATCTGTAAATCTAAATTACCTAGAATAGAGATCAGCAAACTTTTCTTAAAGAGTAGATAGTATTTCAGGTTCGTGGACCAAGTAGTCCATGTAGCAGTGCTCAGCTCTCCTCCTGTAGCTCTACAGTATGTCACAGACAGTGCATAAACCAAAGGGCATGACTCAGTGCCAGTGAAACTTTACTTACACCCAGGAGCCCTCAGTAGTTTGCTAGCTCCTTATTTTGAACATGACTGAGAACCATCAGTGAAATCACAAATCTTCATAGTAGCCAGGATATCTTTCCCAGACAAAACCGATTCTGAAGTTTCTTCTGCAATTTATTGGTTCTTTGCAGGGGGTTAGGAGAGCAGAGAAAGAAAGGAAAGAGTAGGCCGTGTTGGGGGTGTGACCTGAGAAGGCAGGATGAGGAGACCCTTGGAGGAGGTAGGGAGCCCAGCTGTGCGTGTGTGTGAGGGGAGGGCAGCGCAGAGTTCTCTACCCTGAGGAAAGGTCGGCGAGCCCGGGGCAGGAGTGCCTCTGGTGGCTTTAGGACCAATCGGAGTGGATGGGCTGGGCCCAGCCATGGTGCAGAGGAGGGGTCAGAGCTGCCTGAGTAGGGCCTGGGGGCATTGGCAGCATTGTGACATTCATCCTCAGGGAGCGGGGAGTTGCTGAGGGCATTTGCTCATGGAGTGACGTGATCTGACATTTCGCAGAGATTCCTGGATGGTGTATTGAGAGTTGACTTTGTGGTAGTCAGGCTAGAAACTTGATGTCTGTTAGGAGCTCTTACAGTCACCCAGACCAGACAGGATGGTCGCAGCAGTGAGGAGATCCTGCCTGTGGTTTGGAGAGAGAGCTGGCAGGGGTTTCTCACAGGGCAGGTGTGGAGGGTGTGAGATGAGGAGGAAAGGAAGATAGATGCGCCTGGACTTAGCCCAACTGCAGACTTCAAGGAGCACTCCTCTCACCTCTGAAGTCAACCACAAGCTGTTTCAGCGTTCCTAAAACCACCCTCAGCTTTGGTAATTCTCTAGAAGGATTCACAGAACTCACTGAAAGCAATTATATCCATGGTTACCAAGGACTTTTCTGGTGGCTCAGAACGTGAAGTGTCTGCCCACAATGCAGGAGACCCAGATTCGATCCATGGGTTGGAAAGATAGCTGGAGAAGGAAATGGCACCCCACTCCAGTAATCTTACCTGGGAAATCCCATGTACGGAGGAGCCTGATAGGCTACAGTCCATGGGGTCACAGAGTCAGAAACGACTGAGTGACTTCACTTCACTTACCACTTATTACAGGTAAAGAAGAAAGATTAAAATCAGTCTCTTGAGAGATGCATAGGACAGAGTCTGGGAAGATTCCAGATGTGAGGTGACTGTGTCCTCTGGCTTCCATGTATGACAACATGTGTGGAGTACAGATTCCCCGCCGTCCCAAAATAGAGGATTGCTCGGAAACCTTTCCTAAACTGAAATGGCATAAAGGGAAGGAACAATTCCCTGAGGACCCACCTTGCTCACGGAGGCACAAAATAAACCAGATAGAGCACAGATGCCCACAGACCCAGGTCAGGGTTGTGGTGGCTGGATGCTGAGACGCTGAGTGTGGTTCCCGGGGAAGAACTGGGTGGTGTCACTCTGCTCAGGACGCACACTGCCTCTGTAAACAGACTCCAAAACCAACTCTGATATTGTCTTTGCCTTTTGCCTTTCTTCATACAAGTGACAGTTTTCTTTTTAGATTTCTTTCACCTAGTGAAAATAGGTACTAATTAGTTCTTTCAGAAAAGTGAAATGGCATAAAGTGAACTTTCAAAATGCTGGGGGGGCTACTTGTATTTCCCACAAGGGAAGCTCACATGGCGTTTTTATTGCAGCACGTCTGAGTGACTGATAGCCTGTAATTGCCTGCATGGTCATCTCACCTCCATGCTGAATTGCATGATGGTCTTTCTGGCCTATCACGTGAAGCTGGGTATGGCCAGCCCCTGTCCTGAAAACAGATGCCCCGTCAGGTATGACCTGGATGGCATGCCAGAATTGTGGGCAAAATTCAGACCTCACTTTGGGCAAGGCCAGGTTCTTTACTCCACGGGAAGGGTGACTCTGTCATGCACAGGCAGATCTGGAGGAGGAGCAGGTTTGCTGAGGGATCCTCACGAGTGCGGCATGGTTCATGGGCAGTCTTAGCCTTCAGGAAGGATGTGGAGTAGGCCACCAGGTCAGGCCATAGGAAACTCAGTAGTCTCTGTTCTTCCAGTAGCAACATGCAGTGAGAAATAGAGCTTTATCCTTTGTAACATGCAGTGAGAAATAGAGCTTTATCCTTTGTAACATGTGGGAAATGAGTTAGATGATTGCCACACACTACTCGCTGTGCTGCCTCCCTCCTTTCTCAGTCCTGGAACCCTTTTGTGCTTATACTGAGAGCCTTGATGGGCAGGTGAGTAGCAAGTGAGAAGGAAGGGTGTGCAGAGCTCTCAGATAGTAGGCAGCTGTGATGGCGGTGCAGGCAAGGGCATTTCCTCCTTTTGTCTAAGAGGGATGCAAGTGGAAGGAGTTCCAGGTCGGTGCACTGGTTTTGGGGCAAATGAAAGTGTCCCTCTCTGACGGGCTCTTGTTTTCTCCTGCATGTTTGCGGTGGGACATCTGCTGAGGCCCCTGGGAGGGCGTGGGCTCCTCTAGTTCACCAGCCAGAAGCTTGTGACTGGAGGACACACAGTGCTGTCCGGTTATCTCCTTACCCTGTGTGTGTCTGCGGGAGGGGCATTAGGGTAAGTGATGGGCTGCATTTCCTGAAACTCTGGAAGGTGACACGCTCTAGTTTTTGTTAAGTGATAAATTTGTTTTTGATAAAACAGTAGATAATTTTTTGGCCAAAATGTGGTCTAGGTTTAAGCAGATCATGCAGCTAACACCATTGGAGCCCTTGTGGGTTGTGCAGTCTTAGGAATAAAGATGGAGGGTTGTGAACTCTCCTCACAGTTCACGTGGAAAGAACTGCAGATAGATACTTGAGTTACTATGTTTAAGGACTCTGATAAGAGACCGATGCCAGAGGCTGATGGTGGGGTAGCAAATTCTGCTTTACAGAATCAGGTAAGACAGAAAAGGAATTAATCTTTGAATCAGAATTTGGTGAAGTGGAAATTGGTCAGCAGACTACATAAAGAAAAATGGTGGATAGCAGCTGTAATGTACGGTTTGCCCTTGAATGGATTTGAGCTGTGTGGTCCACTTACACATGGGTTTCTGCAGTCGCCAGCCCTGCGGTCCTGTGATGTTGGTTGATAAGTGGATGTGGAACTGGAGTGCTGAGGATCGTGAGTGTGGAGGGAACACCTATCTGAGGACGAGCGTAAGTCAGACTCAAGTTGTGATCGCCTAGAGGGTTGGCACCACCAATCCCACACACTGTTTCAGGGTTACCTGTACTAGGCTGCTCACACGGCTGTGAACAGCAGGCGTTTTATTTTCTCGCAGTTCTAGACCCTGAGGTCATGATCAAGGTGCAGGCAAGTTTGGTTTCTGATGAGGCCGCTGAGAGACGATAGTCTCCTTCCCATGGTGCCCTCACGTGGTCTTTCCTGTGCTTCATGGGGCAGCGTGTCTCCAGGGGCCCTTCTTCTTCTCAAGGGACATCACGCCCATTGGCTAGGGTCCCAGCGTATGACCTCATTTAACTTTAGTTACCTCCCTACGCACTGGTCATAGCAAACACCCTCTTCCAACGACACAAGAGGTGATTCTACACACGGACATCACCAGATGGTCAACACTGAAATCAGATTGATTATATTCTTTGCAGCCAAAGATGGAGAAGGTCTGTACAGTCAGCAAAAACAAGACTGGGAGCTGACTGTGGCTCAGATCATGAATCCTTATTGCCAAATTCAGACTTAAATTGAAGAAAGTAGGGAAAACTACTAGACCATTTGGGCATGACCTAAATCAAATCCCTTATGATTATATAGTGGAAGTGAGAAATAGATTCAAGGGATTAGACCTGATAGAGTTCCTAAAGAACTATGGATGGAGGTTCGTGACATTGTACAGGAGGCGGTGATCAAGACCATCCCCCCAAAAAAAGAAATGCAAAAAGGCAAAATGGTTGTCTGAGGAGGCCTTACAAATAGCTGTGAAAAGAAGAGAAGTGAAAAGCAAAGGAGAAAAGGAAAGATATACACATCTCAATGCAAAGTTCCAAGGAGTAGCAAGGAGAGAGAAGAAAGCCTTCCTCAGTGATCAATGCAAAGAAATAGAGGAAAACAATAGAATGGGAAAGACCAGAGATTTCTTCAAGAAAGTTAGAGATACCAAGGGAACATTTCATGCAAAGATGGGCTCAATAAAGGACAGAAACAATATGGACCTAACAGAAGCAGAAGATACTAAGAAGAAGTGTCAAGAATACACAAAAGAACTGTACAGAAAAGATCTTCACGACCAAGATAATCACGATGGTGTGATCACTCATCTAGAGCCAGACATCCTGGAGTCCGATGTCAAGGGGGCCTTAGGAAGCATCACTAGTAACAAAGCAAGTGGAGGTGATGGAATTCCAGTTGAGCTATTTCAAATCCTGAAAGATGACACTGTTAAAGTTCTGTACTCAACATGCCAGCAAATGTGGAAAACTCATCAGTGGCCACAGGACTGGAAAAGGTCAGTTTTCATTCCTATCCCAAAGAAAGGCAATGCCAAAGAATGTTCAAAAAAAAAAAAAAATTAAGTCACTCAGTCATGTCCAACTCTTTGCGACCCTGTGGACTGTAGCCTACCAGGATCTTCCATCCATGAGATTCTCCAGGCAAGAATACTGGAGTGGGTTGCCATTTCCTTCTCCAGGGGATCTTCCCAACCCAGGGATCGAACCCAGGTCTCCCGCATTGCAGGCAGACGCTTTAACCTCTGAGCCACCAGGGAAGCCCTAGACATTGGTTTGCTGACAAAGGTCCATCTAGTCAAAGCTGTGGTTTTTCCAGTAGTCACGTATGAATGTGAGAGTTGGACCCTAAAGAAAACTGATAGCCAAAGAACTGATGCTTTTGAACTGTGGTGTTGAAGGAGGCTCTTGAGAGTCCCTTGGACTGCAGGGAGATCCAGCCAGTCAATCCTAAGGGAAATCAACCCTGAATATTCATTGGAAGGACTGCTGCTGAAGCTGAAACTCCTATACTTTGGCCACCTGATGCGAAGAATTGTCTTCATTGAAAATGACTCTGATGCTGGGAAAGATTGAGGGCAGGAGCAGAAGGGAACAACAGTGGATGAGATTGTTGGATGGCATCACTGACTCGATGGACTTGAGTTTGAGCAAGCCCTGGGTGTTGGTGCTGGACAGGGAAGCCTGGCGTGCTGCAGTCCTTGGGGTCGCAAAGAGTCAGAGAGGACTGAACTTCTGAACTGAACTGACTGAACCTCCCTACAGGCCCTGTATCCACATACCATCCTGTTGGCGATTGAGGCTTCAGCATCAATTTTGTGGGGACAAATTCAGTCTACAGCACTCTGTTCTTTGCCTCCCCCAAAATCCATGTTCTTCTCACATGCAAAATGCACTTACCTCATCCCAGCAAGGCCCAAAAGTCTTAACCCAGCATGGAATCTGAGTCTTGGGTCTCATCTGAATGTCATCTAGATCAGGTGTGGGTGAGACCTGAAGACTCATCCTGGTCGGAACCCTTGCCCAGCAGTGAACCTGTGCAACAGGACAGGTTATGCGCTTCCAGACACAGTGGTGGGACAGGCACAGGACAGGCATTTCCATCCTAAAGGGAGACACCAGAAAGGAGATGTGAATGTGCCAAACCAGTTCAGAGCCGAGCCAGGCAGAGCCTTAGGTCTTAAGGCCCAGGAATAGTCATCTTCTGTGATGGGTGCTCTGCCCTCCAGGCCCACCGAGGGATGGGTCACTGCCCCGGCCCTCCGCAGCCCTGCCCCGCCCCACCCCGATTCTGGGTGTTGGTCCTGCCCCCTTGACTCTGCATCAGCTCCCTGGCAGCTAAACTGAGCAGAGGACCCTGTCTTCTGAAACTGAGGAGGAAGCAGCTTTGCCCTCTAGTCTGGTAGGAGCGGCAGCCCTGATGGTAACTGAAGTGCCTTTGGGGTCTGTCTTGAAGGATGAAAGCATATTCTCTGCTAAGTAACTCTGTGACCCCATCCTGACGAATCTCGAGTCTCAGAGCCTTTCCTTATTGTGTCTCATTTGTGCTCCCTTACCTTAGTTCAGGTTGACTGTGTCTCTGCTGGTGTCACCCTGTCTATTCCTGTCTTCAGTGAGACAGCTGATTAAATCGATGGTTTCCACCCGTACTAATTTCCTTGACAAGTGATTGTTCAGCCAAGCTCTTAGAACGTGCCTTCTCACTGTTTTCAAAAGAATGGTTCCTTTTTGCTTATCTCTCTCTCTCTTGCATTTTACTATAAATGGTATGGAGAAACCAACTTGCTCCTTCCAGCACTTTGCTTAGAATTTTCCACAGCTAAATATCCAGTCTTATCTCTTACAAGTAGTTCTGCCTTCCATAAAGCACTATAAAACTATTCAGCCAAGCTCTTCGTCACTTTCTAATAATGATCTCCTTTCTTTCAGTTTCCATTAACATATTCTTCATTTCTAGCTGAGATTTCCTCAGAATGACCTTTTGTGTCCATATTTCTAACAGCATTCTCACAGCTTGTATGTCTTCTCTAAGATCATAGAGGCTTTCTCTAAAACACTCTTTTCTTCCTGAGTTCTCACCAGAATTGCCTTTAACATCCACATTTTTATCAGTAGTCCGTTCAGGGCAGTTTAGACTTTTTCTGGCATGCAGCCTCCAGCGTCTTTAGGTCTTTCCCTATCACTGAGCTCCAAAAGCACATGCACATGTTTAGGTATTTGTTACAAAGTAGAAACCTGCTTCATAGTGCCAAAATGTGTATTAGTCTATTGGGCTGGGAATAATGTACATGCCTGCTCAGTTGTGTCCACCTCTTTTCAGTCCCATGGACTATAGCACACCAGGCTCCTCTGTCCATGGAAGTTTCCAGCCAAGAATACTGAAGTGGGCTGCCATGTCCTTCTCCAGAGGGTTTTCCTGACCCAGAGTCTGAACCCATGTCTTCTACATCTCTTGCTTTAGCAGGTGGATTGTTTACCACTTAGCCACCTACTTGCGCTGTCTTAACAGAATATAACAGGCTTGCTAGCTTCAACAGTGGACACTTACTTCTTACAGTTCTGGAGGCTGAGAGTCTAAAATTAAAGTGTCAGCAGGTTTGGTGTCTGGTGGGAGCTCTCTCCTTGGCATCCAGATGGCCACTTTCTCACTGTCTTCCTACGGGTTTTCCTCTCTGCTGGCCACCAGCGAGCTCTGGTGTCTGTTCTTCTCCTACAAGGACATCAGTCCCATCAGGTCAGAGTCACCCTTGGGACCTTATATCCAGGTACCATTCACATGGGGACTTAGCACTTCAACATAGTAATTTGAGGGGGAGGGGACACAATTGAGTCTATTCCATATGGTAACTGAGAAACTGAAGTTAGCATGGAATAGTTAAAGAATGATATAAAAGTGGAATGTGAATTTAAATCCTCCCTCCCCCGGTTGTTGTTGTTGTCCAGCCTCCAGTTGTGTCTGACTCTTTGCGACCCTGTAGCATGCCAGGGCTCCCTCTTCCTCACCATTTCCTGAAGTTCACCCAAGTTCATGTCCATTGCATGATGCCATCCAGCCATCTCATCCTCTGATGCCCTCTTCTTCTGCCCTCAAATTTTTCCCAGCATCAGGGACTTTTCCAGTGAGTTGACTGTTCCAACAGGTGACCAAAATACGGGAGCTTCAGCTTCAGCATCAGTCCTCCCAACAAGTATTCAGGGTTAGTTTCCCTTAAGGTTGACTGGTTTGATCTCCTTGCAGTCCAGGGTACTCTCAGGAGTCTTCTCCAGCTCCACAGTTCAAAGCCATCAATTCTTTGGTGTTCTGCCTTCTTTATGGTCCAACTCTCACATCTGTACATGACCACTGGGAAGACCACAGCCTTGACTATTTAGACCTTTGTTGGCAAAATAATGTCTCTGCTTTTCAATACACTGTCTAGGTTTATCATAGCTTTCCTGCCAAGAAGCAATCATTTTCTGATTTCATGGCTGCAGTCACCATCCACTGATTTTGGAGTGCAAGAAGAGGAAATCTGTCATGCTTCAACCTTTTCCCCTTCTGTTTGTCATGAAGTAATGGGGCCAGATGCCATGCTCTTAGTTTTTTTAATATTTAGTTTTAAGCTGGCTCTTTCACTTTCCTCCTTCACCCTCATCAAGATGTTCTTTAGTTCCTCTTTGCTTTCTGCCATTAGAGTGGTATCATCCACATGTTGGAGGTTGTTGATGTTTCTCCTGCCTGTCTTGATTCCAGCTTATGACTCATCTAGCCCGGCATCTCTCATGATGTTCTCATCATATAGGTTAAATAAACAGGGTGACAGCAGACAGCCCTGTGGTACTCCTTTCTCAGTCCTGAACCAATCAGTTTTTCCATTCAGGATTCAAACTGTTGCTTCTTCACCTGCATACAGATTTCTCAGGAGACAGGTAAGATGGTCTGGTATTCCCATCTGTAAAAGCTTCCCACATTTTGTTATGATCCACACAAAGACTTTAGCGTAGTCAATGAAACAGGTAGATGTTTTTCTGAAATTCCCTTGCTTTCTTTATGATCCAACAAATGTTGGCAATTTTAATCTCTGGTTCCTCTGCCTTTTCTAAACCCAGCTTGGATGTCTGGGGGTTCTTGGTTCATGTAATGCTGAAGCCTGGTATGCAAGATTTTAAGCATGACCTTACTAGCATGGGAGAGGAGAGCAATTGTCCAATGGTTAGAACATTCTTTGGTGTTACCCTTCTGTCCTGTGACCACTGCTGGGTCTTCCAGATTTGCTGACATACTGAGTGCAGCACTTTTTAAAAGCAATTTCATCCTTTAGGGTTTTGAATAGTTCTACTGGAATTCCATTGCATCCACTATGTTTATTAACAGCAGAGTTTCCTAAGGCCTGCTTGACTTCATGCTCCAGAATGTCTGGCTCTGGCTGACTGACCACACCGTCATAGTTATCCAGTTCATGAAGATCTTTTTTGTGCAGTTCTTCCATGTATTCCTTCCATCTCTTCTTGATCCTTCAGTACAAAAGGAGAAAAAATTGTAAGATGGCATTTCAGGTGTTTGTGTTGGCAAGTGACAGACCATGAGCTTAGCCACATAGGTGGGCTCCAGATCTTACATACAGTGTTTAAGACATTGAGTTTTATCCTGCTGAGCAATTGAAAGGCAGGGCAGGTGTGGATATACTGGTGTTTGCATCCATGAAAGCAAATGTGTGTGAATTTTTTGCAACACTGAAGGATGCATGGAGAGGGGCATTTGGGAGTTGGTCAGTGGGCACAAACGGTGGGTAGGAAGGTCAGTCAGTTAACTACCACTGTCATCGTTCAGGCGGGAGGTGAGAGTCTGAACTGGAGTAGTTAGAGCAGAGGGGAACAAACAGGTAGGCAATTTGGAAGATAAATGTGACTTGGTGATTGAGTATAGGAGGTAAAAATCTTATTTTCAGTTTTGCTAATTTCCTGATTTCAATTTCATATCTCCTGAAATTGATTAGCCTTTCCTTTGTCCCTTCCTGAAGAGATAATCTGTATTAAGCTAATTTACTCAGATTGGGTGTTGAAGATTTTTTCTAAGCAGTTTTACTGTTGTTAAGAGCAAAAAGGAAATTTATAATCTTATGAGGATTTCAGTTCTTAGCTTGATCTTGTATTGTGTGTCTTTGAAAGTTGAGGTTCTCTGTATTCATTTCTTTATAGTTGATTAAGAATGATGTGTTAGTTATAGGTCTACAGCAAAGTGCTTCAGTTAGTGTATACCACTACTATATTTAAAATAGATAACCAGCAGAGACCTACTCTACAGCATAGTGAACTTGGCTCAATGTTCCATAATAACCTAAATGGGAAAAGAGTTTGAGTAAAGAATAGATCCAAACAGTTTGCAGGATCCATTTTTTTTATTTTTATTTTTTTTATTTTGAGAGAGAGATAGACTGAGGTTAAGAATATCTGTAGCTTTCAACCACACAAATCTCATTACACTTTTGGTTTCTTTAGTGTCATCACCATTCAGTAAATGCCTGATAGGCATATAACTATGTCAGTAAATGCCTCCCCATCAGAGTGAAGGGGTCTGTATTCTGGGCTCTTCCTACTAAAGTGGCCTCTGCATCTGTCAGGAGGTGCTTGTGTGGCAGGTCTCTGTCTAGGTTTTGGTTTGCAGGGCTGATATTTGACTGGTGAGCATGGCTTGACCCCTTCTGGTGGTTAAAAGGTTGAGATGCTTCCACGTAAGTCAGCAGCTACTCCTGAGTTACCGCACCCTTGGCCCAGTCAGAGGGTAAATCCCGGTTCAGCAAGGTCTTCAGAACCAAGGGCAGCATATATTGCCTTGTGAATGCCTTTGCCATGGGAAGTGAGTGAAAGTCTCTCAGTCATGTCTTACTGTTTGCCATCCCACAGACTAGCCCGCCAGGCTTCTCTGTCTATGGAATTCTCCAGTCAAGAATATTGGAGCGGGTAGCCATACCCTTCTCCAGGGGATCTTCCAACCCAGGGATCAAACCTGGGTCTCCTGCATTGCAGGCAGATTCTTTACCATCTGAGCCAGGGAAGCTCAAGATTCATTGTTAAATGTTTTGAATATTATCGCCCATGACATATAGACATATTTAGTTATAACTCTTGGATTCTGCTTATGTTGCTCTTAGTTTATGAGAAGATATTTTATATCTTTTTGGATTACATGGTCCTTGTGGCAAGGCGGTTGATGAACCTGCTTAGGGTTTATGCCTTAGCTGCTCACTCTAGTTCTACCTAAGATAATAGTGCTGGAATGTTAGCGCTCTGCTAGTTGTTCCAGAGTAAGTGTCTTCCTGAAGTCATTCTGACAATAGTTTGGGCCATTTAAGATTTTTGTTTTTGGGCACGTCAAGTTTCTCTAAATATTTAAATTGTTTAAGAGCCCTGTTCAGCAGCTTTAACATGAAAGTGTCAAGAGCAAGAGTTAATTACTTTCTTTTCCCACTGGACAGAACCTTTGGTTACATAAAACTGATATAGATACTGAATATTCTAAGTAGGAATGCTGTTTTTAGATATTTGTAATACATATTTCTGTCTTAATAGTACTGGAGATGATATTTTGTGCAACACAGAATTTTTCCCTGTATTCCAACTAAGAATTTCAAAGTATACTTTTCAAAAATATACATGTACAATTTTTTCCATATAAATATATATCTCTGAAAAAACTGCATCCAAATAAAATCGAAGAATGTTATATAGATTTTCTGGCTTGATTTATATTTTTATTCAAGTGCTAATATATAAGTTAATATTGTTATAGAAGTATATTATGCATAAGCTGTTCTTTATTTTTTGATTCCATCTGAATGGTTTTATTTAATTGTTTTTGATTTTATAACCAGGGAAACAAACAATTTTTTACATGTATTGCTCTTTCCTTATGGATAATCAATTTTCTCTGTAAAAGTAGTGAGAAATAAGTCTCAAAGATTGAGAAGAGTGTAGTAAATTGGTGTCAGTGCAAATAGAAATTTAAATAACCTCGTGCTGTGTCTGCTGATTCATCTTTTTATAAGGATAAAAAGTATCAGTTTTACCAAGTAAGGGCTTCCCTGATAGTTCAGTTGGTAACGAATCCACCTGCAATGCAGGAGACCCAGTTCGATTCCTGGGTCAGGAAGGTCCTCTGGAGAAGGGATAGGCTACCCACTCCAGTATTCTTGGGGTTCCCTTGTAGCTCAGCTGGTAAAGAATCTGCCTGCAAGCAATGGTCTAAAAAAATTTTTTAGAGTAATTACTTTGTTTTACTTGCATATATTATCAGAATGACTATCTTAATATATTGCTGGACTCATTCAGTATTACCCCTTTACAAAAAAATAGATCTTACCACTTTGCTTGCAATTAAGATTATGTTGGATAGGAGGTAGTATTAGGAAGTAGAGTTCACATGCACAGTCTAAAGGGGGTGCTCAGCTTTTTAGTCTGTTGTTTTGTTTCTGAGCTAGATTATGAAGTGCTTTTCTTTTTTTGTCTCTTTTTTTTCAGTTGTAGATTGAAAAGTAAATGAAACTACTTCATTATATATATTAGATAGAATCTTGAAATACCCAGAAAAATACTGAGGAAGTAAACATCACCCCTAGTTCTACAATGAGATATTTACTGTTAATTCTAGTGTATTTTCCTTCTATTCTTTTTTATGCATTTAAATATACTGAAAGCATGACTTCTATTCTGATTTAACAAGAGATTCTTAACCTTTTTGTGCTGTGGACAAAATAGCTTTAATTGCAAAAAATAAAATACATAGGATTACAAAGGAAACTATACTGAATATAGAAACTAAATCATGAAAATAAATGTGTGATATATTAAATGCGTGGATGAGAAACTTCTCACACCCCTCTGTACATGGTGCAGATTGGATTTGCTAATTCTTTGAGGGGGAAAGTTGACCTCACCTTAAAAAAATTACTAGAAATGGAGTTTCAGGTCATTTCCTTTTATTCAACCTTTTGTCTTTAAAACCATTAAGCAGAGTTACTTCCTCCTTTGTAGTGCTTTCGTTCCATTGAATCTTCCTGATAACAAAAATTCTACAGAGTGGGAAAAGGTGAAGTTCCTGTTTGAAGAACTTGGAAGTAGTCGTAAGTATTCTTTAAAAAAAAAGTCCATAGTAATTCATATTTCATGATACTTGTGACTGTCTTTGGAAGGTGTCTGTTTTTACACTGCTAAGAATTTAACTTCATAATTCTCTTAACTCATGGTTTAAAGGATGCTAGGCAGATGAGGACTCCATCTAGCTGTTATATAGCCAATCTCTTGACTTCTTTATAAAAGTACCATGTTGAAAAGAAAAGGTGATCTTCAAAGTATTTTAGCAGTAAAGGTTTTATAATTTCTGTGTGGTCTTCAATTCACTTAGGATAATATAGAGTAATATGTTAAATATGCTAGATACTGGTTTTTATCTTTAAACCGAAAGAACCTTATATTGCCCTTTGATGCTGATTAGGTAATTTTTTGTGGAATATAAATTGGAGAGGTTTTTTTTTTTTTTTTTTTTTTTTTTTTTTTTGTTTTTCTGTGTCCCCTGCAGTGGAAGCACAGAGTCCTAGCTGCTGGACCACCAGAGAATTCCTCAATTACAGAGGTTTTATGTGGATGAAATGATACTTTATTATAAATTTACCTCACCAAAACATTTTGAAGTTCCTTTTCCAAAACCTTTCTTTCCCTTAATCAGCATAGCCTACATTTTTAGAGGGGGAAAGAAAGCAGGTTTAGGAAGTCAGTTTAAGAAAGGTTTTTATCATTAAAAAATATAGTTAGTATTAGAAACTGCTATCAAATAAGAATGGGTATTTTGTTATTCAAAATTACATGTACATTTGAACATAGTAACTTTATTTTCAAAGAAACCTAGAAAATTTATAAATGTGGAAAATTCTTAATTCTTTTATATTTATTCTTTTTATGGTACTGTCATTCTTTGATCAGCACTTCTTTCTCTTTACCTAGATACAGTATTAAATGATGATTAAACTAAGTCTTAAAGTCTTTGCTGTACAACTTCTTAATTTTCTTGCTTTCCACTTAAGATTTCATCTTGTAAATTGTGGTCCATTAACATCTTGCTGATACCAGCAAGAAGACAGTAGCAGGCCTGGCATCTAATGATACTGCATGTCAGGATTTACGCCTCTGAGTCTGTTGCTGAGAAATAAATTGCTTCTTTTCCTGCAGTTAACTCTTTCAGGTCTCTTGAGTAACTACCTTTTTGCCCTGAACATTTTTCTCTTTAAGTTTTGCTGGTCTTTGAATGCTAGTATAACTTGAATCCCTGGTGGCTCAGACAGTAAAGAATCTGCCTGCGATGCAGGAGACCCAGGTTCAATCCCTGGTTAGGAAGATTCCCTGGAGAAGGGAATGGCTTTCCCAATATTCTTGCCTAGAGAACTCCATGGACAGAGGAGCCTGGCAGGCTACAGTCTGTGGGGTCGCAAAGAGTCAAACACGAGTGAGTGACTAACACATAACTCACATAACTTGAATCACTCATTATATAGGTAGCATTATTGTTCTACAGGTAGCATTGCTACCTATATAATTACTTGATGTAATCTCTTTAGTCTTAATTAACATTTAAAAAACGTCAGATCTTAAACACTGTATTTTAGAATACATTTTATTTATCAGTTAGTAATATTAATTTTTTTGATTGGCCAGATATCTTAGCAGAACACTCCTCTTTATCAATTCTAAGATGCATATTTTTACATGTTTTCATATCTCTGATTTTGTGATGCATTTTATAAGTGAAAATACCTTAAAATTGCTATTAGCCAAATGCCAGGCCTCTCCTAGTTGTATGAATACTTTTTGTTGATACTTCTAGTAAGATCAAAAAAGTAACGGCATCAGTGTCTTTGATTTGGTAAAATGTAGTATTACAGTTTAAAAAACTGAGGCTTAAAAATCTGCCTCACACAGTTTCTGAGCTTGTCAGTAATATGTTCTCCGTAAGTATTGCATTTTAAAACTGAGACGTTAGTTTTAATAAGGTAGGTCATTCTAATTTTTATTATTATTTGATATTGATAAAATGCATTAATTTAATAATTATATTTAGTTCCACAGGACCTGCATTTAAACTAGGTCAATACTGGTCTAGTAGAAACTGTATTAAAACTAGGACAATTAGTATTATTCTAATTTGAATATTAGAGTAATATTTAATAATATTAGAATGTTTAAGAATATATACATATTAATGTTCTTAATATTTAAGAACATTCAGATTTGCACAGTACTGCATTGCATTATCTGGCATGCTTATTTGAAAGTGTCACTCTCACAACCCACTCTTTGGTCTTCCGTGAAAGTGAAAGTGTTAGTGTCTCAGTTGTCTCTGTCTCTGTGTGACTCCATAGACTGTAGCCCACCAGACTTCTCCACCCATGGGATTTTCCAGGCAAGAAGACTGGAATGGGTTGCCATTTCCTTTTCCAGCTGATCTTCCTGACCCAGGGATCAAACCAGGGTCTCCTGCATTGTGGGCAGACTCTTCACTGTCTGAGCCACCGGGGAAGCCCCTTCCTTTAAGAGGTTTCTTAAATATAACTTGATAGCATAGTATTTCCAGCAAAAGCAATGGCATCCCACTCCAGTGTTCTTGCCTGGAGAATCCCAGGGATGGGGGAGCCTGGTGGGCTGCAGTCCATGGGGTCGATAAGAGTCGGACGCGACTGAGCGACTTCACTTCCACTTTTCACTTTCATGCATTGGAAAAGGAAATGGCAGCCCACTCCAGTGTTCTTGCCTGGAGAATCCCAGGGACGGGGGAGCCTGGTGGGCTGCCGTCTGTGGAGTCACACAGAGTCGGACACAACTGAAGTGACTCAGCAGCAGCAGCAGCATAGTATTTCTATTTTCATATTATCTTTGAAACAGTTTTCTATTTGTTTGTGTTTTTTTCCCCTAAGGCAGAATGCTAGTGCCTTTCAAGTTGAAGAGGGAAATAAACTCTTTACAATTTTAGGTATAAGCTATATTTTTCAAACTTACCTGAAAGTTAAGAACAAAGAAACTAGGAGTTTGAGATTGAGCAGAAGAGGAAGAAAGGGTCAAGGACAGTGACATTCCTATCATGTTATTTCTCAAAGTCTGCCATTCAGAAAGACTAGGGAATTTTTTGGCCAACTTTTCAGCATCTAATATTCTGCTGATTTCTTTTTAGGCTCAATAATTAGGCAGTGATTTCCTTTAATTTTAAGAGGTGTGAGGGGAAAAAAAAAATCTTACTCTGAAAGATCTTTAAGAATTCCATTTATGAAGAGCTACTTTAAAACTTTTCCATTTAAAGTTAGCACTTCAAGAATGGGATAATGCATTTGGGGTTTATTCCTTTGGAACATGTGAGAAACCCAGTTTTTATATTTATATTGATTTGTTGAATATAAACATTTGAATAGCTATACATTTTTAACATTGTTTTTCTTCCTTTGCAGATGGTTTAGCTGCCTTGTCATTTTCCATTAGTTCTCTGACCTTGATTGGAATGTTGGCAGCTATAATCTACACAGTAAGTGTAATGGTGATAATTGAGTTAAAATTAAAGAATCACTTTATGAAGCAAATTTTGCCTTATTAATATATTCAGCTTAGCTCTGTTTTCCTCTTTAATATTTAGTACTTTCTTCATTTTTCTTGAGAAGAAGATACATTTTTAATTACTTATCTGTATTTGTGAAGTTTAGCATTAGAAATTTAGAAATAAGTTTTATAACTTGTGAACCTTGAAGTGGTTATATACTATGCAATAATAGATTCAGTGATTTATAAGCATATTAGAACTGTGAACCATAGATCAGTGTCTGTTATGAATTGAGTAGATTTATCCTATTTGGGGATGGTTCTAGCAGTAAAGAACCCACCTGCCAATGCAGGAGACATAAGAGTTGGGGGTTCAATCCCTGGGTAGGGAAGATCCCCTGGAAGAGGGCATGGCAACCCACTTCGGCACAACCCACACGGCAGTATTTTTGCCTGGAGAAGCCCATGGATAGAGGAGTGTGGCAGGCTGCAGTCCATGGGGTAGCAGAGTTGGACTCAACTGAAGTGACTTAGCATGCATGCATGTGTGTGTGCTGTTGCTCAGTGTGTCCGACTCTTTGCAGCCCTATGGACGGATTATAGACTGCCAGGCTCCTCTGTCCAACCGTTTTTCCTGTAAAGAATATAGGAGTGGGTTGTCGTTTCCTCCTCCAGGGGATCTTCCTGACCTAGGGATCTAACCCACATCTCCTGTATTGCAGGGAGGTTTCTTTCACTGCTGAGCCACTGGGAAAGCCCATTTGGGGATATAGAGCTTTTAAAGTCGGGTATTTTTCATAACTTGTTATTTCTCTAGTATAAAGAATCTAATCTTATACTCTCAGTCTTTTCTTCAGTCTCTCTGGGAATGGTGTGACATGAATTATAATAGCCTGACTAACTTGTGTACAGACAGCTTTTTCAGTTTTTTGCTCAAATTATAGAGGAAAAGCTGGTAAAAATGCTTCTTGCATGCATCCCAAAAGAAAGCTGTGCAGGAAGCTTTAAACTGTATAGAACCTTTTTCAGATTAATGAAGTTGCAAAGATGGAAAATACTGGTTATAAAGAAAACATTTTGGAAATTGTTCCAATGTCTTCTTTGAAAGATAAATGGGCTATTAGATAGCAGAATCTAGTTTTGTTAGATAATCATTCAAGTGTCATAATGTGTAATAAAAGAAGTCTGAAATATGTGTATCTTAGTATCTTTCAGGTGCTTATTTGAGGTGCTTTATTTCAGGTGCTCAGTTTTCTTATTCATTGCCATATTTGCTTTTTTCATGTTTACTACACATGGAAGCTATCAGTGGGTAATTAACCTCCCTTCTGACGCAATATATGTACAGCAGGAGAACTGTCTTTTAGAAAACATTCACAAGTTAATAACATAATAGGGTTAGGCCTGGACTCTATTTGCTGATCTGTGACTGATCTGTTAGGCTGATCATGGGTTTGCCTTTTACCCTTTGTGGGTCAGTGTCTTCCCCATTAGATGAGAATAAAAAATGATCTCTTAAGGATTTTTGAAGGTCCACATCAAATGATACTTTTTGTAAAATGCTTTGAAAACTGTAGGGAAATGAGGATGCAGCAGTCAGTGAAAGATGAGTCAAGAGAAATGATCAGAAAAAGAGGAAACCAACAAGCGGGATCTTCGTCAGGAACCAAGAAGGCTCTGCGACTTTCCTTGACTGCTCCAGTTCCACGAGTGTTGGTCGGAGAGGCAGGAGTGCTTGTCAGGGACGAAGAACTTTCTGTTTCCCATCAAGGGCAGCAGCCACGGGACCACATTGTCCTGCGCGAGTTTCCTGAGTCCTGACCCTCACAGGGACACGTGAAGAGCACCCAGCGGGACTGTCACAGAGCAGGGACCTCAGGGTGCAGGGGAGCTGAATCTTTCCAATGGCCTGGAGATGTGCCTGCCCTTGCTTCAGAGGAAAATACTGTCTTTGTCTCCCAGGCCCCTTGCTGCACAAACATTCTTGAAAAGATTGTGCAGGAAAAAAAAGGCAATGAGTGCCTGGCTTGCAAGATGTGCAGAAGTGAGAGACCCATGGAGAATTGTTTTCCGACAGTCAAGAGGCGGATGCTGTGAAGATACAGCACGCAGATGGCGGTGAGGGCCGGAAGTAGCTTCTCTGATCTGAGCAGAGACTGGATTAAGGTGGATGCACAGAGCTGTGTGGGGAGGGCAGTGCAGGCTCCTGGGGAGGGCACCGTGCTGTGCTCTGACGGGAGCGGGAGGTGCGGCCAGCCCAACAGGTGCAGTTGGGGAAGGCGGTGAGTGCCCAGAGAGATGGCCAGAGGGCAGCTCTGCACGCCCTGTGGGCTGTGCCTAGGATTTTGGATTTTATTCCAACTGAGCTGAGAAGCCACTGAAAGTTTCTAAATGGAAAAGTAATAGGTTCTAACTAACATTGTGGATTTGAGAGTTGGACTGTGAAGAAAGCTGAGCGCTGAAAAATTGATGCTTTTGAACTGTGGTTTGGAAAAGACTCCTGAGAGTCCCTTGGACTGCAAGGAGATCCAACCAGTCCATTCTAAAGGAGATGAGTCCTGGGTGTTCTTTGGAAGGAATGTGCTAAAGCTGAAACTCTAGTACTTTGGCCACCTCATGCAAAGAGTTGACTATTGGAAAAGATTCTGATGCTGGGAGGGATTGGGGGCAGGAGGAAAAGGGGACGACAGAAGATGAGATGGTTGGATGGCATCACTGACTCGATGGCCGTGAGTGAACTCCGGGAGTTGGTGATGGACAGGGAGGCCTGGAGTGCTGCGTGGGATTCATGGGTTGCAAAGAGTTGGACACAACTGAGAGACTGAACTGAACTGAACATTGTAACAGTGTTGCTTTGGTGGGTCTGAATTAAGCTGTGGAGCTGATGAATGGATGTGGGGAAAATATGGGAAATGATTAAAACTCTTTGAAAGAGAGCTTCCCTACAGGAACCATATTATTGTTAAGGTAAATATTTCAAAGTCATATATTTTATATTGAAATGGATACTGAAAATTATGTATGCCATCAAATCAGGTATAAGGATCACAGTGGCTTGGTTAAGATATCCTTGTGCATGTATACTGAGTCATTTCAGTCATATCCCACTCCTTGCGACCCCATGGACTATAGCGTGCCAGACTCCTCTGTCCATGGGATTTTCCAACACTGGAAGTGGGTTACCATTTCCTTCTCCAGGGGATCTTCTTGACCCATAGATTGATTTGTGTCTCCTGCATTGCAGGGCAATTCTTGACTACTGAGCCTCTAGGGAAGCCCTTGCCTCTGAATACAAGAAATTAATTATTAAAGGTAAAATCATGTCTGTTCTAGAATCTGTAGCTATTAGTATTGAAACTACAGAAGCTTTTGTAGTATATATGTCAGTTGAGTGTGAATTTCTTAGGTACACATTGTTGTTTAGTTCAGATACTAGTTGATTATTTAAATTTTACCAAGGTAATATCCACTGTACCACATCTAAAGGAATAGCCAAATAATTGGGCACTCAGTTTTAGAAGAATGTCAGACGACATGTTATCTTACGTAGTGTTGTCAACATAAATTGAAAGAGAATCTGCTACTTTTTAAATTAAAAAAAAAAAAAACCCTCCAGGCACAATTATTTATGCAGACATTTTAATTTTTTGGTGCCACCAAGTGGAGAAATGTTGAATAATGCTGTTTTCATATAAAATGTATCATACCGACCACTGAAATGCCTATAAATGCAGAGACTGCTGAACTTTTTATTATGTACATGCATGCTGAGTCCTTTAAGTTGTGTCTGCCTCTTTGTGACCCAATAATATGTAGCCCACCATAGGCTCCTGTGTCCATGGGATTCTTCTTCAAGAAAGAATACTGGAGTGAGTTGCCATGCCCCCCACCCCCAGGGGATCTTCCTGAGCCAGGGGTCAAACCTGCGTCTCTTCCATCTCCTGAATTGGTAGGCAGGCTCTTTACCGTTGTGCCACCTAGAAAGCCCTTTTAATTATGTACACTTACCAGTAAAAAAAAAAAAAAAAAAAATGAGCATGTCTTCAAGGAGTTTATCAATTACTTATATACATACGTATATCTATATATTTATCCTAAATGTGCTGTGCTTAGTCGCTCAGTTGTGTCCAACCCTTTTGCGACCCTATGGACTGTCGTTCACCAGGCTCCTCTGTCCACGGGATTCTCTAGGCAAGAATACTGGAGTGAGTTGCCATTTCCTCCTCCAGGGGATCTTCCTGATTCAGGGATCGAACTTGTGTCTCTCATGTCTTGTGCTTTGGCAGGTGGGTTCTTTACCACTAGCACCACCTGTGTGAATTTACTATAAATGAAACTAATGGATTAAAGAAAATAGTGATGTTTAGTCGCTAAGTCACGTCTGACTCTTTTTGTGACACCACGAACTATTAGACCTCCAGGCTCCTCTGTCCATGGGATTTTCAAGGCAAGAATACTGGAGAAAATTAGAGTGATAAATTAAGGATTTTAACCTAGAACTAAAGCAGTGGTTCTCAGTAACCTTTGAAGACAGAACTATGCTTTAAATGTTCAGTTGTTCAGCCTTCCTCTGGCAGTGTGCCTCCCCAAGTCTCTGGCCTGATTGTGCGATGCGCCTCTCTTGTGTGCCCCCTGATGGCTCAGTTGGTGCCACTGTACGGGATAGGTCCCTGCCATGCTGTCTCATCATTTATGATGTTTGTTTTATGTCAGTGACAGAAGTGTTTCAGCCTTACATGCTTAAAAAATCAGATCAATCTTCTTCATGCAAAATAAGGCAAATATACGTGAAATAAGTTGTAAAGATATTCCTAAAACTTCACATTTGGAACATGTCTTCTCAGTCACTTTTTTGGGTTGACTGTTCATGTCCATGTTTCACTATAGAGTGTCTTTTATGCTGTTAAGAGAATTGATGAGATAGCTTTTCTTGAGTTCTCAGCTTGTCTCTTGGAATGTCTTTGAAGCTGCTGACACACCCACTGTGTAAATTTAAGCTGTTTTTGTTTCGTTATTGTTTCTTCCCTTGTAACCTGAGGAGCAAAATACAAAAATGTCTCCTACTTCGGGTACCTTCCTTTCTTAAGCTTAGAAAGCCTCTGACTATTGCATTGCGAGGAAATGTGGAATCATTATTGTTCCAGTAAAGTTTTGCTTCACTGCTTGCTCTTTTGTTCTGTGTTTCCTTACACATTAACTTTTTCCTTTAATGTCAAATCAGAGTACTATCTTATAAGACATTGTAAGTGGCAGTTTAACTCAGTAGTTGTACCACAAATGCATGTAACTCTACTAGAGAAGTAATTGTAATATAACCAGCTATGACCAAATTTGTGAATGTCTGGATAATGACCGTTGTGCCACGACTTCTGCCTTGCCTGTGTTCATAAAATGCATTCAAATTTCGCTGGTGTTAAATGTGAGAAAAAAAATACATACACACACACATACAGCTTCCCTGGTGGCTCAGTTGGTAAAGAATGCCTGTAATGCAAGAGACCACCTGCAGTGCAGGAGACCCTGGTTTGATCCTTGGGTTGGGAAGGTCCCCTGGAGAGGGCAGCGGCAACCCACTCCAGTATGCTTACCTGGGAAATACCATGGACAGAGGAGCCTGGAGGACTATAGTCCATGGGGTCGCAGGAGTTGGACACGACTTAGCAACTGAACTACCAACTACATACACACACACACACATACATACATACATACATACATGTATTTTAGAATCAGTGAACATTTAGACGGGAAATCTTTACTGAATAAATGTTGAGTTGTTTCACTAGTTTCAGCATCCATGTCCTTGAATAATAGGTTTCATAAATATATTCAGGACATGTGTTCAGTTTATAGGCAATGCTTGGCATTGTCTCTAAAAGGTAGAGAGAGATGGCAGGGAAAATGTGTTTTCATGGGGCAAGAGCATATTAGAAATGTTTTAGTTTGTATATGTTCTTTCAAAACATTTGAGTTTTAAAATACAGATGGTGGTTTATTTTTGGAAATTGAAACAAATGATATTAGAGGCAAGTATGGCTGACCTGGAAGCATTTTAAGTGATATAATCTCTTTAGCCTTGTTGATTTTCTGGTATTTCACTAGAGGGCAGTAGTAAGCAATGAAAGTTTTGTGTTTCTGAAAAAATGATAGTCTTTGTACAAGTTTTTCAAAGAAATCTGAGGTTAAAATCAAAAGATTGTTGTTTAAGGATCTTAAAGTTGTAATGAATAAATACTTTGTGTAATGTGTTATGTCATATATCATAATCTAAATATTATAGTTAAATTTCCTGACAGTCACTGAAACTTAAGCATGTAACCCAGAAACAAGCTAGGTAACCAAAACAGTCATTGCTCTCTTTCACTTGTTCTCTTCAGACAGTAATTCCCGAAAAGATGTTGTATTCTGACCTTATGTTACCACAGGGTGTTGTGAAGGACATACATTTTTTCCGCAAAATTTTTGCATTACTCTATTTATGTAAGCTATAGGAATTCAATTTAATTCTTCTAAAAAATGTGTAAGTTCCATGTAAGGAAGAGAGTTCATGTGAATAAAGAACTCTTAAATTTTTTTTTGGTTAACTATTATTTTCTTAGAGAAGTTATTTTATGTTCGCTCTTGGAATAAAGGTAGGAAAAAGAAAAACAGACCTAGTCCTTACATATCAAACAGTCTACTGCAGTTGTTACTCGTTTGGCTGAGAAATCTGTCTTGCCAGGAACTTGCTGCATGAGCATGTTTCTGATAAGTTACAAGTTTGGCAGGCCTAGTGATAAAACAGATGTGCGGAGCAATAATGTTCATGTCTAGTGTTCTGCAGTATAATTGAATTATAAGCAAGGCACATTTACAAATCAAGGAACGTTTCTCAGATGTGGTGTGATTAAGCTGAGACCTGAAGGGCATTGGACTTCACTAGTGAAGTGAGGTGAGCAGGGAAGCATTTTGCTAAGGCACTGCAGGTTCTGCATGTGGCCCTGGGGCAGAGCTGAAGGCCGAAGCTGCAGCGATGAGGAGCTGTGAGCGTTTAGAGGCATGAGGACGGGGTGGGAGGGCTGGGTCATGAAGAGCTTTTGCAGGCCAGGATTAGATGCTGATCATTCTCGCACTGGACAGAATTGGAAAACTGCTTCTTCAAACAGTCACTTGTGAAATTCTGATGCATATAAAAATAGGTGGATGGAGTAGCATCACTCTGGCCGGAGTGGCAGCCAACCTCATCTCCCTGCCCTCTTACCTGCTCTGTTGATTCTGATGGCCCCAACCCAGAATCCCAGGAACTCCCACCGGTGCAAATACCCTTATTGCTCCTGGAGAGTCTCAGTGGATGTTAGCTAGGGGAATGCCACAATCTAACTTGAGTGTGAGAGATCACTTCAGAAACAGTCTGGAAGATGGATTTGTAGTGAGGGAGACCAGCAAACTGGTTAGGAAAATTTAGATTACTTTGTGTTTGACAGTAAACTCTAAGTAGGGGCCATGTTTTTAATACTGAGTAGGGTACAGATTCCTTAGGAAATAGTATTGAGTTCTGAGGTTATTATATTTAGGGATCCAGATCCATCAAACAGAATAGCAAGCACTGGGATAAAATAAGCCTCATTTGAAACTGATTGGCAAGACAGAGAAATATACCTGGGCATAAACTGGGTTTTTTTGCTTTGGCAGTTGGTTATAAATAGCAATATGGACTTGTGATAAAATGGTATTGAGACTAAGAATGACTAAATGATCATCATGTAATACTCATCAAAGTCTTAAAGTTATTTACTTTTTTCAATAATGTTTAAAAGATGTAGAGCTACTAGGAGAACAGGAATAGGGCAGTCCTGTAAGGGAATGGTAACAGTGTCTGTGGACTGCACTCAAGGAGATCCAACCAGTCCATCATAAAGGAAATCAGTCCTGAATATTCACTGGAGGGACTGATGCTGAAGCTCCAATACTTTGGCCACCTGATGACTCACTGGAAAAGACCCTGGTGCTGGGAAAGATTTGAAGGCAGGAGGAGAAGCTCCAGTATTTTGGCCACTTGATGACTCATTGGAAAGTACCCTGGTGCTGGGAAAGATTTGAAGGCAGGAGGAGACGGGGACAACAGAGGATGAGATGGTTGCGTGGCATCTCTGACTCAATGGACATGAGTTTGAGCAAGCTCTGGGAGGTGGTGAAGGACAGGGAGGCCTGGCGTGCTGCAGTCCATGGGGTCGCAGAGAGTCGGACACGACTGGGTGACTACACAACGTCAGCAGCAATCTCTGGGCACCTTGTTTTCCATAGACTTTTTTCTTTACACTTTCAGTGTTTTGAGGTATAAAATTTACTGTTAAAAGTAATTTAAACCTTATTATGTATTTCCTTTTTATATTTTACCACGGTCATTAGGGGTATAAACTTGACAAGAATTTAATTAGAAGAAAATTATTCTACTCTGTCTAAATTATATTTTTTTTTCAAACACAAACAGAACCTTTCCCCAACCTTTCCTTTTTGTTTTTCTTGTTTTTGGCTGATGTGGAAATTGTGAGAACATTAATTTATGTTTTAACAATATTTAAAATGCAAGGTTTTAAGTATTTCTCCTTTAGAAAATGCAAGGATTTGCATATTGGGTAATAATTTCAGCTAGTTAATTATCTAAATACAACAAGCTATCGAGTTGCTCTTACTTGATAGAACTGGTGATTTCTGAATTCCTTTTAATCATATTCTTTGTTTGCATTCTCCCTTAATTAAAAAAGAACCCTGATATGTCAGAATTTATGGTTTCATATATGAATTGTGGTTTAATCAATGTCTAAAGGAGACCCAGTGAGAATATCAAAATGATTCAAAATGACACTAAACATATTTGAGATCATCCTGGGAGTTGAAAACCAGGTAACAGAGCGTGGGAGATCTGTGGGGTCACTCAGGACATTTTAGAGTTTGGGGTTAAGCCTAAGAAGTAGTAGCATTGATCAGTTCTGCCCACATTCATTATTTAAACTCAGTCTCATGACCCTGCCTAACATGACCCTGCTGGCTAAAGTAGTTTGGAAGTATCTCAGGTAGGAAATGTAAAAGATTTAAATACATAATTTTGTGTCAACTTTAGAGCCTGTTGCTGCAATGAGTTGCAGCAAGGAGATGATGGTTGTCAGTTTTGCTTCTAAGTATTTAAGGTCAATAACGATTTTGAATAATGGTCACATGGCATTTGCTATTAAGTGTTTCTAATAGTTACAGTAAAACTTCACATTTGGGACTGGCTAGTAGAGAATTGGGTAGTATAAAATAATTTCTTAATGCTGATTTAAATTTTAAAATTTCTTGTAGGAATTAAAATACTTAACAAAAGATTATAAATATTTAGAACTTACAAATAAACTACATACAGATCATTTGTATGCTAATCAAATAAAATATATATTAAAATATATTTTACTGAGAGTTTACTACATTTACTTGGATAAAATTGTTTTTTTCCACAGAAAATAATTTTGTAAATTGTTTTTACTGATTTAGACTATCTTAACCCCTGGTGGGCTGCCATCTATGGGGTCACACAGAGTCGGACATGACTGAAGCGACTTAGCAGCAGCAACCCCTGATTAGCCTGCAATCATGATTTATTACTTTGATAAAGTATTACATTTACATTAATTTTGTAACTTGTCCTTTGAGAAATAGATATTATCTATTCTAGGAGTAGTTAGCATTACAGTATAATATACACAGTATAACTCTGTGTAACTAAATGTGTAATAAATGAGAATCATGAGACCACATAGTCACGGTTCACTCCCATTTACTCTGTTCTTCAGTGACTGTGCCCCTCACAACTGCTTACTCTTTATTACTTCAAAGGACATTTATTTTACCTGAAAATTGTGTATTAATATATTTAAAGTGGTATTGCTAACGTTAGTCTTTCTTTTGTTTCTTTCAGGCCTATGGCATGTCGGCATTACCTTTAAATCTGATTAAAGGCACGCGAAGCGCTGCTTACGAGCGTCTGGAAAACACTGAAGACATTGAAGAAGTAGAGCAGCACATCCAAACAATTAAATCAAAGGTGAGTTGGCATTTTATTGCCGTTGAGGGTCATAAAACTACTTGGTCTTTGAGCTGCTTTCTGTTGTTACTTAGACACTGGTGAGCCTATATTTTGATACTGTTTGAATTTTTGTGCAACATATCCTTAAAGAAACATATCTTTAAAAAACTACCTCCTATAAAATGGAGGACGCTGACAGTTTGAGAATTATCTGTGGAACAGCTGAAACAGAAGCTTCACTTACACGGGGCCATTACTTTGCTAGTTCCTAGGTGTGCTGATGCCATATGCAGTGTCAGAGGGCGCTGTATCACTTAGGTTCAGGTTTTATGTACTGGTTTTTCTTCCTCTATCACCTTCAGGTAAGACGTAAATCTTATTTATAGAACATAGGGAAACATGGAAAGTTTCCTAAATTATTCTGTTAAACTATGATAATCCTGATACAGAAACCAGATGGTAATATGACACACAAAAAAGAAAACTGTTTATATGACTGGTCTCTCTTATGAAAGTAGAGGCAAATAATTCAATATAAGTAAAAACATTAGCAATTCAAAAATGATGCTGTAGTAAGGACATATTTCATAATCGTCAGATTAGGTTTATCCCAGGAATGCAAAGGTGATATGTTAGAAAATAAAGTAGTTTAATATATTGAGAATAAATAAGAAATATAAACATCTTAATAGATGCCAATGAGTCTTTATTTAGAGTCAATTTGTAGTTAACTATATTTAGAGAAGAGTCTTACCAAATTGGAAGAGAAGAAGCTATTTGGCAACGGAAGCCTCCATGAGCTTGGTGCCTAATGAGGAAAGGAACATTTTTTGTTAAAGGCACATATAGGACAGTAGAGTCTGTCCTGTTCCTGGAGGTCTTAGTCAGATAAGAAATGTGGAAGGAAGAGGGGAGAAAAGGGAAGTAACTTTTGTTATTTGAAGATCTTATCTACGAAAAAAATATAGAAGAATCAACTGAAAAACTAATAGAACTAATAAAAGTTCACCGAGGTGCCCGTTCATATGTACAAAATCATTAACCAGGTGGAGGATGTAATAGAAAATGATCTCATTCATAGTAACTGTGAACTATAAAATAACAAGAAATGTCAGAATCTTCCTAGTGAAAATTATAAAATTTATTAAAATAATGTAATAGAAGACTGAAATACATAAAGAACTTCTTCAGTTCCTAATTGGGAAGATTCAATAATGTAGAGATGAGAGTTTTTCATAAGTTTAGGTGGAAATTCAGTATCATGTATAAAAGATAAAAAAATGAAAGTTTCATAAGCCTCCTACCACATAATAAAACAGATTCAGAATTTAAATCAAATACATTTAGATAACATTAGGAGAAAATAAAAGTAAAATTGTAATTTGTTGTGTGGAGGAATTTTCTAAATAAGACTCAGAACTCAAGTGCAAATTAAGAAATTATTGAGTTTTAAACTTTTATTTTTTTAAATTTATGTACCCAAAAAAGTGGCACCAAAAGGAATTTAAGAACTAACAGTATTTTGAGAGGAGATAATCTGCAGTATAGGTGATATACTGAGCATCTGTAAGTCAAGAAGAAGAAGGGACAAGCAGTACATAGAGATAATGAACAAAAGACCCAAACAGACAGTATACTGAAGGAGAAATTAACTTGCTCAGTGAAAATATGAAATGATCTTTCAGCTCATTAGTAATGAAGTTCGCTATGATCGCACTTTGCTTGGATTGTGAGGAGTTTTCCAGAACATGGAACTTTCAGTGCTAAAATGAAAGTCCAGGATGACTGGAAATTAAAGTAACTCAGTATTTTTTTTTTTAAACCTTTGAAAGTCTTAAAAAGTTGACCTTTGTCATGTGAGAATATGGGGATAGGCATACTGTTTGTGGGAATATAAAATGCACAGATTTCTAAAGAAAATTGAATGTTGTCACATGTGCCCAAACACATAACATGTACCTTTTAATAGTTACAAGGTTAATATAACAGTTTGCACCAGTTTGTGGATCCCAGCGTTGTTGCAGTGAAGGGACTTGGACATGTAGGGACATGTCCATCACCCAAGGTGGACATGTCACAGTGTAGAGTTCTGACAGAGTGTGGTCCACTGAAGAAGTGGCGAACCATTCCTATATTCTTGCCTGGAGAACCTCATGGACAGTGTGAAAAGGTGAAAAAATAAGACACTGGAAGACGAACCCCCCAGATTAGAAGATGTCCAGTATGCTATTGGGGAATAGTGGAGAGCAACTGTGAATAGCTCCAGAAAGAATGAACTGGCTGGGCCAAAGTGGAAATGATGCTTAGCTGTGGATGTGTCTGGTGTTGAAAGTAAAGTCTGATGCTGTAAAGAACAATATTGCATAGAAACCTGGAATGTTAGGTCTGTGAATCAAGGTAAATTGGATGTGGTGAAGCAGAAGATGGCAAGATTGAACATGGACATCTTAGGAATCAGTGAACTACAATGGACTGGAATGAGTGAATTTAACTCAGATGACCATTATATCTACTACTGTGGGCAAGAATCCCGTAGGAGAAATGGAGTAGCCTTCATAGTCAACAAAAGAGTCCCAAGATGCAGTACTTGGGTGAAATCTCAGAAACGACAGAATGATTTCAGTTCTTTTCCAAAGCAAACCATTTGATATCACAGTAATCCAAGTCTATGCCCCACCCCCTTGAAGCTGAAGAAGCTGAAGTTGACTGATTTCTATGAAGACCTACAACACCTAGAATTAACACCTAAGGAAGATATCATTTTCATCTTTGGGAACTGGAATTCAAAAGTAGAAAGTCAAGAGATACCTGGAATAACAGGCAAATCTGTTCTTGGAGCACAAAATGAAGCAGGGCAAAGGCCAACAGAGTTTTGTCAAGAGAACACGCCGGTCATAGCAAACATGTGTTTCCAGAAACTGAAGAGATGACTCTACACATGGACCTCACCAGAACGTCAGTACTGAAATCAGACTGATATGTTCTTTGAAGCCAAAGATGGCTAGAAGCTCTATACAGTCAGCAGAAACAAGACACGGAGCTGACTGTAGTTCAGATCATGAGCTCCTTATGCAAAATTCAGGCTTAAGTTGAAGAAATTAGGGAAGACCACTAGGCCGTTCAAATATGACCTCAGTCAAATCCCTTATGATTTAAACAGTGGAGGAAATGATGGATTCAAGGGATTAGATCTGGTAGACAGAGTACCTGAAGAACTATGGACAGAGATTCATAACACTGCACAGGAGGAAGGGAGCAAAACTATCCCAAAGAAAAAGAAATTCAAGAAGACAAAGTGGTTGTCTGAGGGAGCGCTACAAATAGCTGAGAAAAGAGAAGCAAAAGGAGAAAGGGAAAGGGAAACCCAGCTGAATGCATAGTTCCAGAGAGTAGCAAGGAGAGATAAGGAGGTCTTAAACGAACAGTGAAAAAAGATAGAGGAAAACAACAGAATGGGAAAGACTAGAGATGCCTTCAGGAAAATTGAAGATATCAGGGAACACTTCATGCAAGGATGGGCACAATAAAGGACATAAACAGTAAGGGCCTAACAGAAGCAGAAGAGATTAAGAAGTGGTGGCAAGAATACATACAAGAACTGTACTAAAATGGTCTTAATGACTTAGATAACCACAGTGTTGTGGTCACTCACCTAACATCAGACAGCTTGGAGTGTGAAGTCAAGTGGGTCTTAGCGAGCATTACTATGAACAGAGCTAGTGGAGATGATAGAATCCCAACTGAGCTATTTCAAATCCTAAAATATGATGCTGTTAAAGTGCTGCACTCAATATGCCAGCAAATTTGGAAAACTCAGCAGTGGCCACAGAACTAGAAAAGGTCAATTTTCATTCCAGTCCCAAAGAAGGGCAATGCCAAAGTATGTTCAAACTATCACACAATTGGTCTCATTTCACATGCTAGCAAAGTAATGCTCAAAATCCTTTAAGCTAGGTTTCCACAGTACATGAAGTCCATAACTTCCAGGTATACAAACTGGTTTTAGAAAAGGCAGAGGAACCAGAGATCTAATTGCCAACATTGATTGGATCACAGAGAAAGTAAGGATATTCCAGAAATACATCTACTTCTGCTTCATTGACTACACTAAAGCCTTTGACTGTGTGGATCACAATAAACCTGGAAAATTCTTAAAGAGATGGGAATACCAGACCATGTTACAGACTGCTCTCTGAGAAGCCAGTATGTAGCTCAAAAAAAAAAACAGAACTAGACATGGAACAACTCACTGGTTCAACATTGGAAAAGGGATCCATCAAGGCTGTATATTGTCACCCTGCTTATTTAACTTATATGCAGAGTACATTATGTAAATACCAGGCTGGATGAATCACAAGCCAGAATCAAGATTGCTGGAAGAAATATGAACAACCTCAGATATGTAGATAATACCACTCATGGCAGAAAGCAAAGAGGAACTAAAGAGCCTGTTGATGAAGGTGAAAGAGGAGAGTGAAAAAGCTGGCTTGAAACTAAAAAAATTAAGATCCTGGCACCTGGTCCCATCACTTCATGGGAAATAGAAGGGAAAATGTGGAAGCAGTGATAGATTTTATTTTCTCAGGCTCCAAAATCATTGCAGATGGTGACTACAGCCATGAAATTAAGAGGCTTGCTCCTTGGAAGGAAAGCTATGACAAACCTAGAAAGCATATTTAAGAAGCAGAGACATCACTTTGCCAACAGAGGTCCATATAGTCAAAATTATGATTTACCAGTAGTTGTGTATGCATTTGAGAGTTGGACCATAAGAAGGCTAAACACTGAAGAATTGTTGCTTTCGATCTGTGGTACTGGAGAAGACTTTTGAGAGTGCTTTGGACTGCAAGGAGATGAACCCAGTCAATCCTAAAGGAGATCAGTGCTGAATATTCATTGGAAGGACTGATGCTGAAGCTGAAGCTCCAATACTTTGGCCACCTGATGCAAAGATCTGACTCATTGGGGAAAAAGTCTGATGCTGGGAAAGATTGAAGGCAACAGGAAAAGGGGGCAACAGAGAATAAGATGGTTAGAGAGCATCACTGACTCAGTGGACATGACTTTGAGCAAACTCTGGGAGATGGTGGAGCACAAAGGAACAACAGTTTGTACCCTGGAACCTATCTTACTGGATTGTATGTCTGCATTTATACCCAATGAATAAGTATATTCATGTCTCTGCCCCTTCATAAAAGAAAATAATGTAAATGTTCAAAAATAAGGTGTTTGTCAAATCTAAATATCATGGTGTGATGTGCTGTGTAACAATGAAAAACAATCAGGCAGCTTTATATAGCTTAGAGAACATAGCAAATTTAACATCTTCAGTCTAAATTCTGGCTCTTCTGACCATGCATTTAATATCTGTGGGCCTTATTTTCCTCATCTAAATCTATGACCAACCTAGACAGAATATTAAAAAGCAGAAACATTACTTTGCTGACTAAGGTCTGTCTAGTCAAAGCTATGGTTTTTCCAGTAGTCATGTATGGATTGGAGAGTTGGACTATAAAGAAAGCTGAGTGCTGAAGAATTGATGCTTTTGAACTGTGGTGTTGGAGAAGACTCTTGAGAGTTCCTTGGACTGCAAGGAGGTACATCCAGTCCATCCTAAAGGAGATCACTCCTGAATATTCATTGGAAGGACTGATGCTAAAGTTGAAACTCTGATACTTTGGAAACCTAATGCAAAGAACTGACTCCTTAGAAAAGACCTTGATACTGGGAAAGGTTAAAGGCAGGGGTAGAAGGGGACGACAGAGGATGAGATGGTTGGATGGCATCACTGACTTGATGGACATGAGTTTGAGCAACCTCTGAGAGTTGGTAATGGACAGGGAAGACTGGCGTGCTGCAGTCCATGGGGTCGTAAAGAGTCAGTCAGATACAACTGAGTGACTGAATACATGAATAAATTACTATTACCAGCCTCAAAGTTTTATTCTGAAGATTTGAGGAGAATAAAGAAATAAGAACAGGTCACTTTAGGCACAGGAAATGTTAGCTGTTACGTTTGCATCAGTATGTTTGCATCGAGGGACACGTGTATATACATAGAGTTTTGTGTCAGATGTTGTTGATCTATGTTAGTTTCTGAGACAGTGGTAACCTCAAAAGAGGGAGGGGTCGCTGGTGGACTGTGGGAGGGGACGCTTTTTTGCCTCTAGAGAATGTAGCTGTATTTTTTTCCCCAAAGGAAATAATTGGTTGACTGCTGGGTGCCTTTCGTGGTGTGTGTTTGAGCACATTTCTTCCCACAGTGGTTTATGCTGTTCGCACAACAGAGCGGGCTCCATCCCTCACTCAAATAGGCAGATAAGTTGAGCTTGTTTTTCAGTGGATCCTTAAATCAGTTTACTAAAAAATATTTTTCCCTGAACTAGCGAAAGCCAGCAGTGAAGTAAATCTCCCTTGTTGGTGTCGTTTTGATATTAGAACGGCAGTTGTGAGAAAAATTGTGAAGTTCCACATGATTGAAGCGTGGTGGCCTGAATCTGTCTTGCGGAGGGAAGTGTTTCATTCCTCTAGTCTTCAGAAAACACCCTTCTGTAAGGTTCCTTTGAGGATGCACTTTGATAGTAAGCAGTGTACTTGACTTAAAGCAGTAAAGATAGTTAAATATAGTCTCATGTAATTCCCTGTAATTCCCTGGTGGCTTAGCCAGTAAAGAATCTGCCTGTAATGCAAGAAAGCTGGATGTGATCCCTGGGTCAGGAAGCTCCCCTGGAGGAGGGAATGACAACCCACCCCAGTATTCTTGCCTGGAGAGTCCCATGGACAGAGGAGCCTGATGGGCTACAGTCCATGGCTTGCAAAGAGTCAGACATGACTGAGTGACTAACGCTTTCCACTTTCCATGCAGAGTATGGTTTCTGGACCAGTAGCATCAGGACCTCCTGGGAATTTGGTAGAAAAGCAAAGTATAGGCCTTACCCAAGACCTAACTGAGTCACATTCTCTTGGGGTGGGATCTAGAAACCTGTGCTTAACAAAATGTCCTCTTGATTGTTAGGTGTGTTGAAGTCTGGGAAACAGCATAGTAAGGAAGAGATGGCTGGTTCCAGAAGAGCTTGGCAGTGCCTCTGTGTGGAGATCACTGTGACCATGTCCACCTCTTGATGAAGGGTTATCTGGGCACTGTCTGCATGTGTCTATTATTTCACATGACAGTACTCCACGCTGTGTCACAGACCACTGTGTGCTGTCTCTCCCAACATCCTGTTTGAATCTTGAAAGGACTTTAACATTCTAATTATCTAATTTTTTTACATCTTAAAACGGTGCTTAGAATTCCCTGGCAGTCCGCTGGTTAGGACTTTGTGCTTTCACTGCTGAGAACAAGGATTCCATCCCTGATCAGGAAACTAAGACCCCACATGCCGTATGGTGCCACCCCAAATTTAAAAGTAATAAAAATGTCCCATGTAAACATTTTCTTGGTCCTTCCAATAAAAGCAAATGTACATTTCACCTTCTTAGTATTTAGCAGTTGTTTAGTTATTGTGGTTTATTACTGTACCTGGTTGAAGGCACTTCGGGGCAGGGGGAGTTCGCAAGGGAACGTGTCCCAGAGATACCACAGACAGGTACTGCTCACGGTTATAGTAAATATCTTATGAAAGTACAGGGGAATTATCTTTCGGAGAGGTCAGCCAAAGGAAACCTGACTCCTTCGCAAATGTACTTGGAGAGTAAGAAAGTGCCAGTTCTTAGCAATTGTTATAAAATCTTATGCTCAGCACATCTTAATCCTGCATCCCCCTGCTGGTGTTTGAGTCAGAGACTGAGGAACATCAGCCCAGGTAAACACTGGAACACAGTCTTCTGACCAAGGGGAGGAGGGACACAGGGCTGGGTATGTGAAGGGATGGGATGAGGAATTTGGAGGTGAAGGAGAGTAATCCAGCAGAGAACATAAAGTGCCTCATAAAAGGGGTGTTTAAAAAAATATTATGTCTCGACATAACTTTACCATATTGAGTATTTGGAAAATAGGGATCAAGAAAAGTTCAGCATTAAATGTGCACGCGTTCTCATCACATTTTGACACTGACCTTGGTTCAGAGACGTGTATTCTCACATAGAAGTTATTGGGTTTTGCTTTTTTCCTTCAGTTTGTAAATTTGCCTCAGGAGTCAAGTCCAACCTAAAAAAGTTTTTGTTGTCTGAATCTGCTAAATCTGACGTGTGTACTCTATTAAGACCTTAATGGTAAAAAACTGTTTTATTTTGATCTGTTGTTTGCAGAGCAAAGATGGTCGACCTTTGCCGGCAAGGGATAGACGCGCCTTAAAACAATTTGAAGAAAGGTTACGAACACTTCGGAAAAGAGAGAGGCACTTAGAATTCATTGAAAATAGCTGGTGGACAAAATTCTGTGGTGCTCTGCGTCCCCTGAAGGTAAATGGAGTTTTACAGAATTACGCTGTCACTCTTCCCAGTTTATGTGGCACTCAATCTCAGAGAGATTGAGTTCTTGTGGAAGCATTGCAGTGTGGCGCCTAGAGCATGGGTTTTAGAGTTAAAATCATCTGGTTTTAAATCGCAGCTCTGGTGCCTGGCAGTTTGGGTAAGGTGCATAACCTCTCTGAGCTTTATTTACTCATGTGTAATGTAAGTGCTAGAGGCTTGATGAAACTTAAAATATGGGTAAGTAATATAGTATGCTTCCAGTTTTACAACTTTGTACTTTTCTATAGGAGATCTGGGACCCATATTAGAACTTTTTCAATCAGATAGATTTCAGTATTCAAATTGAAAATTTCAACAGAATTTGCTTCATTGTGTGGTAGCATGTTTCTGAAAATATGTACAAGGTATTAAGATGAAAAACCATTAATTTCCCTTTTTTTGAAACCATCATTTGCTAGCCTTAAATTCTTCAGACTGTGGTCTTCCTCTCATAATTCAAAAGGAAATGGGGAAATTACCTGACTGCTTACCCTAAAAAGCTCCTTTTCTAAAAGAGTTCTTCAAAAACATAATCAGTTAGATCTACTTTGTATCACTTTAAAACTGTTGGTTAGAATCAGTTTCTTTTTAAAGACTTAACCCTAGTCTCCTTCCCCAAGGTGATTGTTTTCATACCACCAAAGGTATGAGAAACTGTGCCCACCCTTAACTTAATTTTAAATTGTTTATATATTAGCTGCTTTATAGATATTTATAACCTGGTCACTAACATTAGCTGCCTTGTTTTAAATGCTCTGTGCCATTTCACTGTTACCTGTGTTTAGAGGGACTTCCAAAGCTTTATAAAGTGTGCAGAATGATTTCACCAAATGTAGGCTGTGGATAGAGAAGATCCACATCACTGCATAAAGCTGGGTGTCCTCCCAGGCCCATCGCATTGGGCCCCAAACAGTCGCTGATGTCCTTCTGTTACTGAGGTTAACTTTCACATGTTCTATGGAATCGTGGAAGGTACAGACTTTGTCTGGCCTTGGCTCAGCTCAGTGCTTCTGAGGTTCACCCGTGTTACCGCATTTCTTTTCAGCGGTTCATTCTGTTTTCTTGCTGAGTACCATTCTGCTGTGTCTGTATCACAGCTTGTTTATCCATTCACCTGCTAATGGGGATTCAAGTTGTTTCCATTTTGAGGCTGTTAGGATTATATGCTGATGTGAACATTTGTGTACAAATCTTTATGTAGACATTTACACATTCCTTCATTTTTCATTTTGTTCTTTTGAATCTTTTATTTTATATTGGGGGTTAGCAGATTAACAATGTTGTGATGGTTTCAGGTCAACAGTGAAGGGACTTATTTTTCTTTCTGTTTGTACCTCACTTTTTCTAGTTTTTTTAAAAATCTATTTTTACCTGGGGGAAATTGGCTTACAATATTGTGTTTGTTCCTGCCATACAAAGACTCAAATTAGCCATGGAACTCAAGGAAGAAAATTAGTTTTGAGTTGAAGAGTCTTACAGAAATAAGCATTTAATTAGAATAAGTTAATGGGTCCTTAAAATAGTGTTTATATACAATACTGAGCACATTTCTAAACATACAGTCTACATTACTCACTTGATTAAACTTACCCTCTGACAGATGCACTTTCTTCTAGTGTATACAACTAATTGGCCTAGATAACCTAAAGCTCCTGATGGACCTCTTGTTATATTTATACCTCTTATATTCATATAGGAAGTTGTAAATTCATATCCATAGTTGGATCACTTACCTTTTCAGACTTTTTGGGGTAAAACATATATAACATATAATGCACGATTTAAACTATTTGTTGATGTGGCATCACATACATTCACAGTGTTGTACAATCCTCACCACTGCCCGTTTCCAGAACCTTCATCATCTCTAATAGACCACTCAACAGTAACTCTCCATTCCTCACCTCCACCCCACCCCCACCCCCCTGAAACCATACAGCTCAGATTGGGGCTTGAACCCACTGTCTTTTAACTGAGATCACACACCTGGTCTCAGGACTTAATGAAATTTGTGTTCTTGATGTCTCATAGCAGAAAGAATTGAGTGAGAGACAAAGTGATAGGTAAGAAGTGGATTTATTTAGAGAGATACACATTCCATAGACAGAATTCAGTCTGTCTTAAAAGCTGAGAACGGTGCTGGGAGAAATATACTCCTTAGACAGTGTGGGGCGTCTCAGAAGGTGAGAGGCCCTGAAATATGGAGTGGGTGGTTTTTATGGGCTGAGTAATTTCATAGGTTAATGAGTGGGATTATTCTAACCATCTTGGAAGATGCGGGAATTTCCAGGAGTTGAGCCACCATCTACTTGTTGACCTTTTATAGAATTGTCATGGCATTTGTGGGGTGTCATTTGGCTGATGTATTACAATGAGCATATAATGAGGCTTAAGGTCCACTGGAAGTCAAATCTTCTGCCCTCTTAGACCTAGCTGGGTCTGACCAGGTTATGTCGTATCCAACACTCTGACTTCCTTGAAAGATGGTACCCTTTAAAGGTTGTACTCCTTCCCTCCTGATTCATCTGCCCAGCTCACATCCCCTAATGACCTCTATCCTGCTTTCTGTCTCTCTGAATTTCCTATTGTAGGTACCTGATGTAAGTGAATTATATATCCTTTTATGTCTGGTTTATTTGACTTCACATAATTTCTTCAAAGTTCATTCATGTTTTTGATGTATCGAAATTTCATTCCTTTTTAAGGTTGAATAATATTAATTTTGTTTTTCCATCCATCATTTTGTTTATCCATCCATCAATTGGTAGACATTGAGTTTTTTCCAACTTTTGGTTATTGTGAATAGTGCTTTCAAGGTAATTGGTGTACAAATACCTGTTTGATTCCCTGCTTTCAGTTCTTTTGAGTATATATCTCGAAATGCAATTGCTAGATCTTGATCAGTTCTGGTATAACTTTTTGAAGAACCTACTATTTTCCACAGTGACTGCACCATTTTACATGCCCGCCAGCAATGCACAAGGGTTCTAATTTATCCATATCATTGTCAACACTTATTTTCCTTTGTTTTGATAATAACCAACCTTATGCATGTGAAGTGATATCTCATTATGGTTTTCATTTGCATTTCATTTGATTAGTGACTTTGAGCATCTTTTCATTAGACTGTTGGCTTTGTATGTTTACTTTGGAGAAATGCTTATTCAAGTTTCATTTTTAATATTTGAATGTTACTCCTTATCAGATACATGATTTGTAAATATTCTCCTATTCTTGGCTTGTGTTTTCACTCTGTTAATAGTGTCTTTTGATACATAGATTTTAATTTTGATGATATCTGATGCATTTTTTTCTTTTGTTACCTGTGTTTTATGTCATATCCAAAAAATAATTACCAGATGCAATGCCATGAAGATTTTTTTCCTTAGAGTTTAATAGTTTTAGCTCTTACATTTAGATCTTTGATCTATTTTGAGGTATTTGTATATGGTGAAGGGTAATACTCTAATTTCGTTTTTTTTTTTTTTCATGAGGATGTCTTCTTCCCAGCATCATGCTTTGAAAAGACTGTTCTTTCCCCTTTCAATGACCTTGGCCCCCTTGTCAAAGATCATTTGAGCGTATGTGTGAGCATTCATTTCTGGAGTCTTTTCCATTGGCTATATGTCTGTCTTTATGCCAGTACCATACTGTTTGGTTGCTGTGGCTTTGTAGTAAATTTTGAAATAGAGAAGCATGAGTCCTGTAACTTTGTTGTTCTTTTTCAAGATTATTTTGACTGTTTGGGCTTCCTTGAAATTCATATGAATTTTAGGATGACTTTTTCTGTTTCTGCAAAAAGAAAAAAAAAAGGTCATTATGATTTTGGTAGGGACTGCATTGTATCTGTAGAACACTTTCAGCAGTATTGTCATTTTTAATGTATTAAGTCATATTACACCATAAATATGGGCTGACTTTACATTTGTTTATGTCTCATTAAATTTCTCTCAGCAATGTTTTGTTGTAGGGAAGAAAGAAATGTTTTTCTACCTTTCTCAATTCTTCTCTCTGGTCTAAGAATTAAATTAACATGAGACAGGTTAACAGGAGAATTTGAAACAAAAATTTGATAACATGTATACACTGGAGAGACCCAGGAGAACTGAATAACTTCTGAGTCTTAGGAACTAGACAGCACTTCAGCAGTATGCTTGGGGGCTATTTTAAACAAGAAAATTGCTGACAGAAAGTACAGAAATGCAAAAAATGTAGCAGTAAATAGTCCACTTACAGGATACTTGTTTATAGTAAGAGAGTTGAAACAAGAAAGCAGAGTATTGCCTGGTTCATACTCAGCTCGGAATGTGAGCATCGGGAACTTAGAATTTTTACCTCTTTGTATGTATCTGCGAGGTGGTCCGGTAGTAAAGAATCTGCCTGCTAATGCAGAAGATGCAGGTTCAAGCCCTTTGTCAGGAAGATCCCCTGGAGTAAGAAATGGCAAATCACTCCCAACATTCTCACCTGAAAAATTCAATGGACAGAAGTAGTCTGTTAGGCTACAGTCCGTGGGGTCACAAAGAGTCAGACATAACTGAGAGACTGAGCATGCATGCACAGTGTATCTTCAAAAGACCGCTAAGAGCCATGTGTATTGATTTTAAGGCCATAAATAAACTTTAGTGAACAGTAAGTTTGTAAATGTAGAATCCACAAATGAGAATCAACTATAAGAAAAACAACAACAAAAGACCTCCCAAATCCAGCAAGTTTTCTCTCCAGCTCTTACTACAAAACTTTGTGTTAAACAAAGACAATCTGGGAAAATTTTGGTAGAGAGAAGAGGAAATTTGGAGATGAGCCTGTGATTGATCTTAAACCCCCAATCTTAGGTGAAATAAGCCAATCACTAGAAGACAAATACTGTATAATTCAGCTTTTAAGAGGTACCTGGAAAACCCTGGTGATTCTCCAAGGGTCAGGGGGCAGGAAGTCTAGGGAGTTCTTTAATGGGTGCAGAGTTCCAGTCTTGCAAAATGAAAAGAGATTGGTTTGCAGAACAGTGTGAGTTAATTTAATGCAACTAAACTGTACACTTAAAAATGTTTGAGATGGTAAATTTTATATTATTTGTATTTTACCACTATTTAAGAAGCAAGAAAACAGAAATGACAAAAAATCAGATAGAAATAGAGTTTAACTCAGGGCAAAATGGGAGGAAAATACACTTAATTTTAGAAATGAAAACAAATTTACAGTATGTCCAAAAGAGAAAAGGATCAAATAAAATTCAGTAAGAGGGGGCATTTGAAGAAAGGCAGAAGGATAACCAAGAGAAGGAAAATAAGATGAAATAAAAAAAATCCTAAAACGAGTGTTGAAATGGAAGAGAAAGAAAAACTTAACGTATGTGTAGGTTTCCATGCAGTGGCAAAACAAAACAAATTAGCAGAATATTTAAAGGTATAATAATACCCCCTCCAAAAAAAAAACCCTAAAATAAACAGACATGAATCCACATGTCATGAATATTCTATATCATGGATAGACAAGAAATAGCCACTTTGTACATGGGAAAATTTATGTGCAATTTCCTGGTAAAACCTACTTCAGATTTAAAGAAAATCCTCAAGATTTCCAAGCAAAAGGATCAGCTCACAAGGGCAACATTATTAGACTTAGACTTCTCAAGAAACATACAAAGCTAGGCAGGAATGGAAGAACATTAAAATAATAAAATCTCAATGAAAATGTATGAACTAACTGAAAAAAAACGAAAACAAAAACGCACAATGTGAGAGTTGTGAGTTAAGTTTTACTGGGGGCGAAATGAAGACTAGCCCAGGAGACAGCTCCTCAGGTAGCTCTGAGGAACTGCTCAGAAGAGGTGAGGGAAATCAGTATTGTATATGATTTTAGTGAAGGGATGCATGCAGTCAGGCACACATGTTGGCAGAAGGTTATTGGCCAGTTATGAGGAGCAGAAGTCAGCATTAATGATTTTAGTGCTAGATCTGAAGAGATGTAAGGTTCAGGCTCATACAGTTGTCTCCTGAAAATACCTAACTCCCTGAGGGCCTGTTGTGCCCATTTTCCTGGATCACAGAGTGCCTCACTCCTGGTCTTCACCATGAAGCCTTCTCAGGGGGTGTCCAAGGTAGGCAGCTGCAGTGGTTTGTGACTTAGTCCTTGCAGAGAGTGATGGCAAGTGCCCACTTTTAGTTGGCAGAAACAAGGAATTTGTATTTAGCCAAAATATCCTTTAGAAAAAACAGTTTTTAAACATTTAAGAACTCAGGGGATTCTGTACTGATGAGCTCTTGTTGAGAAATCCCCAGTTGCCAAGTTCTGGCCTATTAAGAGGTACAAAGGTGAACATGAGCAAAAGGATTATGGTGAACATTTAGTATTGTGTGAAGAGAAGGTGTGGGCTGGGGCAGAGAGTGAAGCACAAACATATGTGCTGAGGAATAGAAATAATTAAGAAGGGAGACAAAGAAAATAGAATTTCTCATAGATTACTGTGTAGGCAGTAGGTAGGAGTTGAACACATCAGAACCAATATGTGTTCTTTACTAAACCAATACATTGTTTAATAAAGGAGTGAATAAGAACATGGGGGCTAGGAGCACTGGAAAATTCAAGTACACGAACAAAAATATAAACTTTCTTAACACAAAAGGACTAAAAATCCAGGAGCAAGGAATTCATATTAGCTGGAGAAAGAAACACAGGAAATACATACATAGTTATCAAACAAGATATTTTCTAACCTAAATGTGTTAGTCGTATCAATAAGTGTGAATGGAACTTCCCTCTGGTCCAGTGGTTAAGATTGTGCTCCCATGCAGGTAGCACAAGTCTGATAACTAGTCAGGGAACTAGCTCCCACATGCCACAGCTGAAGACATGACATGCCCTTCAGTTCAGTGCAGTCGCTCAGTCGTGTCCGACACTTTGCGACCCCATGAATCGCAGCACGCCAGGCCTTCCTGTCCATCACCAACTCCCAGAGTTCACTCAGACTCACGTCCATTGAGTCCGTGATGCCATCCATCCATCTCATCCTCGGTCTTCCCCTTCCCGTCCTGCCCCCAATCCCTCCCAGCATCAGAGTCTTTTCCAATGGGTCAACTCTTCGCATGAGGTGGCCAAAGGACTGGAGTTTCAGCTTTAGCATCATTCCTTCCAAAGAAATCCCAGGTCTGATCTCCTTCAGAATGGACTGGGTGGATCTCCTTGCAGTCCAAGGGACCCTCAAGAGTCTTCTCCAACACCACAGTTCAAAAGCATCAATTCTTCGGTGCTCAGCCTTCTTCACAGTCCAACTCTCACATCCATACATGACCACAGGAAAAACCATAGCCTTGACTAGACGGACCTTAGTCAGCAAAGTAATGTCTCTGCTTTGAATATACTATCTAGTTTGCTCATAACTTTTCTTCCAAGGAGTAAGCATCTTTTAATTTCATGGCTGCAATCACCATCTGCAGTGATTTTGGAGCCCCCCAAAGTAAAGTCTGACACTGTTTCCACTGTTTCCCCATCTATTTCCCACGAAGTGATGGGACCGGATGTCATGATCTTCGTTTTCTGAATGTTGAGCTTTAGGCCAACTCTTTCGCTCTCCTCTTTCACTTTCATCAAGAGGCTTTTTGGTTCCTCTTCACTTTCTGCCATAAGGGTGGTGTCATCTGCATATCTGAGGTTATTGATATTTCTCCCAGCAATCTTGATTCCAGCTTGTGTTTCTTCCAGTCCAGCATTTCTCATGATGTACTCTGCATATAAGGTAAATAAGCAGGGTGACAATATATAGCCTTGATGTACTCCTTTTCCTATTTGGAACCAGTCTGTTGTTCCATGTCCAGTTCTAACTGTTGCTTCTTGACCTGCATACAGATTTCTCAAGAGGCAGGTTAGGTGGTCTGGTATACCCATCTCTTTCAGAATTTTCCACAGTTTATTGTGATCCACACAGTCAAAGGCTTTGGCATAGTCAATAAAACAGAAATAGATGTTTTTTCTGGAACTCTCTTGCTTTCTCCATGATCCAGTGGATGTTGGCAATTTGATCTCTGGTTCCTCTGCCTTTTCTAAAACCAACTTGAACATCAGGGAGTTCACAGTTCACGTACTGCTGAAGCCTGGCTTGGAGAATTTTGAGCATTACTTTACTAGCATGTGAGATGAGTGCCATTGTGCGGTAGTTTGAGCATTCTTTTGCATTGCCTTTCAACACCGAAATCAGATTGAGTATATTCTTTGCAGCCAAAGATGGAGAAGCTCTATACAGTCAACAAAAACAAGACCAGGAGCTGACTGTGGCTCAGATCATGAACTCATTACCAAATTCAGACTCAAATTGAAGAAAGTGGAGAAAACCGCTAGACCATTCAGGTATGACCTAAATCAAATCCCTTATGATTATACAGTGGAAATGAGAAATAGATTTAAGGGCCTAGATCTGATAGATAGAGTGCCTGATGAACTATGGAATGAGGTTCATGACGTTGTACAGAGACAGGGATCAAGAACATCCCCATGGAAAAGAAATGCAAAAAAGCAAAATGGCTGTCTGGGGAGGCCTTACAAATAGCTGTGAAAAGAAGAGAGGTGAAAAGCAAAGGAGAAAAGGAAAGATATAAGCATCTGAATGCAGAGTTCCAAAGAATAGCAAGAAGATATAAGAAAGCCTTCTTCAGCAATCAATGCAAAGAAATAGAGGAAAACAACAGAATGGGAAAGACTAGAGATCTCTTCAAGAATATTAGAGATACTAAGGAAACATTTCATGCAATGATGGGCTCGATAAAGGACAGAAATGATAGGGACCTAACAGAAGCAGAAGATATTAAGAAGAGGGGGCAATAATACACAGAAGAACTGTTCAAAAAAGATCTTCACGACCCAGATAATCATGATGATGTGATCACTAATCTAGAGCCAGGCATCTTGGAATGTGAAGTCAAGTGGGCCTTAGAAAGCATCACTACGAACAAAGCTAGTGGAGGTGATGGAATTCCAGTTGAGCTGTTTCAAATCCTGAAAGATGATGCTGTCAAAGTGCTGCACTCAAAATGCCAGCAAATTTGGAAAACTCATCATTGGCCACAGGACTGGAAAAGGTCAGTTTTCATTCCAATCCCAAAGAAAAGCAATGCCAAAGAATCACATGCCCTACCAAGATCAAAGATCTGAGTGCTGCAACAAAGACATGGCATAGCTGGATGAATAAAGACAGAGAGCCTCCATGGCAGGAGTCGGAAAGATGTGGTCAAGTGTGAGAGAGAGACACTCATAACTGAGCTGCCGTTACTGATTTGACGATGGAGGGAATGTGAAGAGGGACGCACACAGCCTTGGGGACTGAGAGGCTCCCAGCCGATAGCTAGCAAAGAGGTGAAGGTCTCAACCCTTACCCTCAAGGAGCTTGATTCTGTTCGTCAGACTTGATCATCTCAATCGATTCATCTTCAAGTTTAATGATTTTTTTCTCCTGATCGGTCAAATCTGCTGAACTTTCCATTTTGTTTTCTAGTGAGCTATTTGTTTCAATTACTGCATTTTTCATCTTGAGAAATTCTGTCTCTTTGTTGATATTCTGTATTCAGTGAGATATTGCTTTCAATTTGTTTCAGTTCTTAAGAAACGCTTTTCTTTAGTTCTTTCAGTTCAGTGCAGTCACTTAGTTGTGTCCGACTCTTTGTGACCTCATGGACTGCAGCACACCAGGCCTCCCTGTCTCTCACCAACTACTGGAGTTTACTCAAACTCATGTCCATTAAGTTGGTGATGCCATCTAACCATCTCATCCTCTGTCGTCCCCTTCTCCTACCTTCGATCTTTCTCATCATCAGGGTCTTTTCAGATGAGTCCAATCCTCTCATCAGGTGCCCAGAGTTTCTGAGTTTCAGCTTCAGCATCAGTCCTTCCAATGAATATTCAGGACTGATTTCCTTTAGGATGGACTGGTTGAATCTCCTTGCAGTCCAAGGAACTCTCAAGAGTATTCTCCAATACTACAGTTCAGAAGCATCAATTCTCTGGTGCTCAGCTTTCTTTATAGTCCAACTCTCAAATCCATACATGACTGCTAGAAAAACCATAGCCTTGACTGGATGGACCTTTTTTGGCAAAGTAATGTGTCTGCTTTTTAATATGCTATCTAGGTTGGTCATAACTTTTCTTCCAAGGAGTAAGCGTCTTTTAATTTCATGGCTGCAGTCACCATCTGCAGTGATTTTGGAGCCCCCCCAAAATAAAATCTCCCATTGTTTCCGTTGTTTCCCCATCTGTTTGCCATGAAGTGATGGGACCGGATGCCATGATACTAGTAGTTTTCTGAATGTTGAGTTTTAAGCCGACTTTTTCACTCTCCTCTTTCACTTTTATCAAGAGGCTCTTTAGTTCTCTTCACTTTCTGCCATAAGGGTGGTGTCATCTGCATATCTGAAGTTACTGATATTTCTCCTGGCAGTCTTGATTCCAGCTTGTGTTTCTTCCAGCCCAGCATTTCTCATGATGTACTCTGCATATAAGTCAAATAAGCAGGGTGACAATATACAGCCTTGACGTACTCCTTTTCCTATTTGGAACCTGTCTGTTGTTCCATGTCCAGTTTTAACTGTTGCTTTCTGACCTGCATATAGGTTTCTCAAGAGGGAGGTCAGGTGGTCTGGTATTCCCATCTCTTTCAGAATTTTCCACAGTTTATTGTGATCCACACAGTCAAATGCTTTGGCTTAGTCAATAAAGCAGAAGTGGATGTTTTTCTGGAACTCTCTTTCTTTTTCGATGATCCAGCGGATGTTCATGGTCCAGGTATTGTTGAAGCCTGGCTTGGCAAATTTTGAGCATTGCTTTACTAGTGTGTGAGGTGAGTGCAATTGTACGGTAGTTTGAGCATTCTTTGGCATTGCCTTTCTTTCGGATTGGAATGAAAACTGACCTTTTCCAGTCCTGTGGCCAATGATGAGTTTCCCAAGTTTGCTGGCATATTGAGTGCAGCACGTTCTCAGCATCATCTTTCAGGATTTGAAATAGCTCAACTGGAATTCTATCACCCCCACTAGCTTTGTTCGTAGTGATGTTTTCTAAGGCCCACTTGACTTCACATTCCAGGATATCTGGCTCTAGATGAGTGAACACACCCTCATGATTCTCTGAGTCGTGAAGATCTTTTTTGTACAGTTCTGTGTATTCTTGCCACCTCTTCTTAATATCTGCTGCTTCTGTTAGGTCCCTACCATTTCTGTCCTTTATTGAGCCCATTTTTCCATGAAATGTTCCCTTGGTATCTCTAATTTTCTTGAAGAAATCTCTTGTCTTTTCCAATCTGTTGTTTTCCTCTATTTCTTTGTGCTGATAGCTGAGGAAGGCTTTCTTATCTCTCCTTGTTATTCTTTGGAACTCTGCATTCAAATGGATTTATCTTTCCTTTTCTCCTTTGCTTTTCTCTTCTCTTCTTTTCACAGCTATTTGTAAGGCCTCTTCAGACAGCCATTTTGCTTTTTTGCATTTCTTTTTCTTAGGGGGATGATCTTGCTGCCTGTCTCTTGTATAGGGTCATGAACCTCTGCCCATAGTTCAGGCACTCTATCAGATCTAGTCCCTTAAATCTGTTTGTCACTTTCACTGTATAATCTTTCGGGATTTGATTTAGGTCATACCTGAATGGTCTAGTGGTTTTCCCTACTTTGTTCAATTTAAGTCTGAATTTGGCAATAGGGAGTTCATGTTCTGAGCTACACATATTTAAAATAGTGGCTTTAAATTTTTTGTCTTATAAGTTCAGTGTCCTCAAGGACTTCCTCAAGTACAGTGCCTATTGACTGTTTTTTTTTCTCTGTATTAGCCATACTTTCTTGCTGCTTTGCATGTCTCTCTCTCTTTTTTTTAAGTTAAAGCATGAGAAATTTTAAATAGCATAATGCAGTAACTCGGGAGATGAGATTCTCCCCTGGATTTTGTTATTACTTTTCGTTGTTTATTTAGTGACTTTTATGCATGCTATGAAGTCCGTTTTCTCTGTTGTTGCAGTCACTGAAGTTTCTCCTTGGTTGGTTTAGTTAATTATTGGACACAGATTTTCTTAAACACCTAGAATCCGTAAGTCTCCCAGTCTTGCTGAGGGGGCATATGTGAGTGGAGACGTGACTTAAGCACTCAAGATGCACAGTACTACCTTAGCCCATACTTCCTGCTCGTGCAGACGGAAGCTCAGGGTCAACCAGAGTGCCCATTTAGGCCTCTCCTTCTATTCCTGAGCATGCACAGGGCCTTCTTCATTCCTGGGAACATACAGAAACTTTTCAGAGCCCCTTTGGACATCTCATTCCTTACGTTTCCATTTTAATCTTTTTGGTAGTTTGTTTTTTGCCTGATATTGACTAGCTCTTATGGCCATGTAGTTCACTGGTTCCTGGGGAAAAGGAATTTTTGCACTGTATGAGCTCCATTTCAGGCCAGACACAGTCTTTGAAGTGGGCTCTTCCATGTACCTTCCAGGCAGGTCAGGTAATGGCAGTTCTCTGGGAAGGAGACTGAAAGAGCCCCAGCCCCTTCTGCTTTCTCAGGTGGCTGCCCAGCTTACAGAGAGGAAGGGTTGGTACTAGAGCAAATCAGAATGCCACAGTGTTCTGTGCTATTACTGAGAGTCAGCTGTTTTGTTAAATAAATACTCCTGGATTGTTGCATGCTTCTGGCTCATTTTCAATGTTGAAAAAATTTGTTCTGACAATTTATGCTGGTTTTTAAATTGCTTTTAAGGGGAAAGGATTTTCAGAGATTCCTACTCTGTTACTTTTACTGGTGTCATCTCTTTGGCTTAATTATTTTTTCAAAATTGATATAATAGCTGGTGTGGAATATGTAGCATTTAGGTCAACCCAAAGTGGTCACCACTGACTTGATCCTGTAAGTACTACTAACTTAAGTTCTCATATTTAAATATATATAGTTTCCTTGGTCTTTATAAAACATTTATCTTTTTAATATTTTTTCTTTGTTTTGTTAAGTAGCCATGGTTAAACCGTCGTAACTCTGGCTCATTCATCTCAGCAGATTGTGGTGTAGTTAAGGCTTTTCTCTTCTTTTCTTCTCCAGCAGGCACCCAGGCAGGGCAGTGCTGATTTCTCCCACTCTCTGTGTCATGCTCCTTTCCTGCTTGCTGGCAGTTGGTGCTGGCACTGCCTCCTGCTACAAGCTATTTGCTGTCAGCAGGCTGCTGAGAAATAATATGTTTCCTCAGTGTATGTATATTGGCTTCAGTTCTCCTGGATATAGTGCTCAAACCTGGTAGAAAAAGATTGTGTATGCTCCTTTATACCTGCTACTACTAATCTTCTGTTCCTATAAAGGAGTCACTTCAACTTACTTAGCAATGAAACGTTTTAGAGTAAATGCTCATGTGAAATCCCAGTATATAAAATGGATCTATGCAGTATATTTTGAGTGATGGCTATACCCTTTTTGGTCCTCTTGCCAAGCTGCTTCTTCCAGTGAGCTCTAAAGGTACTCTATCAGAACCAAAGAATTCCCTAGAACACAACCCTAAGATTTATTTCCAGATCTACCTTTCTGTGCTGGGTAGGATAATGTGTTATTCTACTTTTCTTTTATCATATCAGAATTCTAAAATATTCTTCAATGATCATGTGAAATAAGATGAAAAGTCTCCCTAGCATTCATAATGTTTTCCATCTATTTCTATCAATTCCAGGCAAAGGAGAAACCAAAACAGTTCAGTTCAGTAGCTCAGTCATGTCCAACTCTTTGCAACCCCATGGATTGCAGCACGCCAGGCCTCACTGTCCATCACCAACTCTCAGAATTACTCAAACTCATGTCCATTGAGTCAGTGATGCCACCCAACCATCTCATTCTCTGTCATTCCCTTCTCCTCCTGTCTTCAGTCTTTCCCAGCATCAGGGTCTTTTCCGATGAGTCAGTTCTTCCCATCATGTGGCAAAAGTATTGGAGTTTCAGCTTTAGCATCAGTCCTTCCAGTGAACATTCAGGACTGATTTCCTTTAGGATGGACTGGTTGGATCTCCTTGCAGTCCAAAGGACTCTTGAAAGTCCCAAACATAGATTCCATCACTTTTATTCTGAAGTTTTATTCCTTGGGGACAGAGTTCCAATCACTGGTTTCCTGTATACAGTTCATACACATCCCTCATGCCTCATACATGTCCTTCCACACTGTCAAGTTCGTACCTAAGAGTATAAGGAAGTATATGCCACCGATGACAGTTCTTAGCACACTTTTCCACAGAGGTAGTTTTATGTGACACTTCCTCAGTGCTGTTAGTACTCTATTTCAAAAATAATACTAGCAATATAGACTTTTCTAAAGATGTGATAGAATTTATTTATAAGATATAAGCTGTTGACCCATGAACAGCTTGAATGGTTTGAATTACTCAGGTCCACATACACAAGGATACTTTTCTGTAGCCCATGATACAGCCCTCTGCCACCCACAGTTGGGGAACTATGTGGATATGGAGAAACTGCATGTGCAGAGGGCTGATAATGAGCTCTACACAGATTTTTGACTATCTAGAGTGTTGTCCAAGAGTCAACTGTATATCTCATTACTTCTGTGAGAAAATGTTACAAGTTCTCTATTTTAGCAACAGGTTAATATAACCTGATGAGTTTCTTGGTTTTGGTTTTCTGTGTATGTGTATTAGTCTTACTATAGTTTTCAGTTAATTTCTTGTATTTGAATATAAGTCACTATGAACTTTTATTTGACCTAGCAAAGAGTCTCACTTGTTTGCTTACCAATGAAGACTTTAAATGCTTTTTTTCTTCTGTGTATTTGTTCTCAGATAGTCTCATAATGAAAATTTAGTGACATATGCCTAGGATTATAGACTAAATTAAAATGTATTTTTAGGTCGTTTTTTAGATCATTTTCACATGGTACCAACTCATGTTGAGCATAATGGTTTTGTACTTTTAATATCAACTTTTGGAAGTATATTTTAATGATTTGGGTTTTTTTGCTTTTAGATCATTTGGGGAATATTTTTCATCTTTGTTGCATTGCTGTTTGTGATTTCTCTCTTCCTGTCAAAGTAAGTACAGTAGACACATTTTCTAAAGCACTTACACATCTCCTGTGATATTACACATTTTCCATGCTGAATTCCAGTAATGTAGCCTATTCATCTTAAGTAGCTATTTTTCTTGAAGTGTTCTACAGCATTAACTCAAAGAATGACTAAAAAGCCCAATAAGAGACATTATTTTTTTGGTCTATATCAATTGAACAATATCTGTAAGATATTTAAATGATGTTTGATTTGTTATTTGTGGTTTTCTTGGACTTGGTTGAATGTACTTGCTCAAGTTATGATGTTATTCTTTCTAAACAAACAGAAAATGTGATGGTATAATGTGTAAATTCACTATATACTTTGTTATAGCTTGGATAAAGCTCTTCATTCAGCTGGAATAGATTCTGGTTTCATAATATTTGGAGCTAACCTGAGTAACCCACTGAATATGCTTTTGCCTTTACTACAAACTGTAAGTAAAAAAAAAAAAAATCAGTCATTTTATACTTTAGCAAACACACTGTCAAATTATTATGTTTACAAACCTGTTAATGCTTGGCAATATATGCTTATGCTCTCTGTTAATTTGGCTTTTTATTTACATTTAACTTTTACATTGATATGTTCTAAAAATTATTGTATTGATGTATTACTGAACTCTTTAAGTTATGTATTATTTGAATTGGAGATATATTTAAACTTAGGGTGAACTTTTCCAAGCATTCCTTCATTTTGCCTTTTAATGAAGTCTTTTATTCCATATATAAATGTAATTTTTAGTTTGATTTATTATAGGATTTTTGTTAGGATGATAGTGTTGAAAAATTTGGGAATAATTTGGTAGTTTTGCTTCTTGGAGGGTTTTTTTTTTTTTTTTTTTTGTATTATCATAGTAGCCTGATCAGGGTTGATATTTTAAACATTGCCAAATATGAGTAATGAAGTTTCACTTCATTGTATTCAGTGCATGACTCCTGGAGCCCTTATTGTTTGTGTATTAAGTTTAATTTTATCTTTTTTCAGGTGTTCCCTCTTGATTATATTCTTATAACAATTATTATTATATACTTTATTTTTACTTCAATGGCGGGGATTCGAAATATTGGCATATGGTTCTTTTGGATTAGAGTGAGTATATGTTATAATTTTTATTTTTTCCATCATTTGTATATAACCTCCATTATTGCAAATTATCTTAGATTTATAATACAGAAGTTATAAGTATGTTGATACCAAAATGGTAGAAGTACTAGCCTTTTCACTTTATGTTAACATAAAAGTGCTCTTAGTCCAGAGCGTGCGTGCTCAGTTGCGCTCAGCTCTTTGTAACTTCGTGTACTGTAGCCCGCAAGTCTGCTCGGTCCGTGGGACTATCCCACCACGAATGCTGGAGTAGGTCTCCATCTCCTCTTTCAGGGGATCTTTCTGACCCAAGGATCGAACTGGCATCTCCTGCATTAGCAGGTGGGTTCTTCACTGCTGAGTCACCTGGGAAGCCTCTTTGTCTAAAGCAGCAGTTCTTAACCGGGGGCAGTTTTGCCCTCCTGGTATATTTGGCAAAGTCTGGAGATGTTTTCAGTTGTTATAACTAGGAAGCACTACTGGCATCTAGTGGGTGGAGAGCAGGGAATCGGGTCAGCATCCTGTATTGCACAGGCAGCCCCGCAACAAAGACTTGCTTATCCAGCCCAAAATATCAGCAGTGCTGAGGCTGAGAAGCTGTGGTTTAGAAGTTCTGTTATTTTCCTTAGTGTTTGACTGTAGCCCAACTGCATTGCAGCACAACTGGATACACTATAGTTCAAAATATGGCCCTGTGACCAGGAGTGAAAGATTCCTGTGCTCTTGGAGAAAGGGTTATTTTTTTCTTATTCTCATTTTGATATTAAAATGAGATATATCATGTCATACTTCCAGCTGTGTGTAAAATACAATTAACTAGTGGCTTGAACTAATGAAAGACTTCCTGCTGTGGAAAATTTTTTAAATCTGGCATTCCTTCAGCAACTTAAAAATGTCAAGTCTAATATCTCTGTATTTATTCCTCTTGGCTTCTCACTCATGGTTGAGATATGGTTCCTTCAGCCCTCTTTATCCCGTCTGTGTACTGTGAGGAAGAGGCAGCTAGGAGAAGGGGTGACAGAAGGCGTGGCTTTCCCAGAAGTCTCCCACAGACTGCTTTCTTTCTGATGCGTAATGTTCTATCACTACCAGCCACTACTGGGCATAGGGAAGCGGGAAGTGTGCATTTTTAGGTGATCATGTCCCATCCAGAATTAGAGTCCTGTTATTCTATATTGTACTGTTATATTCAGTCGAGTAATGAGGCAGGGAGGTGCTGTCTCAGTCGCTAAAGTGTGCTCTGTCATTGAAATGAGAGGCCTGTCACCAGGCTTCTCGTATCTGCTCCCACATGTTTCAGTTTCCATCCATCCATACAGGCTGCACATGGAAATAGCTATAGTCAGATGGTCATAAATTACCAGAAACTAGATGATATTTTTATAGTTGAGTATAACATGAGGATGGGTTTCCCAGATGGCGCAGTTGATAAAGAATCCGCCTACCAATGCAGGAGACACAGGTTCAATCCCTGGGTCAAGAAGATACCTGGAGGAGGAAATCGCAGTCCACAGCAGTATACTTGCCTGGGAAATCCCATGGACAGAGGAGCCTGGCAGACAACTAAGCAGGCGCGTGGGGGCATGTGTGCATGCATGCGTGCTCACACACACACAATATGAGGATATCATGAGTATTTCATAGAAATGAGTATTTCAAACATGACATGTTTCTCCTTTGCAATAATATATAGAAACTATAAATATATTACTAATACTTAGAGTTTAAACTCACTCTTTTAACCTGTAGATAGAATTAGACATAGTTCACCATTCTTAGCTCTATGAATTTCTAACAGATGCTGTTACATAATAAGTTTAGAAGATTCTTTGAAACAAACCATGAAAATAATAATTTATTTCTCTAGGTGTTGAGTTTTTAAAATAAATAAGAATCTGAATCTGAAAGCTTTACAGGGAAAGAATTGTCTTTGTTATTCTTATAGTTATCTGGGAAGATTAAGAAATCTTAGTATTTATTTTGGAAAAAGAATTGGTGGATTGAACTGCATTCATTGCCCCCTAACAAATGAGCAAGACCCAGTGCCTTCATGTAAAATGTATTGCTGAAATAGCGTCACTGTGTTTTTCCTTCCAGTTGTATAAAATCAGAAGAGGTAGAACCAGGCCCCAGGCGCTCTTATTTCTCTGCATGATACTTCTGCTTATTGTCCTTCACACTAGCTACATGATTTATAGTCTTGCTCCCCAGTATGTTATGTATGGAAGCCAAAACTACTTAATAGAGGTAAGTACAAACATTAAAAAATTGTCATTTTGTTGACATTTTAAACATAGTAATATCTAAAACCAAATTTAATTTGTGAAAGCTAGCATAAAATATTAGCTCATCAAATTAAATTTAATACGGCTAAAACTAGTTTTACATTCCATTGTTGGGCATGTTTACATTTGTTTCATACAAATTCTTTTTAAAAATAACACTGAATTTCATAATAGTTGTTCCTTAAATGGATCCCATGCTGCCAAACTGCTGAGCTTTATCTCAGCACTTTACTAGAACTCATAATATTTACTTTAAAGTACTATTTTAAGTAAGTTTATTAAGATGGCTCCCCAAAACGTTTTGGTGAGCAAAGAGCAAAAAATGTCTGCTCGTTGGTACCATGAATCCCATAGGAGAGACTTTATAAATGTTTTATTTGTGGGTAATTATGCTTTCTCGTATCCTGTTGAGGATCCTCTTACCTGTTACACTGATTCCTTGGTGTTATCTTTCAAAAGCCACCTTTGATTCCTAGTTATAACTGGAGAGCTAGTTTGAATATTTTGACAGTTTAAAATATTTTGATGATATCTAATTTGGCCTTTATTTAGTTTCCTTTTCCTAAAATATCTCTTGCTCTGCTTTCTAATAGTTCAAATCAAATCTGTGTTTTAGGGCCCAGTTCAAGCCTTACTTTAATGGAATCTTTCATTATTAATCCATTCTGCCCAGATCATTCCTTTTTTATCCTTCATTCTTTCTTTAACATGTAATTAGTAGTTAGTTCATTGAGAAATATCAGTAGTGTAAGTGGATCAGAGATAAGACACACATCACAGCAGAGGTACACAGATGACCCAAGTTTGGGAAACACGCTGCTAAAAGATCACCTTAGTCATTTTTCTCATTTCTGATACCTTTTATTATCTTCTTGCCTTATCCCCTGCGCCTAGTTCTCTAGCTTATGTTATGAAACATTCTTCTATGAGTGGATGGAATAAGATCATGCTTTTGCATGGATAAACGGTATTCTCTTCTTGTTCCACAGTGGAAAACCAAGGGCTGTTTTCTCTGGGCAGAAGCTCCATTGATTAACACAGGGCCTAAACATTGTTGCAGGAAAGCCTTAATGTCAAATTTACCATGAATCTTTTTATTCTAATTGAAATTTTACATAAAATTTATATTTTAGAATATTAGCAAAATGTGATTTAATAGAAAACAGGGTATAAAGTTCATAATGTGTCACTTTTTAATCAAAATACATATGTTAATATAGTATGTACCTTTTAACTATATCTTCATTTTTTAGAGCAATATGACTTTCAATGGCTATAGAGGCAATTCAACCCTTTCTGTGCCAAAGAGATGTGATGCAGATGCCCCTGAAGGTAAAGCAGCTTGTATCACCTTTCTTAGAATTTATAACTGTGTAAGAAAAGATTTGTTTTGAATTTTGGTGTCTTAAGCATTTGATACATTTTTTTTCATATGTGGGGACAAAGGAGCTTTGTTAATAAGAAGAAATTGGTCTCGCCAATAGAATTTCTTGGTGATATAATGATTTCCATTAGGGAGAGGATCATTATAAATTAGTTACCCTTGAAGAACAAAAGGTGGTTATTATTTACCATACTTACTGGTATAATAAATCATTCTTAAATGCTTTTTTTGTTGTTTTTTAAAAATTCAAGAGACTTTTGGTAAAATCTATCATTTTTAGGACTGAGAGCAAGAGTACCTATGACCTAGAACAGCTTTTAACCCATCCAACTCTGGTCACTTTTGTTAATAAAATAATAATAAAGTTAATGATGACAGCAGTTAATGTTTAAGAATGTGTAATTTTGAGCCAGACATTGTAAGTTTTTTTCTGTGTATTCTGACAAAAGCTCTGAGATCCTGTACTTTTCATTTCTGTGAATTTTGAGAGGGTCATTTTTTTTCTGTCTTCTGTTTGCTAAGATGATTTTTTTTTCCTCTTACTATTATAGCATTCTTTCCTGATTAAGGATTCCAGATTTATTCTTTCAAGATAGGCAAACGTTTTTTCCTACTTTTACCTTCAAAATGCTTTTATTCCAAAGTAAAGTAATACATCAGATATATTTCTTGATAAGTCATTGAGGGGTTCCATTATGAAAAAGATAAATTTGGAGTGTTTTAGCAGAGTCAGCTCTAGAATGTTGTGGAGTAACAGGAATAGGTACAGAACACTGGATGGCCTGGTGAGGAAGCAATGACCTCTACCTGGAGGTCACTGTGGGCTCATCAGAAAGAAAGGCTTCAGACAGGGGATGGCAGGGCTGCCTCTCCAGGTGAGAGGAGAATCCAGGGAAGGCTGCCCCAGGCGGAAGAACACAGCGCACACATCAAGTTACCTTTGACCGTACAGTTTTGTGTTCAGACAGTTTAAAACCGTTATTATTGTTTTGTTGTTAATTGTGGAGGTGTAAGGGGTTGGAGGAAAGAGGAAATGGGGTTGCCGAGTTAGAACTCAAATCATAAAGGTCTGGGAAAGAGCCAATGGATGGTTTTACACAAGAAAGTGGCAACTGTGGTCTGGCTTGTTTTCAGTAACTCAAATTACAGAAGAGAGAGAATGGATTTGAGGAATTGAGACCAAAGCATAGAAACCACTTGGGACAGGGTGCCAGGAGGAATAGTTTACAGTAATCCAGGAGATATGGTGAAAATCTGAAGCAAACAGTGGTCTTAAGTGTGAAGTGAACACAGATTTGAGAGAAGATCTCCTTGCTTGGATCTGAAGAGTGGCAGGGGAGGCAGAATATTTTGGAATGGCCTCCAGTTTCTGAGTAATATGGTAAATTTTGGTATCACCGAGCTGAGGTAAAAAAAGACACTAAGATTAAATAAGGAAGTATAGATACTGCTTAGCTGACTCGAGGTGGAGACTTCATGGGCAGTTGGATACTGGGGTCCAGCCCTGGGGGATCCAGGGAATTCGGAGGTGGGGACAGCGTCGGCGTCTTTGGAAAAATACATATTTAATTACAGATACAGAGAGAGGTTAGAAACGGATAGTGTAGTAGGAGATTTAGTGGAGAAAAGAAGCTGAATTCAGCCAGAGAAACGGGAGCAAGAAAGAAGTGACATGGTGGAATCAGTCTTTCTGGAAACTGATCCCATTTCTTTATTTTTGGGTTTGCTTATATACCTTTTGTTACACATAGGGATGAATACTGAGTCACACGGGGGTCTTAGGGATATTACATCATCTTCTGGCCATGAGTGAGACCTGCTGACATTCTATGATTCTTTCTTTCTGATAACCAAAAACCTTATTTCCTCCAAGGGTGTTTTTTCTTAAACCAGGCAGCACCCTCCAGATAAAGTTGCATTCCTATAGGGTGAGGGTGTAGTGAGTTACAATCAAGAAAGGAATTTATTTAACCCAAGGTTAACAGGATTAATCTTAAAGGTTAATACCTATCTCTCCTATATGCTTAAAGGTTAATACTTATTTCTCCTATATGTTAGTTATATTCATTATAAGGGCAGGGAATATGGAGATTTAGCAGCAAACATCAGCCCAACAAATGAAAATCCTTTCATCAATGCTCCCCTTAAGATCTCTTTAGTCTTAAGATAGCGATAGTTACATTTTTATATAACAAAGACACAGTGATTTATAACAAAGCACAGTGATCTATTACAAAAGAGAAAATCCATTAACTCAAAAAGTCTAGTATTGCTAACCTTAAAAACTACTATATTTCCTTTTCTATAGTCCAAATACATTGAATATATTCCCAGGTGCCTAAGGATATGGAGGCCTGGTGGCAATCATTGACTCAAGAAGAAGAAAAAGCCCTATGCTAATTAAGACTCTCAAAATACTCCAGAACTCTCTGTGCTGTTTATGGTTGAGAGGTAGTAAACAATCATGTGTGTAGTGGCAGGAGTATGGATAATCCTGTCACACAAGCTAGTCTGTCAGCAGAGAGGTTTGACCTGAGACATCCTTGTCCCACCCAGGGGAGAGAATTAGCAGCAATTATTGGCACAACAAATGAAAAACCCCTCACCAATATAATTCCTAACCAACCCACTGTATTAATAATTTCTAACTCCCCAAAAGAATTTGCCTTTTGTAAGTCTAAAACATCTCGTGCCTCTCAGATTGGGAGGCTGTAAACAATCACATGTGGCCAGATGAACCTATACAGGCGGGCTAGATAACCTTCAGAGGAGTCCGTAAGCTGAAACATTCTTGTCACGCCCAGGAATTTTTATTGCCTTGGAGCTGCACGTTTACTCCTTCTCCAAGAGAAATGGTTATGGGGGAGAGCCCCCCATAAAGTCAGAGGTGTAGGCGAGAGCATAAAACAGACTCTGGTTTTGGGGTAGATGCTCGGGAACAGGGGGTTTCCTGAGGCTTGAACACGCCTTTGCGTATGCCAAGCCTCCTTCCTCATGACCTTTGCCATGGGCGGAGTTCCTCATGCTGGCCCCCAACAGTTGGATGTTTACAGAATGAACTCAGAGGGCAGAGTGTGAGGAGCCTGGAGACCGAGGCAGGCGGGTGACAGAACTGTGGGGGAGCGAGCAGAAAGAGAAAGGAGAGATGTGGATGCTGGAGGCGAAAACTACATGCAGTGAATAAAAGGGAATATAAAGCACTGAAATTCTTCATAGAGCTTGAGAGGGATTGGTTGGAAACTAGGGAAGGTATGCAGCATCAGCAGAGAATCTTTTTTTTTTTTTCTTTTCTTTTTAAATGAGAGGAGACTAGGGATGATGAGATGAATTCATGGAGCAGGAAAAGTTGAAGAAAAATATGCGAAAGGATGAATGTTGAGCCAATGTCATCCTGTTCTGGAGGAGTAGTAATTAGAACATCAAAGAATGCTTTAGGTAGAAGGAAGATTGCAAGGAAGGAGGCAACAATATGAACTCAGTAATTTCTTAGTGAGGGTGAGCAGGAAGTTCTCTGTGATTGTCTCATCTTGCTTTGAGGTGTAATTTCAGTCATTTGCTGAAAATCATGTGGGCCACTGGGCACAAAACTAAAGAAAGTGGCAGAAGTTTTGCTAGGTGAACAGAGAAGGATCTGACTGGAGATAAGTTAGTGATAAATGAATATATGCCAAGGGGCAGAGATGAAATTATCTCTGTAGTTTTGCTGGATGTGTCTGCACAGCTGGTGCTCTTCTCCATCAGAGCCTAGGCTGTCTGGGGAGATGATTTGAAGGACTGGAGGAGGATGAGAGTCAGAGAAGGAAGAGACCAAGCGCAGAGTCCAGGGTGCAGGGCAAAGACGGGAAGAGACCAAAATTGGGAGGAAAGAACAAGATCAAAAGATGAGTCAAAACCAAAATTGAGGGAGAGCAAATGTGGAGAAGAAGTAATAGTAAAATGTTTCTGTTATAAATTAATTGACTTAATTTTCCAGGTCTGCTTTGGTAGCAACAAAGACACTTTAGTCCCAGATTTTTAACTTTGAAATGCACACAGCCCCACCCCCACCCCACACACACATCACAAGTAGAGTTGATAAGTGAAATGCTTTGGGTTGTCATTTTTTGCTAAGTGAGAATAGAATGAAAAATTACTGTTGGGTTGATTTGTAATTTTTTGAGAGGCCTCTGATCTTGAAGATCTAAAATAAGTTCTGTTTCTTTAGATTCTTACATTATTGAAACCATAGCAGAAAAACAGGTCAAACTTTCAAAATCAAGTTGCACTGGTAAAAGGGGCTTTAAAATGCCCTTGTATTGTTGAACTGAATGAATTTGCGAGTTATAGATCAGTAAGCTTTAGTTAAATGATAAACTTGGCCGTAACTTTTATATGAATCCCATTTGGTATTTTTTCTTTTTCAGTCTAGTTTATAGTGGTTTAAGTGACCTCCTTTGAATTGTTAAATATTTTTCTAAAACATTTTAGTTGATTTATGCTTTGAAATGTTACTTTGCAGTATAAAACATACCCTTTAGATTTATGGATTTATCTCTCCCAATATTTTGTCTTTGTTCTCTACCAAATCTCTAAATGTCAGATTGCCAGTGCATGTTGGGAAGAGGATGGCAGAAATACAGTGGTTATATTTGGGGTGTCAGGGTAGTTTTCTTAAGAGAATAAGAAAAAACAATGATTGGCTATAAGGGAGCTCTCCCTGCCAGATTCAAAATTAAGCATGCTCTGGGTACTGCCACTCATAAAGGAGATATTAACCCTACTAATTCATATATATGCAAATGAAAATCATTGTTTTATACATTAAAAATTTTAATAGTGGAGAAAGATGAAAGAGCAGTTCACATGAGATTTGACACGTGGGGTGGGGCTGGGGTGGAGTGAGTGGTGAAGTACTCATCGCGCAGTGTCCCTTTACTGTGGACTAGGAAACCTCAGCTTGCAAGAGGAAAATCAGCACTTTGTGACTTGTGACATTTTGGTGAGCACTTTGACTAAGGTAGATGATACTGTAATAGAAATACCCCACAAGGCACTTGGTGTCACCTTTGTTATGCACCTGTTGCAAATAATAGTTTTGGAGAACAATTTTTCAATTTAGAAACAAAAAACTTATAATTTATTGTGTTGTACTTAAAATTTTATCTAAGTAAAGATAATCTTCCTAGAAAGAAGTTAAAGCAGTGATTTTTCTAAAACATGCATATATTGATCTCTTACCAATACTGAGTACATTTTAGAGACTTTTTTTCTTAAGTAATATTGCATTCATATATGAGGTGGTCTGGCATTTTTCAAATGTTATAATGTTTGAGAATTAAAACAGTCATCTAAAAATAGTTAAGGTTTTTGAGTTTAAAATGATCTCTTAAAGAATAATATAGCAGAGTTATAAACAATGCCTATCATACCACGTTTACAAAGTTCTCTTAAAGCAACAATTTAAAAAATTTATCCTTTCACGTAATGCATTGTTTATAAGTTCTAAGTGAGCCACCTGAGCAAATTAGAAATCCATTTTTAGATTTTATATGCAATTATGACAAAAGGACTTTTACATTTTTAGTTTTATGTTCATTAAGTGCTACTTAATCTAATAGACATTAATACATGCACAATTTATATACTAGTGTGAGTAAAATAGTTAAACACAGAATTATGAAAAGTAATATAAACATGCAGAAATATTTGAGTCTGGATAGGAGGGTGAATGATCAATGTCCCTTTGTGGTCTGGCAGAATAGAGTACTGGGTAGGTTCTCGAGAGACAGCATCAGAGACATATACACAGCCCCTGCCTTTGGAAAGCAAACAGCCTAATGGATTTGGATATGAAAATAAATAATAGTAATAAAAAAGTAAATGGCATACTGTAATGAAATTATAGGCAAAATGCTGTGGGAAGGCAAAGGAGGTAATGGTTTTCCCTACAGTGTAACATTTTAACTGGGCCCCAAAGTGCAAGTGAATCTAAATGAACAAACAAAACAGTGGAGGCTATACCAAGCAGAGAAGGAACCTGTGTTAATAAGACATAAAGACAAATTTATTGGGCCTGTTATGGAAAAAGTATGTTGTGGCAGGAGCATTGAATGTTTGGGAAATACAGAGAGGGATGAAGCAAGATGATATCTTTCCAAATGACCATTTTAAATAAATCTGTGAACCACAAGTTTAATTTCTGCCGTCCTGTTTAATTATTTTACCTTTCTTTGACGTGAACTTGTCTTATTTGGACAGTATAGCACCTAGAAATGTGATGATCTGTATAAATCAAGCTTGATTTTTGTGGGATGTTCTGGTTAAGTATATTTGTTAATGTATTTAGCCAGCCTTAAAAATCATTAATCTATGGTTTTAGGATATAATTTCACTAGGACAAATGGTTAAGATGACTTAAGTTAACTGATGATGCTAAAATAAAAACTGATGTGTTAAACAAAACTACATGAATTACAAAAAGCTGAACAGATTTAAAATTAAAGAGCTAAAGCAGAGTTATAATTACATATACTAACTACAAAGGGAAAAGTAAGAATGATATTGAATAAAGATAATGTTAGAGAAAAATTAATGAAGTAAAATGTGCATACTTTTACTCTAAATACTTACTTTAGAGAGTAGTTGGATACTAAGTTTTGGAGTAAACAAGCCCATTATCAGGGAGGGCCTCAGAATACATTCTATATGAATAAAATGTATATACCATGCTCTTTTGCTTTTGTCATTAGTAAAATCAAGTAGACTTGTTTTCTTAGAACTTCAGGTACCTATCCTTCTGCAGACTTTTCTCTGAGATAATACGTCATCTAAGATACTATTGTCAGTTTGCAGCTGGAAAGAACCAGCTGTGAGAGTAGGATGATCATGGCACATTTTCTATGAGGTCAACCAGGAGGGCTCGATCAGGAAGGGCTGTCTGCTGGCCGGCTAGGAAGAGGGTAGATTTCGGGGGCCTGGCAAAAGAGGGAAATCTAGCTAAGGGTTACTTAAGTCAGATCAACAAGTCGCTTGTTCTGATTGATCAGTGTGGACAAATAGCTCAGCTAATCTTTCATGAAGCGAAGGCTGAGAATATTGGGGGCTTGTGTCTAGTGGCTGTTTTGCAGGTAAACAAAGGGGTGTCTAGAGCCTTCTCTATATCATAGGTTGTATCCTTCTTCATACCAAGCCTTCGATACCTGGTATGTATCTTATACTTAAGGAACATTTTAATTCAAACACTAAATTTTCATTAAGTAAGTTAATGTGACGATTTAAGTAAGTTAAAGGTGAAATACAGTTCTACTAAAGCACTGCTTCAGTTTTTAGTTTAAATTAATTAAAAGTGTGTAATATTAGAAATTTTGTCAAGTGCTGAAAAGTCACGTTTCCAGTGGGTGTTACGTTGGACAGCACAGTCTAGAGCCTGTGTGTGTGGTTGGCATCTCACAGGAAACAGAGCTTCTTACAAAGTGAAGCCCCTCCGTCTCCTGAAGATGGCACCGTCACGTGAGGGTGAACCACAAGTAAAGTTAAATATATTACTTGCAAAATATGGAAAGCAAAGTTGACCTTAGTGTCAAGAACAAGGGGAAAGAACCAGACTCCTAAGAAATGGTAGCTGCAGACTAGCACTTTGCAGCTATGCAGGTCAAATGCACGCCAGCAGAGTGAATTTGTTTCACTGCAGTTTCTGACTGGCGGTGCAGTAAATGGTGCAAGGAAGTATAATTCTCACAAGAGGGGCGTACCTTAATTCTTGGCTTCACAGAATTCCCACAAAGGAGCGCAAGTGAAGATGTCAGAGTCAAATATTCAGGCACACAAGGAGACAAAGCACCACGCATAAGAGAGCGAACAGAAGTTGCAGACAGCAGAGAGAGACCTGCCAAGCTCTGATCCTGGAACTATCAACACAGATTATGGAACAGCTGACTATGATGAAAGAAATAAAACGAGATCAGCATACTACAGAGGACAGCAAAGTATTAAAGAAAGAATGAATGAAACCCTAGCAAATTTATAAATGGACCAAATACAGTGTTTGAAAATGAACATACAGTATTGAAATGAAAATCAATGTAGAGAACTACAGAGTAAAACCACAACGAGCCATCTCCACTTAACCATTCACTAACTGTGGGAGAAAAAGGGGTAGCTGAGGTAGCTCATCTCAGAGGAAAATGGGCACAGGCCCCACCAGGTAAACAAGATGGACACCCTCCAGCATGGCCTGTGCCTCTGGGCATGACTGTCTGGGACAATCAGAGATGGGGCTCAGATCATGAGGAAACAGAACCCAGACCCAGGCTGATGGCTAACAGCTATGCTGTAAAAGCGGTGCTTTAGATCCGTCACTGTCATCAGAGACCAGAGGCTGAGGGGCTCACAGGTTCAGAGAAGTATGGTAAAACCAATACAATATTGTAAAGTAATTAGCCTCCAATTAAAATAAATAAATTTATATTTTTTAAAAAAAGAGACATCACAACTGAATGTGATACGTGGTCCAGGATTTAGTCCTACCCTTAAGGGATAAATGTACTAGGAAGAATACACTCAGATAAATGACATGTTGCAGTATGGACCATAGGGCCAGTTTTTAAAAATATAATATCAGTATTAAAAGTCTTAAATTTAATAGCTCTTCTCTGGTTATGTAAGAGAAGGTCCATCTTGTAAACAATGCTGTGTTAAGTGGCTAAATCGCATAATGTATGGTTCAGAAAACGGGAGTAAATATTTATGTTGAGAAAAAGATAAAAGAGAGGGAAAAAAAAAAAAGAGGCCCACTGTATACTACCAGATGGCTGCTGTTATTGTTCAGTCGCTATGTCATGTTCTGCTCCTTGCAACCCCAAGGACTGCATCATGCCAGGCTTCCCTGTCCTTCACCATCTCTGGGGGCTTGTTCAAACTCATGTCGATTGGGTTGGTGATGCCATCTAACCATCTCATCCTCTTTTGTCCCCTTCTCCTCCTGCCTTCAATCTTTCCCAGCATCAGGGTCTTTTATAATGGCCCCTCAGGTGGACAAAGTAATGGAGCATCAGCTTCAGCATCAGTCCTTCTAATGAATATTCAGGGTTGATTTCCTTTAGAATTAACTAGTTTGATCTCCTTGCAGTCCAAGGGACTCTCAAGAGTCTTCCCCAACACCACAGTTCAAAAGCATCAATTCTTTGGCGCACTTAGTCCAACTCTCACATCCATACATGACCGCAGGAAAAACCACAGCTTTGACTAGAGAGACCTTTGTCAGCAAAGTAATGTGTCTGCTTTTTAATACACTGTCTAGGTTTAATAGCTTTTCTTCCAAGGAGCAAGCATCTTTTAATTTCATGGCTGCAGTCACCATCTGCAGTGATTTTGGAGCCCAAGAAAATAAAGTCTGTCACTGTTTCCATTGTTTCCCCATCTATTTGCCATGAAGTGGTGGGACCAGATGGCATTATCTTAGTTTTCTGAATGTTGAGTTTTAAGCCAGCTTTTTCACTCTCCTCTTTCACTTTCATCAAGAAGCTCTTTAGCTTCTCTTTGCTTTCTGCCATAAGGGTGGTATCATCTGCTTATCTGAGGTTATTGGTATTTCTCTTGGCAGTCTTGATTCCAGCTTGTGCTTCATCCAGCCCAGCATTTTGCATAATGTACTCTGCATATAAGTTTAATAAGCAAGGTAATAATGTACAGCTTTGACATACTCCTTTCCCAATTTGGAACCAGTCTGTTGTTCCATGTCTGGTTTTAATGGTTGCTTCTTGACCTGCATACAGATTTCTCAGGAGGCAGATCAGGTGGTCCAGTATTCCCATCTCTTTAAGAATTTTCCACAGTTTGTTGTGACCCACACAGTCAAAGACTTTGGTGTAGTCAATCAGTGAAGCAGAAATAGATGTTTTTCTGGAACTCTATTGCTTTTTCTGTGATCCAGCATATGTTGGCAGTTTGATCTCTGGTTCCTCTGCCTTTTCTAAATCCAACTTCAACATCTGGAAGTTCACGGTTCATGTAATGAAGCCTAGCTTAGAGAATATTGAGAATTACTTTGCTAACATGTGAGAAGAGTTTAATTGTGCAATAGTTTGAGCATTCTTTGGCATTTCCTTTCTTAGGGATTGGAATGAAAACTGACCTTTTCCATTCTGTGGCCATTGCTGAGTTTTCCAAATTTGCTGGCATATTGAGTGCAGCACTTTCACAGCATGATCTTTTAGGACTTGAAATAGCTCAACTGGAATTCCATCACCTCCACTAGCTTTGTTCATAGGGATGCTTCCTAAAGCCCACTTGAGTTTGCACTCCAAGATGTCTGGCTCTAGGTGAGTGATCACACCATCATGGTTATCTGGGTCATTAAGATCTTTTTTGTATAGTTCTTCTATGTATTCTTGCCACCTCTTCTTAATATCTTCTTCTGTTAAGTCCATATGGTTTCTGTCTTTAATTGTGCCCATATTCACATAAAATGTTCCCTTGGTATCTAATTTTCTTGACGAGTTCCCATTCTTTCGTTTTCTTCTATGTCTTTGCATTGTTCACTTAGGAAGGCTTTCTTATCTCTCCTTGATATTCTTTGGATCTCTGCCTTCAGAAGGGTATAGCTTTAGTTTTCTCCTTTGCCTTTCAGTATTCTAAAAGCTGACAGTACCAAATGCAGGCCAGGATATGGAATTAATGAAGATAACCACTTCTAATTACCTTTTTTAGTAGAATTATAATTACATTATTTATATAATTATACATTAATTACCTCCTTTTATGGAAAATGAAATGGCAACCCACTGCAGTATTCTCGTTTGGAAAATCCAGTGAACAGCTGAGCCTGTCTGGCTACAAGCCATAGGGTCGCATACATTCAGACAGGACTGAAGTGACTTCATGTATACATCCTTTTAAAAATTTACACTTCTATTAATAGATGTGATTTTTCTTAAATTCCAAAAATTTTAATTTATATGCACAGTGAGTGTTTCAGCATGATGTATTTTGCCCCACAAAATGACAGGAACATATTTTGAACATAAGAATTAGTGAATATAATGTATGCTATGTGGTAACTCCCTAGCAATTTAGATTAAAAGGTGTATCTTCTTGTGAAAGTGAGTTGATCTTTTGTGTGTAATTTCAATTTTGAATCTGCTAAACATAATTCATCTCTCACATTTTCCTGTCATTTCTGATATAAATTGTTAGCATCAAATAAACCTTGATTTAATTATAGACATCTCTCCACTTTTTACGACCTTGATTAAAGTGGCCCAGCCCAGGCCCTTAAACCTTACCAATACTCTTTGCCTTTCCCATTCTTATTCTCCCTGAGTCATTCTTTGACTTGGTTTATAGAATGTATTCCATTTGAGGTTCTGTAAAAGGACAGTTTAAATCCACAAAGAACATATTAAAAACTCTTCGGAAATTAAACCTCCAAAAGAGCATAGTACTTTAAGGCTTGTTGAATTTTTTCGTATATTAAATAACCCACCAATTTAAATTCAAAGATGATATTCTGTATTTAGTGATAAAATTCAACTTAAACAATTCAAGATAGTCTTATAAAGTTCTCACTTATTTTTAAAGATAGAGCAATTTCCACACTTTCTTATGCGAAGCATTTGCTTTGAAAACTATGAGCTAAAACAGGATATTTTAATCAAAATTGCTAGTGTCAGAAACCTAGCACTTTCTTTATGGATATTTTCCATATGTACTGTAACTCCAACATTTTATCTATTCCAGGGCATTCTATTGTACCAGTTCGTAGTAGACCATCTAAAGTTCTTAATGGTTCCCAAATGTTGCTCAGTTTTAAAAGCTTTTGAATCCCATAAAATGTGAGGAACTGATACCAATATCATGTTGCTAATGCTCAGCAGACACACAGACCCGCGCCTCTGCCCTCGGGGTAAACACCGCTGAGGACAGACACAAATGGCTGACGATCCAGACTGAAACAGCTCCAGTAGCCTCCTTACCGAGACAGGTGGCCTCAGAAGGCTTGCTTTGAGACTTGTCATTTCACTGCATCCACCAACGTAAAACTTGTGTCATAAGCGTAGCCCACATGTCCACCATTTATGACCTCGATTAAAGTGGCCCAGCCCAGGCCCTTAAACCTTATAAATACTCTGCCTTTCCCATTCTTATTCTCCCTCACAGTATTTAGTCTAATAAATATAGTTTTACCAAATGGATGAGGTTTTCTAAGTCATGTTTGGAGTGTTGACAGTTGACAATAAATAAGCCTAGTGATGCTGGATAGTTTAAGGGGAATTTAATAATTTAATCAGTAAATTAAAAATCTCAGATTTCTGTTTCTGCTTTCTAACCACCATCTGGTTTACATATAATGAAATGCGTGTCCTGCCAACCTCTCAAATCTCGGTTCCAAGACTGAGCTCCTCTCCTGCTCTCTTCCATTTAACTTTTCCACATGTTACTCTCATGTCATAGGGTAGGAAAAGTTGTCCTATGCCTTTTGTGTGCCCTCAACTATTTATTTACTCAGAAATCTTGAAATCTTTTTTGCATTTTCTTACTTTTCCAATACTAACCATTTTCTACATCCCACCAAGGTTAGATGAGAAATAGCAAACTATACCCATCAGTGAGGATACTTGAAATATATTACATACAGTGTAAATAATACAGCTTTGTATGTTTTCACAGAAAAATATTCACCACATGATGATAGTGGAAGAGTGTATATATTATCTCATGTTTTATGCTTTGTGCATGTAAAAGTAAAGCTGCAACTTTACAGGGATGGTCCAATATATGCAGATCAATCGGTATGATACAGCATATTAAGGAAAGACCAAAATCACACAAGCATCTCAGTAGGCACAGGAAAAGCCTTTGACAAAATTCAGTATCCATTCATAATAAAAATTCTTAGCATAGTGGATATAGAGGGAACATATCTCAGCATAATGAAAGGTGTTTACAACCAACACAATACTCATTGGTAAAGCTGAAAGCCTTTGTGCTAAAATCTGGTGCAAAACAAGGATACTCTCTCTCACCTCTTCTATTCAACATAGTATTGGAAATCCTAACAGCAGTCAGACAAGTGAAAGAAGGAAAAAAGGGATCCAGATTGGAAGGGAAGAGGCAAAACTGTTATTATATGCATATGGCATGATACTATATATTAAAAATCCTCAAGTCTCCACACAAAAACTACTCGAACTGATAAATGAATTCAGCAAGGTAGCAGGATACAAGATTAATATAAAGAAGTTGGTTGCATTTCTTTACACTAATAATGAAATAACAGAAAAGGAATGTAGAAAAATATTACCTTTTAATATAGCATCCTCAAAAATAAAAGAGTTAAACCTGACCAAGAAGGTGAAAGACATGCCGAGAACTATAAAAATGTTAATAAAGGAAATTGAAGATGATTGAAAGAGTTTGGAAAGGTATCCCATGCTTTTGGCTTAGAAGAATTAATATTGTTAAAATGACCATACTATCCAGAGCAATCTACAGATTTAATGCAATCCCTATCAAATTACCCTGGATGTTTTTCACAGAACTAGAACAAATAATCCTAAAATTTATATGGAAACATAGAAGACCCAGAATTGCCACAGCAATCCTGAAGAAAAAGAAGAAAGCAGGAGGCATAACCCATTCCAGACTTCAAATACTACAAAGCTACAGTAATCCAAATAGCTTGGTACTGGCACAAAAGCAGCAGACATGTGGATCAATGAATCAGAGCAGAGAGCCCAGAAATAAGCCCACACACCTACAGTCAGTCAGTCTTTGACAGAATAGACAAGGATCTACAATGGAGAAAGGGTGGTCTCTTTAGCAAGTGGTGCTGGGAAAGTTGGATGTTCATATATGCTTAGTCACCAAGTTTAGCTGCATATAAATCAATGAAGTTAGACACAGCCTCACACCATACACAAAAATAAACTCAAAATGAGTTAAAGACTTAAGCACAAGACATCATAACAAAAAACTACTAAAAGAAAACATTGGCAAAACATTCTCTGACAAATCATACCAGTGTCTTCTTAGGTCAGTCTCCCAAGCAATCGAAATAAGAACAAAAATAAACAAATGGGACCTCGTCAGACTTCCAAGCTTTTGCACAGCAAAGGAAACCATAAGCAAAATGAAAAGATAACCTATAGAATAGGAGAAAATATTTGCAAGTAATGTGACCATTATGGGATTAATTTCCAGTATACACAGACAGCTCATACAGTTCAACAGCAACAAAACAAACCAGTTAAAAAGTGAGCAGAACACCTGAATACACATCTCTCCAAAGAAGACAGGCCAATGGCCAGTGCACATGAAAAGATGTTAAGCATCGCTAATTATTAGAGAAATGAACTACAATAAGGTGTCATCTCACAACTATCAGAATGTCCATCATTGAAAATTTTACAAACAGCAAATGCTGGAGAGAGTGTGGATAAAAGGGAACCCTCTTGCACTGTTGGTAAAGACGCTATGGAGGAGAGTAAGTTAGTTCCTCAGAAAACGAAAATTAGAGTTAGCATATGATCCAGCAATCCTACTCCTGGGGATATATCCAGATAAAATTATAATTCAAAAAGATACACGCACTTCTATGTCCATAGCAGCACTGTTCACAAAAGCCAAGACATGGGAACAACCTAAATGTCCATCAAGAGGAATGGATAAAGAAGATGTGGTACACATGTACAATGGAATACTGCTAGCCATAAAAATAATGAAATACTGCCATTTGCAGCAACACTGATGCAAACTAGAGATTATCATACTAAGTGAAGTAAGAAAGCAGATGGCAAATACTATATGATATCATTTAGATTTGGAGTATAAAATGTAACACAGGTGAACCTGTCTACAAAACAGAAACAGACTCAGGGACATGGATGCCACGGGCTGGGGAAGTTTGGGGAGGGTTGAATTGAGAGGTTGGGATTAGCAGATATAAGCTCTTATATACAAAATAATAAACAACAGGGTTCTACTGTATTTTGTTGTTGTTCAGTTGCTAAATCGTGTCTGATTCTTTGCAACTCCATGGACTGTAGCATACTAGGTTTCCCTGTCCTTCACTATCTCCTAGAGTTTGCTCAGATTCATGTTCATTGAGTTGGTGATGCCATCCAAACATCTCATCCTCGGTTGCCCTCTTCTCTTCCTGCCCTCAATCTTTCCCAGCATCAAGGTCTTTTCTACTGAGTTGGCTCTTAACGTCAGGTGGCCAAAGTATTGTAACTCAGCTTTTCTATAGCACAGGGAACTCTATTCAATATCTTATGATAAACAAAATGGAGAAAAATATTTAAAAGATGTGTGTGTGTGTGTGTGTGTGTGTATATGTATGTATAACTGAGTCACTTCACTGTACAGCAGAAATTAGCAGTGTAAATCAGCTCTGCATCATAAATATATACATATATATATATATATATATATGTATATACAAACAGCATATAAAAGTCAGGCTGTACCTCAGAGGACAAAATGTGAAATAAGGACAAAAAATAAGTATTCATTGTTTTTTATTGTTAATAAGTGGCTTTTATTCTATAATTAAAGAAAAAAACATTAATAAGCCTTTTTAAGAATGAAAACAATGAGAGTCCAGATAGTGGCATGCATCTATCTGCCCAGTAACTACTGGTTGTAGAGAAGACCTTTTTCCTTCCAGTTTGTTGAAGAGTGGCAGTGGAGAGGGTAGTTTCTGAGACTTTGAAAAAATGTAAGTCTCAACACCTTGGTAGCAGTTTTTTCCCTGGAATATGAAATGTTTCTTTCTACTTATACTTGGTTCCAGGAAATTTTATTTAGAAGTCAACGTGACTAAGCAATATTGCTCAAATACTTACATTATCACTAACAATGGATTCAGGTGATTTTTTTTTTCCATCTATACTTTACCTGTAAGCAAAAAAAAGAGAAAAATGTGTTTTGCAGGAAAGACATATTTCTGTTTAAAACCTATTTCATTAGAGGAGTTACTATACTAGTTTACACTTGATGTTTGATGTATAGTTTTAAATGAAAAGTTCATTTTAAGGAAAGCTAGTTTTGACAGGCTGAAATGAAGCTGGTCAAGGAGTTTCATTAGAACCTTAGCCTTATGGCCTGAGATTAAGAATGGACACTGATGCTCTGTGATAACAGTATTTTTTAATGTCTCATGTGGAGCTGAGTGCCCAAGTGGGTGATCTGTAAACATAATTTGAAGTGAAAATGGTACCAAACTCTTCCTTTGTGGATTTAAAAGACAGGTTTGAATATGGACTTCAGATTTAATACCTCCTACCTACTTCATATTAAGTGAAGCTAATTAATTTTAGCTCTCTGAAGTTTTGTAATAAGAAGATCCAGTTTGAGAGAATATAAGTCATTCTTTCCCTCTGACTCAAGTACATGGAGCAGTGGCCTTTAAAAATACTATGTGGTCTTTTTGTCTTATACTCTGCACATTTGGAGGGAGGGGACAAGATAGTTTAGGACAGTTAGATTTAGTCTAAAGATGTGGATAAAGGAGGTCACCTAGAATTATAATAGTTTTGATAGGCTTATTTAGAATGCTATCGTATTTATTTAAGGAATACAAAATTAATAACAGCCTTTGCAATTTAAACACATTTGGAAGATATTGACATATCAGTTTTCATAATACTGAGAATCACAGTCCTGTGTGTCTTGAAATTCTAAAATATATAAATGTCTAAATTTCCAAGATTCTATTTGCTGTTTTTGTACAGTCGCTCAGTTGTGTCCAGTTCTTTGCGACCCCAGAACTGCAGCATACCGTGCTTCCCTGTCCTTCACTATCTCCCAGAGTTTGTTCAAATTCAAGTCCATTGAGTCAGTGATGCCATCCAACCATCTCATCCTCTTTTGACCCCTTCTTCTCCTGCCCTCCATCTTTCCCAGCATCAGGGTCTTTTCCAATGAATCACCTCTTTGCATCAAGCAGCCAGCTTCAGCATCAGTGCTTCCAGTGAATATTCAGGGTTGATTTCCTTTAAAATTGACTGGTTTGATCTCCGTGCTGTCCAAGGGACTCTAGAGAGTCTTCTCCAGCACCACAGTTCAAAAGCATCATTTCTTCAGTGCTCAGCCTTCATTGTGGTCCCGCTTTTACATCCATACATGACTACTGGAAAAACCATGACTTTGACTATACAGACCTTTGTCGGCAAAGTAATGTCTCTGCATTTTAATATGCTAAGTTTGCCATAGCTTTTCTTCCAAGAAGCAAGTGTCCTTTAATTTCATGGCTGCAGTCACCATCTGCAGTGATGTTGGAGCCCAAGAAAATAAAGTCTGTCACTGTTTCCATTTTTTTCCCCATCTATTTGCCATGAAGGGATGTAGCTGGATGCCATAATCTTAGGGGTTTTGAATGTTCAGTTTTAAGTCAGCTTTTGCACTTTCCTCCTTCATCTTCATTAAGAAGCTCTTTATTTCCTCTTTGCTTTCTGCCATTAGGGTGTGTCATCTGCATATCTGAGGTTATTGATATTTCTCCCTGTAATCTTGATTCCAGCTTGAGCTTCATCCAGCCCAGCATTTTTCATGGTGTACTCTCATAGACGTTAAATAAGCAGGGTGACAATAGACAGCCTTGCTGTGCTCCTTTTCCTATTTGGAACCAGTGCATTGTTCCATATTCTAACTATTGCTTCTTAACCTGCATACAGGTTTCTCAGGAGGCAGGTAATGTGGTCGGATATTCCCATCTCTTGAAGAATTTTCCACTTTGTTGTGATCCACACAGTCAAAGGCTTTGGTGTAGTCATTGAAGGAAAAGGACTATTTAATTTTCTCATCTATTAGTCTCATCTCATTTCCTTGCTTTTTCAATTAACTTTTTAAACTGGTATCTATTATGTGGTAGGCACTATTCTAAATACTACTGATACAGAGCTAGTGAGACTAGTGAACAAAGCTCAGATGTGCTGTCCCCATGGAGCTTATCTAGAAGGAGACAAATAAGGGTATCAGGCAGTAATCATTATGGAGAAAAAGTACCAGAGGAGAGTAAGTGGTGCCCGGAAGGAGGGATGGTTTGAAATGTTGAGTAGGGCAGACAGGAAATCCTTACTGAGAAGCGGACATCTGGGCAGAATGGCCTGAGAAGTGAGGTCAGATGCCTAGGAGGGGCAGATGCCTGCAGAGAAGCGCCGCATGCCACAGCGACGGCAGGAGCAGAGGTTTCGGGGCTGGGGGGCCAGGAAGGCAGGAGGAAGGGCCAGCCATCAAAGGGAAGGGCTTCATTCAGCTTCTAAGCTCAGACGGGGATTCTAGAAGACTGTGAGCGGGTGGCCTGATGGGCTTGACATCCCCAGGGAGTTCCTCTGACTACTGGGTTGCATGTAGACCAGGGTGTGGGAACTGTTTTTCTGTAAGAGACCAGTTAATAAACATTTTAGGCTCTGTGGGGCCTGAGGTAGTGTCCACAGTGCTCAGCTGTGCCCCTGAAACATAGAGGTTGCCGTGGACAGCGTGTCATGTTTCAGCATAACTTAAAAAAACGAGTGATGGACCGAGTGAATCCTTCTGGGGTATAGTGTACTAGCCGCTGAGATAGACTATAATAAACCAAGGGCAAAGGCGAATTGATAGGACGTTTGCGGGAATCCAAGGCAGAGCTTGTGGTGGTAGAACTGCAGGAAGTGGTCAGATTCTGGGTAGATTTTGAAGATAGAGCCGGTGTGATTTGCCAGCGCCACTGCTCCAGTAGGAACCTTAACCGTTCCCCTATACCACCTGTACCACTGTTCCACCAGGGATTGAAGGGTTCCACTTTTTAACCCAGCCTACATGTTTCCAGTCTTTTTTCTGAACTTGGTCGTCTTTTCCATCGTTGCTTTGCAACTGATTGTTCTGGAAATGTCACAGCCAGATTCTGCCCAACTCCTCCCATCTTCATCAGTCAGATTCCTGGTCATCTTATAAGGTTTCTTTACAACCTGACCCTCTTTTTTGAATCTCCAAACATGTGTACAGTTTTTCTTTTTTTTTCCACTTGAATTCCTGTAGCAGTTTTACTTCTTATGGTGTGACCTTTACTCTGACTTAATCTATAGTCATTTATGTATCTTATGTCTATCCTACTCTTTTGTAGGAATGTCAGCTCCTTGAATTAAGAAAACATATTAATATATATATATGAAGTATATTTTTCTGTCTTGTTCAACCAGCTTTTGTAGAATTGAATCACTTTTAAAAATTTGTTCCTTTTTTACCTTGTTAAAAAATGTTCTTGAAGTAACGTAAGATTAACATCACCTAATACCTTGTCTCTTCCTGCCCACTTTATTTTTTTTTAATTTTACTTTATTTTACTTTACAGTACTGTATTGGTTTTGCCATACATCAACATGAATCCACCACGGGTGTACACATGTTCCCAATCCTGAACCCCCTCCTACCTCTCTCCCCATACCATCTCTCTGGGTCATCCCAGTGCACCAGCCCCAAGCATCCTGTATCCTGCGTTGAACCTAGACTGGCAATTCGTTTCTTGTATGATATTATACATGTTTCAATGTCATTCTCCCAAATCATCCCACCCTCGCCCTCTCCCACAGAGTACAAAAGACTGTTCTATACATCTGTGTCTCTTTTGCTGTCTCGCATACAGGGTTATCATTACCATCTTTCTAAATTCCATATATATGTGTTAGTATACTGTATTGGTGTTTTTCTTTCTGGCTTACTTCACTCTGTATAATAGGCTCCAGTTTCATCCACCTCATTAGAACTGATTCAAATGTATTCTTTTTCGGTTCAGTTCAGTTCAGTCGCTCTGTCGTATCCAACTCTTTGCGACCCCATGAATTGCAGCATGCCAGGCCTCCCTGTCCATCACCAACTCCCGGAATTCATTCAGACTCCCGTCCATCGAGTCAGTGATGCCATCCAGCCATCTCATCCTCGCTCGTCCCCTTTTCCTCCTGCCCCCAACCCTCCCAGCATCAAAGTCTTTTCCAATGAGTCAACTCTTCACATGAGGTGGCCCAAGTACTGGAGTTTCAGCTTTAGCATCATTCCTTCCAATGAAATCCCAGGGCTGATCTCCTTCAGAATGGACTGGTTGGATCTCCTTGCAGTCCAAGGGACTCTCAAGAGTCTTCTCCAACACCACAGTTCAAAAGCATCAATTCTTCGGTGCTCAGCCTTCTTCACAGTCCAACTCTCACATCCATACATGACCACTGGAAAACCATAGCCTTGACTAGGCGGACCTTAGTCAGCAAAGTAATGTCTCTGCTTTTGAATATGCTATCTAGGTTGGTCATAACTTTTCTTCCAAGGAGTAAGTGTCTTTTAATTTCATGGCTGCAGTCACCATCTACAGTTATTTTGGAGCCCCAAAAAATAAAGCCTGACACTGTTTCCCCATCTATTTCCCATGGAGTGATGGGACTGGATGCCATGATCTTCGTTTTCTGAATGTTGAGCTTTAAGCCAACTTTTTCACTCTCCTCAAGAGGCTTTTTATCCTCTTCACTTTCTGCCATAGGGTGGTGTCATCTGCATATCTGAGGTTATTGATATTTCTCCCAGCAACCTTGATTCCAGCTTGTGATTCTTCATTGTGTATATGTACCACAGCTTTCTTATCCATTCATCTGCTGATGGACATCTAGGTTGTTTCCATGTCCTGGCTATTATAAACAGTGCTATGATGAACAGTGAGGTACACATATTTCTTTCAATTCTGGTTTCCTCAGTGTGTATGCCCAGCAGTGGGATTGCTGGGTCATAAAGCAGTTCTATTTCCAGTTTTTTAAGGAATCTCCACACTGTTCTCCATAGTGGCTGTACTAGTTTGCATTCCCACCAACAGTGTAAGAGGGTTCCCTTTTCTCCACACCCTCTCCAGAATTTATTGCTTGTAGACTTTTGGATCGCAGCCATTCTGACTGGTGTGAAATGGTACCTCATTGTGGTTTTGCTTTGCATTTCTCTGATAATTAGTGATGTTGAGCATCTTTTCATGTGTTTGTTAGCCATCTGTATGTCTACTTTGGAGAAATGTCTATTTAGTTCTTTGGCCCATTTTTTGATTGGGTCGTTTATTTTTCTGGAATTGAACTGCAGGAGTTGCTTGTATATTTTTGAGATTAGTTGTTTGTCAGTTGCCTCATTTGCTATTATTTTCTCCCATTCCGAAGGCTGTCTTTTCACCTTGCTTATAGTTTCCTTTGTTGTGCAGAAGCTTTTAATTGTAATTAGGTCCCATTTGTTTATTTTTGCTTTTATTTCCAGTATTCTGGGAAGTGGGTCACTTTACCTATTGAATGAAATCCATTGTATTAACTTCCTGCTCAGAACCTGCTGACCCCTTTTCTTACTTGGATCAATTGCTTTCTAATTGTGCTATTTAGCTCTAATGTTACAATTTCTGCTTATTGAACTTCTGATGCATTAGAAACCATATCTTCTTTCTGGATTTCCTTCCCAAAGCTTGTTTTCCAAGAGTTTAAAAAGAGAAAGAAAAGAAATGCTTTGTACAAAATATATATCTGAAAATTCCTTGGATATCAACATCCTCACAATTGATATGATGGACAGTTTGTGCTATGTAAAAAATCATTTTTTTTTTTTAGAACTTTAAAAGTATTGTACCATCTATGTTTCATTTCTGATGGGTGAGAAATCCAGTGCATCTATTTCTTCTTTTGAAGTTAACTTGATAATTTCTCTTTTCTCCATTTTCCCTTTGGGGAGCTCTTATTCATTAGTTCCTGGATGTCTTCAATTGATCATCTGTCTCCTCTCATATCTCATATTTTCTGCCTACCATTTTGCTCTAGATTCTTGGGTATGTACTCAGTTTTATCTTCAAACTATACCCTGAATTTTTTATTTCATATAACACATTTTTACTTTCCTTGGGGTACTTTATGTTTCTGATTTTTGCCCAAGCATCTTTGTTTTATGATGTAATATCCTTGACAGTATATGAAGATACTAAACATTTTTCTTAATGATTGCGTTTAAGTAGAATTACAGTGCTGTTCATCATGGAGCAGTTCTGTTTATCTCGTTCTTTCCCTTCATGCTGATAGCCTCCTGTAGATATCTGATGATTTATCCATATTTACGTTAATTTGTGTTTAATATCAGGAACTAGGAAGCCTCATCACGGGATATCTGTGATTGGGGTTTCTTGATCCTTAAGCTGTATTTTTAAATAAGTGAGAGGGAAACCAGCTGTTTTACTGGAGACCTTCTCAGTGTGGCTTTCCATCTTCCAGAGTATTGCCGAGGTCTTCTGTCACTGAGCGGCCTTCCTCCCTTTCTGTTTGCTGTTAACAGTTGCTCCTGGCTTTATTCATGTTCTGTAACTTTAATGAGGTCCTGGGAAACAGGACAGGAAGCAAATGACTGTTCTCATAAACCTCTTGTGTTCAACAAATTAAAATAGTTCTTCATGGTTAAGTGCTATAAGCTTATAATATTTTGCTTGACTAATAATAACTTTGTGTCAATAACCTCATTCAGTTTAATTCTACCCATCAAAGGGGCAGAGCAGTATTGAAGTTAGTGATGAGACAGAATTATTATTTAAGAATCCTATCATACCCTGATCTCCAGCATCTATATTTGACTCCAGATAAGTAAAGAGAGAGTAAACTAAAGTATTAGCTAGATGGCAATTTATTAATTTACCATAGGAAGTATTACATTAAAGAAGCTAGAGGCTCATGGTTAGTGAATTCTCACCAGAAAGAAGGAATCTGTATGGAAAGCTGATTTTACAGTCACATAGTTTCTGAGTAGGCCTGGAGTCAGGAGAGGGTCTCACTGATGTTGGCTGGTAACATCCAGCTGAGAAGGCCAGGGGTAGTGTGCCCACTGTCAGGTGGGGTTGCCGTGTGTGTGTGCACACTCAGTCATGTCCAACTCTTTGCGACCCTGTGGACTCTAGCCCACCAGGCTCCTTTGTCCAGGGAATTTCCCAGGCAAGAGTACTGGAGTGGGTTGCCATTTGCTTCTCCAGGGGATCTTCCTGACCCAGGGATTGAACCTGTGTCTCTCGTGTCTCCTGCACTGGCAGACGAGTCCTTTACCACTGAGCCACTGGGGAAGCCGTGTAGACCAGAAAATTAAGTATTGATCAAAGCATGTTTCTTTTGGATTTTGCTTGAGATACAGAAAGTCTCTTTATTGACACAGCTCTTTTTCTAGGTGACATTTCGATTGTGTTGATGAAAGTTCAGCAGGGACAATACAGTGAAGTTAACTAGGCATAAGGTTTCTCAGTTTTCTGGAGTCCACGCTAAAGCACACCAGGTGATTTTGTGAAACTTCTCAGCTACTTTCTACAAATCTTTGCTTAAGGATTCTAACTCATAAAACAACAACCTTTTTAAAAAATCATATTTAGAATTCTCTCTAAATCTCAGAAGGTCAGTTTATCTTATCACAATCCATCAAGAGCAGATATTATATCAATGACACTTAGAAAGAAACTGACTTAGACGTTAAATGACTCCATCCAGAATCTCACAGTAAATATAAACAGCAGACTCAAGAACCAAATCTCAATTTTCTGTCTCTAATATTTTCTGCTATACCTCTTAAATTGCTGTTATTTTATGAAAAAGTTAAGGTACTAGAAAGCAGTTGCTGTATATTTTACCATCTTGGACAATTAAGAGTAATAGAAAATCTCATTCATTTAGAGTTCACTAATACAGTTTGCAATTATTCCTACATTTGTATGCTAATGCTTACCTTTGGAACTATCTTTTATAAGCTCTGTATGGCCAACTATATTTTATATGGTCAGGACAAATGAAATTAGGTACATTCTTTCTTAAAGGAGCAATACATATTTTAGCACTTTTGAAGTACATTAAACTTACTTAAATGTAATCAAAGCTCAACACAAATTATACTGGTTCTTAACACAGTCACTATGAGACTTTATTTTTCAGTGCAAAGCATGTGGCCAAGTACTAGCTTTGTTAGCCTGGTACAGTTTATATATTCATAAAATATAATCTATTCCCTTTAGAACTTCTGTGACTTTTGATGTTCACCAACTCTTTCTTTCCCTTTTACCCAGTTCCTGCAGTGAGATTTAACAAAACATGATTTAACTATATGCCATTTGTTGAATTTCAAGATAAACCTACAATTTCGGTTTTTATGAAAATATTTAAATTTAAAAAATTTTCTTCTGCCCTCCCTTTTCTTACTGGATATATGTTGCTGGTTTCTCATTTCTTTCTCTCTGTGTATATTTCATATGCTGTAAATCCATTTGACAGTGATGATTAATTAGGGCTTTACCTTCTCAGAACCATTTGATAAATGATTCCTAATCATATCACAGTAAGCACCCAAGGTGCTTAGGCTGTTTACATTTAAGATTTCTATATCTATTATAAATATCCAATAGTAGCAAGACCTAAAGTTAGCATAATCACACGCAACCATGAGAAAGGAAGCGTTGTTCTAAGGAATCCAGTCTTCTCCCAGTTCTTTTTGTCACTAGTCAAAGAAATTGCTTTAAAATTCTCTGTGGCACATAAATTTCCCCAGATACCCTCCCTCTACAACATATGTATCATAAGGATTCATTTTATAAATAAAGCACAAATATAGACTTAATTCTAAGTTGATTTCCATGGAGGTGTAACATGATGATGACTTATTATTGGCTTAAGTCAGCACTAAATGTTGTTTTTCAAAATATATTTAAAGTAGAAGGTGCTGTTTATTACAGTTAATAACCAAGGTTATTTTAGTGGCAGTTGGCATATACTAACAGTGACATAACCAGCAGTCTAAAAGGAAATAAGTATATAAAACTTATCGGGTACGTTTGTAAAAGCTGTTGTTATATGACAGACAGAGGCTTAATTGTACTTTCTGTTGGTTATTCATCTAGTTTGATAAGTGAGAATGGATGGGGGAAGGTGGAAGAAGCAGGAGTCAAGTCTTTTTTTTTTTTTTTTTCCAGATAACTTCCGTGCCCTTTCTTGGCTCTTTTAATTTTGGTCTTTTTCATATGGCCACCTTGTCTGGAAAAAAATATAAAGCTTTTTTCTGAACCCCTATTTTTAGTTTTTAATTGTTAACATGCACTCTGGTTTAGCTGGAAGTTTGTGTGTCCCTTTGAGGAATTACAGCCAGAGTCTCTCGAACACCTATAATTTTAGAATGCAGTTCCTAAATTGAGCAATTCACATTTACTTTGAAGGTTAAACCAAGTTCAAAATACTTATTTTAGTGTTTCAGGAAACAGTAGAAAGACCTCTCTAGATCTCCTAGATATCTGTGATGCAGATGATCAGCTAGGAGAGGGCAGGTAGGGGAGAGGAGAGAAGCCCCTCCATGTATTACTCAGTGTGGAGTCCTAGCCTGAACATAAAATATTTGCATGAGGATTATTAACCAGAATTCCTCTGTGGACATCTGCCCCTTTATGTGCATATAAATATACTGATAAATACATATAAAGATAAGTATAAAAGCTGTTACACACTTTTCAACAACAAAGCAGAATACAATGATCATACTTTGTTTTCTCTCTCTTATTTTAGAAAGGTTGTGTCAAATCTTTAAACAATGGAAGTGGTAAACATGTGAAATAATGTGATAGGAAAAATAAGATACACTCTTTGTGGAGGAGAAAATATCAGCGGGTGTAGTCAATTTAAAGTGTCATTGAGTGGGTTATAGAGCCCTGGGAAAAGTCATTTGATTTCACCTCCTTCTGCCAGTTGCAGTCACCATCTTGTTCCTGTTCTGGCCCTGAAGTTTCCAGTTCACTTTAGTTCTGACCCCCCACCAGATACCTTTAGCTGTGGAAATGAGCAACAAAACTTTTATTTTTTAAGTTTAGAGCATTAGCAGGGTTGAGAGGGTTGAATTAAAAACAGGATTGTCCTTGAACATCAGAGCTTACGTAGTACTTAACCCATGAAAGATACCATTGATGTTTTTAAATTAATTGTGAACAGGCTTTTTTTTTTTTTTTTTTTAACAGCCTGCTCCCTTCTTCATTACAAGTTAGTTGTTTTTATTTAAAGGTATGTTACTGTTTAGCAAGTATCCTTTTACTGAATTATACACATTTAAATTAAACCTAAGACAGCATATTAAAAAGCAGAGACATTACTTTGTCATAAAGTTCCATCTAGTCAAAGCTATGGTTTTTCCAGTAGTCATGTATGGATGTGAGAGTTGGACCATAAAGAAAGCTGGACACTGAAGAATTGATGCTTTTGAACTGTGGTGTTGGAGAAGACTCTTGAGAGTCCCTTGGACATCAAGGAGTTCCAACCAGTCCATCCTAAAGGAGATCAGTCCTGGCTGTTCATTGGTAGGACTGATTTTGAAGCTGAAACTCCAGTACTTTGGCCACCTGATGCAAAGAGCTGACTCATTTGAAACGACTCTGATGCTGGGAGGGATTGGGGGCAGGAGGAGAAGGGGACGACAGAGGATGAGATGGCTGGATGGCATCACTGACTTGATGGACATGAGTTTGAGTAAACTCCGGGAGTTGGTGATGAACAGGGAGGCCTGGCGTACTGCAATTCATGGGGTCACAAAGAGTCGGACACGACTGAGCGACTGAACTGAACTGATGCTGGGAAAGATTGAAGGCAGGAGGAGAAGGGGACGACAGAGGATGAGATGGCTGGATGGCATCACTGACTCGATGGACATGAGTTTGAGTAAACTCCGGGAGTTTGGTGATGGACAGGGAGGCCTGCAAAGAGTCGGACACAAGTGAGCAACTGAATTGAACTGAAATTAAACCAAATCCATTTGTATCTGTTTTGACTGTAGAGACAGAAAAATAATGAACATGTCCAGAGTAGTCGTGATGCCAATAGCTAAGCAAGTATTTTCCTTAGTGCTAAGGAGCACTAGTCACCTTCTAAAATCTTAAGATAAGTTTTTATTGGCACCATTCGAACAGCTCTTGAAAACTATATTCTTTATCATGGGCTTGGTTATATCTTAAAGAAGAAAAAAGAAAATTAATATGAACTGCCACTGCAGACTTCATCTGGTCTTTAGGATGAGCCTGTAAGGAAAGGTGGTGACACGCATGGAGTGTCAATGGTCAGAGTCACGTGGCAGAGAAGTGGCCAAATGAGAGCCGACACCAAATCTGTGAAACCAAGGTTTGCACCTCTTTTCCCATGCTGGACATTTCAGTTATGCTTTCATTTTCAACATGGATTCACTTATCTTGTTTTGACATCTTTGGAATCGTCTCAGATTTTAGTGAAAAGAAATTAGAAAATGAATTAGTTATCAGTATGATTTTTAAATAAAATACCTCCCTTTTGAACAATTTAGTTTACTTCATCAGTCATATTAAATATGAGTGCTGGGTACTCCGAGGGGTACTCTGGAATACTCAGGCCAATCTAGTGGGAAAAGTGACAAATTTTGTAAGTTACCTTCCTGTGAAGCACGTTCTGTCATCATGAGGGGGCAGAGCGACTGACCAGCGGCTTTCCCACCCAGGAGGCTCTGCTGCTGCCTGAGGTGCAGGGCCTGGTGTGAAGGCATCACCTTGGGGGCCAGGAACTGCGGAACTGAGGGGAGAGAAACATTGGTTCCACACTGCTGTTCGAGTCCTTCTTGGTTTTCCTTAGGAAGCTTCGACTATTCCTTCTAGACTTTTCTGTTGAGAAAGAGAATGAGGGATGTGCGGGGGCCCCCTCGGGGTTCAGTGGTTGGCATTAGACTGGCTGCCCTGCCCATGAAGAGAAGGCACGTCCCTGCCACACTGCGTGTTTTCCTGCAGGAAGCAGAAGCTCTCTGTCCAGCTGAGCCTTGAGCCATTCAGAAGGACATGCTGAGCTTCATGGAAAGGGAGGAGGAGACTGGGATAAAGTAGGACCAAATGCTGCTTTTCAGAAATCCATGCCACAGACTGTTCTAATAAACAAGTATTTCCTTAGATGTCATGTGTTAGATACCTAAAGGACTGTAAGCAGTGGAAACAGTCAATTTAGCTGATATGGAGTCTCACAAAGATATCAAATAATCAGTCTGCTGCTTTCTCCTTAAGAGTTACGTTGTGTGTGTGTGTGTGTGTGTGTGTGTGTGTTTGAAGGAAAAAAGTAAATGATAGTTTTTAGATTCAAGTTATAATAAATACTATCTAAAGTTCAGGGAGTAAGCAAGTCAGCCATCTTTTCAATAGCGTTCGTAAGCTCAGAAGATCTCCTTTTAAAGGTATCATCACTTTGCTGTTTTAATTATTCAGTTAAAGCTTATCTATCTTTTGTGGCTGTGCTGGGCCTTCATTGCAGTGCATGGGCTTGCCTGGTGGGGCCTGCGCTCTGGAGCCCATGGGCTTCGGTCGTGTGGCTTGCAGGTTTAGTTGCCCTGTGGTGTGTGGGATCTTAATTCCCCGACCTGAGATCACACCCATGTCTCCTGCATTGTCAGGCAAATTCTTAACCACTGGACCCCCAGGGAAGTTCCCCCCCAAATCTCTTAATTGGATTCTTAGAAAAGTGCAGCCTAGTACTAACCACATCTGCTTACTTTCTTCATTTCTTTTTTTCATTCTCTATCAGGAAAACCGTTTTGTTTTAGGACATGTCTGACATTCCAGGTTAAAATGCTTTTTCTAGTTTAGATACATTGAGCTAGCCAATACAACTTTTTTATACCTAACAGCAGAAATTATATTGGTGGCGCTCGCTTTTAAAAATGTCATGTTATATTAAGGTGATTGAAAGAGTGGGCTTTGGAGATAGATCTAGATTTCCATGCTGTCTCTAAAGCTGATTTAGTTTTGGTTAACACAACCTTTTAGGTAAAGTATTAATAGTCTGTTTCAAGAGAGAAACTGCTTGCTTTGATCCTCTGTTTGCTTTTATAGATCAGTGCACTGTCACCCGGACCTACCTGTTCCTTCACAAGTTCTGGTTTTTCAGTGCTGCCTACTACTTTGGGAACTGGGCCTTTCTTGGGGTAAGTACAGGCATCCCAGGGATGCTGTGACCATCAGTGGCCCATGTGTGGTTGGGTTTGGATTTTAAAGTCAGTGTTTCCTGGGAGATTTCAAGTTTGAGAAATAAATAACATACAGCTTATTTACCTCTGCAGGTGTTCGTCATTGGGTTCATCGTGTCCTGCTGTAAAGGGAAGAAGTCAGTCATTGAAAGGGTAGATGAGGATGACTCAGACCTGAGTGATGAAGAGCCCTCTGTCTACTCCGTTTGAGGGCCTCTGTCCTGCAGCATTTACAGAGCGGACTGCATCTCATGTGCGTTTCAAAGTGTCAAACTAACATTAGGATGAACTGACTAGCTTTCATCAAAAATGGGAGCATGGCTATTGAAAAACTATATTTTTTATGTTTTCTGAAGTAACATTATTGTATCATAGATTAACATTTTAAATTGCTATAATAATAACTATGTAAACATAAGACTACCGGCTATGTGAGGGAATGTTTGTGGAGATTTGTTTTCTTCTAGTGTATAATAGTGTTCAATTGATTAAAAGCCCTCCAGAATTAATATTCCCTTCATCATTTTTTAAAAATATAATAAATCACTTGTACCTGTGCCTTTTGGTCTCTAGAGCACTGTGGAATTTTCAAGTGTCAATATCTGATTGTCAAAAAATAATATTCACAGTATAGCTGAATACTAAATATTGCTCCTTTATGCAACTTGTCTTCTAGTTTCTAGATTAAATTACTGGTGCCACTGAAATAGATTTCATGAGCAAATTTCAGGCTGCTTGGTGTCTCAGATATATTGTTCGTATAGTAATCCATTAGATATATTGTCACCTCTCAATATTTAAGGCACATACATTGTTGTAAATAAGTAACCTCAAAATTTGTATTCCAGCATAAATGGGAGTACTGTCAAGAATAAGTAATCCTGAAAAATTGAGTGAACTGATCAGTTTAAAACATATGACAAAGTATTTTGGCATTAAAGATAGTTTTTCATTCTAAAGATTTAGAATTTGCAAAAGATACAGGGAAAGCTGTGTAGTATTGATAGGGCATTTTGAACACATTCTAGATAGTGAGAATTCATCACAAGTTATATTCTAGTTTACTAAAATAGGCAAATTAGAACTCATAAAAGGCATATAGTATGATTCTTGAAATAAAATACCATTCAGTTCAGTTCAGTCGCTCAGTCGTGTCCGACTCTTTGCAACACCATGAATTGCAGCACGCCAGGCCTCCCTGTCCATCACCAACTCCCGGAGTTTACTCAAACTCAGGTCCATCGAGTCCGTGATGCCATCCAGCCATCTCATCCTGTGTCGTCCCCTTCTCCTCCTGCCCCTAATCCCTCCCAGCATCAGAGTCTTTTCCAATGAGTCAACTCTTCACATGAGGTGGTCAAAGTACTGGAGTTTCAGCTTTAGCATCATTCCCTCCAAAGAACACCCAGGGCTGATCTTTAGAATGGACTGGTCGGATCTCCTTGCAGTCCAAGGGACTCTCAAGAGTCTTCTCCAACACCACAGTTCAAAAGCATCAATTCTTCAGCACTCAGCTTTCTTCACAGTCCAACTCTCACATCTATACATGACTACTGGAAAAACCATAGCCTTGACTAGATGGACCTTTGTTGGCAAAGTAATGTCTCTGCTTTTTAATATGCTATCTAGGTTGTCATAACTCTCCTTCCAAGGAGTAAGCGTCTTTTAATTTCATGGCTGCAGTCACCATCTGCAGTGATTTTGGAGCCCCCCAAAATAAAGTCTGACACTGTTTCCACTGTTTCCCCATCTATTTCCCATAACGTGATGGGACCGGATGCCGTGATCTTCGTTTTCTGAACATTGAGCTTTAAGCCAGCTTTTTCATTCTCCTCTTTCACTTTCATCAAGAGGCTTTTTAGTTCCTCTTCACTTTCTGCCATAAGGGTGGTGTCATCTGCATATCTGAGGTTATTGATATTTCCCCTGGCAATCTTGATTCCAGCTTGTGCTTCTTCCAGCCCAGTGTTTCTCATGATGTACTCTGCATATAAGTTAAATAAGCAGGGTGACAATATACCATTAAGTTTCTGAAAAAGACTTAGGAATTAGCAACCATCTCCCACTCAGTTCTTGTCTCCCTTAATTTTTGTGCCACCTTGCTCTGATTCTTTTGTCTTTCTGGATAGACCTTCACACCCTTCCTTTGGTGACCCTTAATGTTCTTCACCAAGATTCTATTTCCTTCTGTCCTTATTTCACATTTTCTTTCTGGACAATCTCATATACCCTTGGTTTCCATCTTTAGCCATTGTTGCATTGGAGGGGTTGGTTGCTGAAACTAAGATTTCAGGGGAAGATGGGAGAAGGCTGTTGTTGGCTGCACAGAGACAGCTTAAAGGGGATGAAGTGTACTGTGCCTGCAACCAGGGGTGTATGAGGAGGAAGCTCAGGTTTGCTGTAGAAGTGAGCACAGATGTGACATGGAGCTCAGCGGGAGGGGTGGGGCCAGGGGCAGCCTCACTGTGGGCTCACAGCGGTTGTGATCTGCCCCTGAATCCCCATTGTCTACATCTGACCTAGTGCCACCTCTGCAGGCTCTGCCAGTGCACGAGCACCAGCAGGTTGCCCACATGCCAAGGTGGAGCTGAAGTCAGAGCTGACCCCCAGGGGTCATGTGGCTTAGGAAGTAGGGGTGAATCTGAGCCCCCCCTCACACACAGCTGGGCAATCCGTCACCAGTTTTGTAAACTCAGCACCTACAGGACATCCAAGTGGACTGCAGGTGCCCCCGCAGCTGGGACAGGTCTGGCCCTGGAAGCTTGGGCACGTGCTTATGAAAGCAGGCTGGGATCTGGTCTGCCTCCATGATTCCCTTGGTGGGCCCATGTATACGACTGCTGTGGTCCTGGTACCTGACTTCAGTGGTTCTGCACTGGTGGCCTTGTGAACAAAGCACCTGAGGGACACAGATAGTTGCTGGCATTCCCACTATTGAAGCAGGGCTGATGGCAGTGCCCCAAACAGTGTCCTTTGTGAGCCTGCTATAACGGGTTTCAGGTGATACCACAGAGTGCACTCCCTAGTGGACATTCTAGCAAAGGAATGCTCAGGGCTCCTGCCTCAGTGGGAGAGCACTGAACCCATTTATTCACCCCACAGCTCAGAAGTGGCCTGGTGTATTCTACTTCAACAAGTAGAGAGCAGACACCGCTCCACAACAGGGCGCTGACAGCCACAGAGCACAGGGGAGGCCCTGCCTGCTCACCGTCTAGTGCAGACTCATCACCACCACACTAGTCATACCCTCTGTCAAGGGGGAAACAGCCAGCACACTGAGGAAAGACATGGCAGGCATCCACACACAGTCAGCCCTCAAACCCCAAATACTAAAACCATGCCGTCTCCACAGGGATGCTCCCACATTAATCAGCCTTTCAAGAACACAGTAGATAACTGTTCCTTCTGAACTCATGAGTGAAGTGAAGTTGCTCAGTTGTGTCCAAACTTTGCAACCCCATGGATCATAAGATCCTGCAAGCCAGAAAAGACAGGGAGGGAGGGAGGAAGCAGAGGCTGTCTGATCAGCTGGGCAACAAGCCATTCAGGACATGCTGAACTTCAGGGGGAGGAAGGAGAGGAAGAAAGATTATCAATAGAAATGCAATTTTTTATGCCAGTGTGGATGGGAGGGGAGCTTGAGGGAGAATGGATATGTGTATGGCTGAGTCCCTTCATTGTTCACCTGAAATTATTACATTAATCAGCTATACCCTGATACAAAATAAAAAGCTTTAAAAAAAATGCTGATTACTGTAAACAGGAACGAGAAACTGTAAAGAGGAGCTGAGAAAAATTATAAAACTCATTTGCTGAGACAAATTCTGAGCAAAAGACGGTAAATGAAAGTGATAGTCACTCAGTAGTGTCCAACTCTTTGCAACCCCATGAACTGTACAGTTCATGGAATTCTCCAGGCCAGAATACTGGAATGGGTTGCCGTTCCCTTCTCCAGGGGATCTTCCCAACCCGGGAATTGAACCAAGGTCTCCTGCATAGCAGGCAGATTCTTTACCAGCTGAACTAACAGGGAAGCCCTTCGAAGCAGATTGAATAATGCAGAAGAACAAATAAGTCATCTGGAATCTAGAATAATGGAAATCACTCAATTAGAACAGCAGAAAGACAAGTGGGAAAAAAAATGAAAGCAATATAGGAGACCTATCTGATAATATAAAGTGAACCATATACACATAATAGTAATCCTAGAAGAAAGAGAAAAAGGGTTTGAAAGTGTATTTGAAGAAATTATGGCTGGAATTTTCACAGACCTGAAGAAGGAAACATATCCATGTACAAGCCACACAAAGTGTCCCAAACAAGATGAACCCAAACACTAAGACAATCAAAATAGCAAAAGTTAGAGGATTCTAAAGGCAGCAAAAGAAAAGCAAAAAGTTAATTACAAAGGAGCCCTCATAAAGCTATGAGCTGATTTCTCTACAGGAATTTTGCAGGCCAAAAAGGAGTGGCATGATATATTCAGAGACCTAAAGGGGGAAAATATGCAATCTAGGATACTCTACCCAGCAAGATTGTCATTTAGAAGAAGAAACAAAGAATTTCTCAGACAAGCAAAAAGTAAGAGAATATAGCAATTCTAAACCAACCTTAAACTTTTTTTGAAAGGCCTTCTCTAAATAAAAAAGAAGAATCTGTAGGAAAGAGAAAATCACAATTGCAAAGTAAATCACTTTAGCCAGTAAACAGATTTTTTTAAACAAAGTATCTTTTGTTAAAATGATGATAACCACAATAAACTGCAAAAGAATAAAAACAAAGATGTAAGAGGATATTTAAAACATTTTGGGGAGGAGAGTAAGAAAATGTTGATTTTTTTTTTAAAGAATATGTTTGAGCCTATATTACTAACAGGCTAAAGCAAGTAACTATAGAAATGGGGTTAACACACTTGAACAACAGGGTAACTACAAAATCAAACAATACATTCACAAAAATCAAAAAGAAAACAAGCATAATACAAAAGAAAATTATCAAATCACAATAGAAAAAAACAAGAAGAAATACAAATCAAAAGGCAAACAATGTTAAAATGGCAAAAAAGATAAGAGGTTATGTATCAAGAATTACCTTAATGTCAGGAGAGTGGCAGATTGGATATAAAAAGAGCTTACAATGTGCTGCCTACATGTGACCCACTTTAGGGCAAAGGACCCAAATAGATGGAAAGTATCAGAATAGAAAAAGATACTTCATGCCAATGGAAATAACAAAGGAAGCAGGGTTGCAATACTCAGATAAAATAGACTTTAAACAAAGGCCATAAAGATTAAAAAAGGATACTATATAATGATAAAAGGATCAATAGAAGAAGATATTATACTTGCTAATATATATGCACCCATATAGGATGACTCATTGAGTTAGACAAGGCTGTGGTCCATGTGATTAGATTGGTTAGTTTTCTGTGATTTTGGTTTCAGTCTGTCTACCCTCTGATGCCCTCTCTCAGCGCCTACTGTCTAACTGGGGTTTCTCTGACCTTGGATGTGGGGTATCTCCTCCCATCTGCTCACCACTCCAATACCACTTAGCCATCACTACAAACAAAGCTAGTGGAGGTAATGGAATTCCAGTTGAGCTATTTCAAATCCTAAAAGATGATGCTGTGAAAGTGCTGCACTCAATATGCCAGCAAATTTGGAAAACTCAGCAAAAAGGTCAGTTTTCATTCCAATCCCAAAGAAAGGCAATGCCAAAGAAGGCTCAAACTACCCCACAATTGCAGTCATCTCACACGCTAGTAATGCAATGCTCAAAATTCTCCAAGCCAGGCTTCAGCAATACGTGAATCGTGAACTTCAAGATGTTCAAGCTGGTTTTAGAAAAGGCAGAGGAATCAGAGATCATCGAAAAAGCAGGAGAGTTCCAGAAAAACATCTATTTCTGCTTTATTGTCTATGCCAAAGCCTTTGACTGTGTGGATCACAATAAACTGTGGAAAATTCTGAAAGAGATGGGAAAACCAGACCACATGACCTGCCTCTTGAGAAATCTGTATGCAGGTCAGGAAGCAACAGTTAGAACTGGACATGGGACAACAGATTGGTTCCAAATAGGAAAAGGTCAAGGCTGTATATTATCACCCTGCTTATATAACTTATATGCAGAGTACATCATGAGAAATGCTGGGCTGGAGGAAGCACAAGCTGGAATCAAGATTGCCGGGAGAAATATCAGTAACCCAGGTGTGCAGATGACACCACCCTTATGGCAGAAAGTGAAGAAGAACTAAAGAACCTCTTGATGAAAGTGAAAGAGGAGAGTGAAAAAGTTGGCTTAAAGCTCAACATTCAGAAAACAAAGATCATTATATCCAGTCCCATCACTTCATGGCAAATAGATAGGGGAACAGTGGAAACAGTGTCAGACTTTATTGGGCATGGGGCTCCAAAATCACTGCAGATGGTGACTGCAGCCATGAAATTAAAAGACGCTTACTCCTTGGAAGAAAAGTTATGATCAACCTAGATAGCATATTAAAAAGCAGAGACATTACTTTGACAACAAAGGTCTGTCTAGTCAAGGATATGGTTTTTCCAGTAGTCATGTATGGATGTGAGATTTGGACCATAAAGAAAGCTGAGTGCCGAAGAATTGATGCTTTTGAACTGTGGTGTTGGGAAAGATTTTTGAGAGTCCCTTGGACTGCAAGGAGATCCAACCAGTCCATTCTAAAGGAGATCAGTCCTGGGTGTTCATTGGAAGGACTGATGATGAAGCTGAAACTCCAATACTTTGCCACCTGATGCAAAGAGCTGACTCATTAGAAAAGACCCTGATGCTGGGAAAGGTTGAAGGCAGGAGGAGAAGGGGACGACAGAGGATGAGAGGGTTGGATGGCATCACCAACTCAATGGACATGAGTTTGAGTAAACTCTGGGAATTGGTAATGGACAGAGAGGCCTGGCATGGTGCCGCTCATGGGGTCACAAAGAGTTGGACAGGACTGAGTGACTGAACTGAACTGACTGATAGGAGGACTCAAATACATAAATACTAAGAGACATAAAGGGAGAAATTGACATGAATGCAGCAGTAATAGGAGACTTTAACATTCCACTCACATCAACGGACGGATCTTCTATACAGAAAATCAGTAAAGAAACATAGATCCTAAATGATCTAATAAAAATCTAGCCTTGATAATTTCACACATTACATCACCCAGAAACAGTAGAGTTTTCCAAAACTGAGTTTTCCAAATTTGCTGGCACATTCTTTTCAAGTGTACATGGAACATTCTCTAATTGACCACATCAGTTCAGTTCAGTGGCTCAGTTGTTTCCGACTCTGCGACCCCTTGGACTGCAGTACACCAGGCTTCCCTGTCCTTCACTGTCTCGGAGTTTGCTCAAACTCACATCCATTGTATTGATGATGCCATCCAACCATCTCATCCTCTGTCGCCTCTTTTTCCTCCTCCTTCAATCTTTCCAAGCATCAGGGTCTTTTTCAATGAGTTGGCTCTTCACATCAGGTGGCCAAAGTATTACATCTTCAGTTTCAGCATCAGTCCTTCCAGTAAATATTCAAGATTGATTTCCTTTAGGATTAACTGGTTTCATCTCCTTGCTGTCCAAGGGACTCTCAAGAGTCTCCAACACCACAGTTCAAAGGCATCAATTCTTCAGTGCTCAGCCTTGTTTATGGTCCAACTCTCATGTTTGTACGTGAATACAGGAAAACCTTAGCTTTGACTAGACACACCTTTGTCAGCAAAGTGATGTCTCTGCTTTTTAATACACACTTTTGGTTTGTCATAGTCTGTCTTCCAAGGAGCAAGTATCTTTTAATTTCATGACTGCAGTCACTGTCAGCAGTGATTTTCAGATCCTAAAAAAATAAAATCTGTCTCATGTCTCAGACAGTGAAGAATCTGCCTACAGTTCAGGAGACCTGGGTTTTATCCCTCGGTTGGGAAGAGTCCCCTGGAACCAGGAATAGCTACCCATTCCAGCATTCTTGCTTGGAGAATTCCATGGATAGAGGAGCCTCACAGGCTGCTGTTCTGGGGTCGTGAAAGAGTTGGAACGACTAACACTTTTTCTATTTTTACTCCTTTTATTTCCCATGAAGTGATGTGACTGAATTCCATGATCTTAGTTTTTTAAATGTTGAGTTTTAAGCCAGGTTTTTCACTCTTTTCTTTCACTCTCATCAAGAGGCTTTTTTGTTCATCTTCACTTTCTGCCATTAGGATGGTATCATCTGCATATCTGAGGTTGTTGATATTTCTCCTGGCAATCTTGAATGCCACTTGCGATTCATCCAGCCCAGCATTTCACATGATTCAGGAGATGGGTTTGATCCCTGGGTCAGGTAGATCCCCTGGAGAAGGCAACCCACTCCAGTATTCTTACCAAGAGAATTCCATGGACAGAGGAGCCTAGCAGGCTACAGTCCATGGGGTTGCAAAGAGTTGGACATTATTGAGCGACTAACACTTTGACTTTCACTCATTTTGCATATAAGTTAAATAAACAGAGTGACAATATATAGCCTTATTCCTTTTCCAATTTTGAACCAGTCAGTTTTTCCATGTAAGGTTCTAACTGTTGCTTCCTTGCTTACCACATACAGATTTCTCAAGAAAAAGGTATGGTATTTCCTTCTCCTTAAGAATTTTCCACAGTTTGTTGTGATCCACACAGTCAAAGGCTTTAGTATAGTCAATGAAGCAGAAGTATTCCTAGAATTCCTTTGCTTTCTCTATGATCCAATGAATATTGTTTGATCTTTTCTAAATCCAGCTTGTATGTCTGGAGGTTCTTGGTTCATGTACTATGGAAGCCTATCTTGACAGATTTTGAGCATAGCCTTACTAACATGCAAAATGAGCACAATTGTATGGTGGTTTGAACATTTTTTGGCATTGCCCTTATTTGGAATTGGAATGAAAACTGACCTTTTCTAGTCCTATGACCACTGTTGAGTTTTCCAAATTTGCTGACAGACTGAGTGCAGCACATTAATAGCATCATCTTTTAGGATTTTAAATAGCTCAGATAAATACTAGAGCACATCAATGAACCTGTTAAAGATATTGTATAGAAAATTAATGTACAGAAATCTGTGGCATCTGTATAAACTGCCAATGAAATGTCAGAGAAAATAAGGAAAAAAATCCCATTTACCATTGCCTGAAAAATAAGAAAATTAATAGGAATAAACCTACTTAATGAGGCAAAAGACCTGTTTCTGAAAACTATAAGGTGCTGATGAAGCTAACTGAAGATATAACACAAGCAGATGGAATGATATACTGTGTTCTTGAACTGCAAGAATCAATATTGTTAAAATGACTATAATGCCTAAGACAATCTATAGATTTAATGCAATCCCTATCAAATTACTAATGGCATTTTTCACAGAACTAGAACAAAAAAATTTATCATTTGTATGGAAGAGCAAAAGAACCCAAGTCACCAAAACAATCTTGAAAAAGAGAAACAGAGCTGGATAAATGAAGCTTGCTGGATAAATGAAGCTTGCTGGCTTCAAACTACAGTATAAAGCTGCAGTCATCAAAATCCAGTGTGGTATTAGCACCCAACAGACACATAGATAATGGAACAGGATAAAAAACCCAGAAACAAACAACACATGTATGGTCAATTAATCTATGACAAAGGGGGCAAGAATATATACTGGAGAAAAGACTGTCTCTTCAATAAGCTGGGCTGGGAAAACCTGCCAGCTACATGTAAAAACATGAAATTACAGTGTTCCCTAACACTGTATACAAAAATAAATACAACATGGATTAAAGACATTACATTTGTAAGACAATAGTATAGAACACGGTTTGACATAAATCACAATATTTTTTTTGGATCTGTCTTCTAGAGTAATGAAAATAAAAGCAAAAATAAAGAAACAGGACCTTAACTGAAAAGCTTTTTGCACAGCAAAGGAAACCATAAACAAAATAAAAAGAGAACCCATACAACGGGAGAAGATGTTTGCAAATGATACTACCAAAAGGGATTAATTTTCAAAATATAAAAATAGCTCATATAACTTAATATCAAAAAGCAAACAAACCAATTTAAAAATGGGCAGAAGTTCTAAATAGACACTTCTCCAAAGAAAGAGTATTGATGGCCAACAGGCACATGAAAAGATGCTCAATATCACTTATTACTAGAGAAGTGCAAATCAAAACTACAATGAAGTATCACCTCACCCTAGTCAGAATGGCCATCATTAAAAAATATATAGAAATAATAAATGCCAGAGAGGATGTGAAGAAAAAGGAACTCTACCATACTGTTGGTGGGAATGTAAACTGGTGCACCACTATGGAGAGCAGTATGGAAGTTACCATATGATCCAGCACTCCCACACTTGGGCATATTCTGGAGAAAAGTCTAATTTGAAAAGATACGTGTACCTCACTGTTCACAGCAGCACTATTTGCATTAGCCAGGACACGGAAGCTACCTAAGTGTCCGTCGACAGATGAGTGAATAAAGAAGATGTGGTACCTGTATACCATAGAACATTAATCAGCCACAGAAAAGGAAGGGAACCACGCCATTCCAGCAATATGGATGGATTTAGAGACTACCATACTAAGTAAGGTAACTCAGACAGAGAAAGACAAATATCATATGATATCACTTCTATGTGGAATCTAAAGCAATGATACAAATGAATTTATTTACAAAATGGAAATAAGCCAACAGATATAGAAAACAAACAGGGTCATCATAGGGGAAAGAGGTAGGGAGGGGTAAATTAGAAGTTTGGGTTTAACAGACACACAGTAGTATGTATAAAATGGATAAACAACAAAGACCTACTATATCGCACAGGGAACTACTCAGTATCTTACAATAACCTATAATGGAAAAGAATCTGAAAAAAATGTATATATGTTTAATTACTTTGCAGTACACCTGAAACTAACACAACTTTTAAAATCAACTATACATCAATAAAAAAAAATCATTTTGCTAAAGGTAGTTTTAGCAAACCAAAAAAGTTGGCTATGCCAAAGCCTTTGACTGTGTGGATCACAATAAGCTGTGGAAAATTCTGAGAGAGATGGGAATACCAGACTACCTGACCTGCCTCTTGAGAAATCTGTATGCAGATCAGGAAGCAACAGTTAGAACTGGACATGGAACAACAGACTGGTTCCAAATAGGAAAAGGAGTACGTCAAGGCTGTATATTGTCACCCTGCTTATTTAACTTCTATGCAGAGTACATCATGAGAAACACTGGGCTGGAAGAAGCACAAGCTGGAATCAAGATTGCTGGGAGAAATATCAATTACCTCAGATATGCAGATGACACCACCCTTATGGCAGAAAGTGAAGAGGAACTAAAAAGCCTCTTGATGAAAGTGAAAGAGGAGAGTGAAAAAGTTGGCTTAAAGCTCAACATTCAGAAAACGAAGATCATGGCATCTGGTCCCATCACTTCATGGGAAATAGATGGGGAAACAGTGGAAACAGTGTCAGACTTTATTTTTCTGGGCTCCAAAATCACCGCAGATGGTGACTGCAGCCATGAAATTAAAAGATGCTTACTCCTTGGAAGAAAAGTTATGAGCAACCTAGATAGCATATTCAAAAGCAGAGACATTACTTTGCCGACTAAGGTCCATCTAGTCAAGGCTATGGTTTTTCCTGTGGTCATGTATGGATGTGAGAGTTGGACTGTGAAGAAGGCTGAGCACCAAAGAATTGATGCTTTTGAACTGTGGTGTTGGAGAAGACTCTTGAGAGTCCCTTGGACTGCAAGGAGATCCAACCAGTCCATTCTGAAGGAGATCAGCCCTGGGATTTCTTTGGAAGGAATGATGCTAAAGCTGAAACTCCAGTACTTGGGCCACCTCATGCGAAGGGTTGACGAATTGGAAAAGACTCTGATGCTGGGAAGGATTGGGGGCAGGAGGAGAAGGGGACGACAGAGGATGAGATGGCTGGATGGCATCACTGACTCAATGGACGTGAGTCTGAGTGAATGCCGGGAGTTGGTGATGGACAGGTAGGCCTGGTGTGCTGCGATTCATGGGGTCGCAAAGAGTCGGACACGACTGAGCAACTGAACTGAACTGAGCTGAACTAATGATATAATAATAAAACTGCAGAAGGGGCACTGGTAACTTATGTGAAAGATAATTTTCTTCAAATGCATATAGCATGCTGTTTCATATTTTTTTCATGATTAAACTTAACTTTGAGTTTAAAGGTAATATGAACTTGTAAAAGAATTCAGACAACTCACAGGTTATAACTGACCTAGAGAAATAATAATAAATAGAATACACAGTGATTTCTGAACTTATTTGATCAAGTATTTGTTTGTCCTGGATATTCTCATATGGAATCCAGTGGGAGAAATAATGGACAGAACTATGTCCAAGCTACGTTCTGCTTCCAATATTTGTGTCCTATCTCTCTCTCTTGGTCAAAGAGAAGTATAAATGTGACACCAGGACTGAAAATTGTGAGCACAGTTGCCCTCTGGTATCTGCAGAGATTGCTTCCCAGACACTTCCAGTGGATACCAAAGTTGGTGGATTCTCAAGTCCCACATGTAAAATGGCAGAGTGTTTGCATATAACCTACTTCATATCCACCCATATCCTTTAAGTCATCTTTGGATTACTTATAATACCTAACACAATGTAAATGATATGTAAAAAGTTGCTAGCATACAGAAATTTCAAGTTTTGTTTTTTGGAACTTTGTGGAATGTTTTCTTTCTGAACATTTTTGACCCCTGGTTGGTTGAATCTTTGGGTGTAAGACCCTGTGATGTGAAAGGCTAGCTCCACTAGTGATTTTTCTCTCTGTGTCACAGTTTCCTCATTTGTAAAACTGGGATAAGAATAGTATTCTCTTCATGCGATTATTGCAGGCACACAATTAGCAAAGATGCTTAGTATAATGCCTGTTAGGTGATAAATTCTCAATATGTATTAGCTTTTACTGTTATTCTAAGATGCTTTCCTGTTTTTAATAATGCTTTTTGATAATCAGGACTCAATTTTATATTCAAGAAATATTCCTGTACCTCTAGTTTAAGTACCTAGTAGATTCAAAAACATTTAATTGTGTTATGAGTGGGAGAAACCCTAGAGAGGAAATATCCTTGAGACTTAAACTTTTCTCATGTGAATGATCGCTATTGATGCCTGTTTCTTTCTGTTTAGAGATCTTATTTTCTCAAATTGTATTTCAAAACGCCAATCAGTGAAACGCAAGAATAAAGCATCCCGGTTCCTTCAGAAATAGGAGCAGTGAGTCCCACTCAGGGCGCTGATTACCAAGCTCAGCACTGTGTGCTTCCTTCCCCGCCCGGCTCCCTCCCTGGGTCTCCATGAAAAGACCACAGTACAGTCTTTGTCTTCTAGATTTTTGTGTTTCTGTTTGCCTAAGTGTACAGAGTGGAGAATTTCTCTTCAGTTTCTCTTGGGAACATTGTGAATTCAAAAAATTACACTTGTAAAGCTTTTTTCTCTTTCAGAGTGAATAAACATTGTTACACATACCTGTGGAGTTCAAAAACAAAGTGAAATTAAATGAAACATCCATCACTTTAACGGCTAGGACTAGCAGTTTATTACCTAAGCCTTTGTTTCTTCATACTCACATCTCCGACAGACTTGCTTCCATCAGCAGTGTGAGAAAAGTAAAAAGAGAAGACTGACCTGGGTCAGAATCTGACCTGAGATGCTTAGTATCCGGGTGAATTTAGGCAAGTTATTTTACTTCTAAGTCTATTTCTTTATCTGTAAAATGGGCTTGCACTGCCTATGCTGTTATCAAACCACTCTGAACATATTAGGCACTCAGCCAATTATCACCAAAGACCAATCTATAAGCCTTAGGAAGACATAGGAAGGCACAGCGTTTCAAACCAAAATGGATGTGAGTGCTTTAGGTGGAGTGTTTATTCTCCAAGTGGCCATGCTACTAACCCAACAGCATCACACATTTGCAAAAACAGGCTTCAAGAAGTCTTCTGAGTTTCACTGTGGATTCTGTCCCAGAGTTCAGATGGACAAGCTTCCCAAAGGAGCAAACCAACAGCACAGGTTTCTCTCCCCATCCGTTTTACAATCACTCTTGTGGGCTGACTGAGCAGAAGTGGAGACCTACAAAGACGTATAAGGCATGGACCTCTAGGGCAGCCTGCTCTAACATGCGCCTCAATGCCATGTTGATAATTCTGAATCAAAGTTACCTAAGAAATGGCCCATGCAAAGCAGAGACTGACTCTCCCATTTGTCTCCATGAAAGCAGGAAATAAATCTCGCCTGTGAAAGGGAACCTACCTGCATCTGGAGGCAGAGGGACCCTCACCCCTAGATGGGGATTCTGGGCTGAGAAGCCTGTGCAAAGCAACCAAACCATGCTGCTTCAATTTTGTTCCCCACACCCACACTCTGTGTCAGTTCTTCACCAATTAAGCCCACAAAGCCTGACTTTCTTTGTCCTATCAATTCATCATAAATTTATTGTTTCTTTTTCTAAAGAGTATAAAAAGCTACCTGCTTTTGGTCAGTCTCTGAGCATCATTTTATGATCTCCTGTGCACACAATATTAAATTGATTTTTCTTCACCTAATCTATCTTGTGTCAATTTTATTCTTATTCTAGCCACAAAAGCTCAAGAGAGATAGAGGGGAAAGTCCCCACTCCTGACACTCCTATCCAAGGAACTTTTCCATTCAGTGACTTTGTAACAGCTGGGATTAAAATTGCATAATAGATTATGATCAAATATGTGTGGCAAGATTTAAATGCACACAAATACAGAATATAAAGAATTAATTTTCTGTTTTAGCTTTAATTCTTCTCAGCCTTAATTCTAATCTCTTTCTCCTAAAGTTTCAAAAATGAAAGCTCTAATTCTTCATCTATGCTACTTCAGGCACCAGTTTTCAGCATCAGAACGCAGTTTCACACTATCAAAGGCAAACGACCCCCAGGACCACTCCTGGACCTGGCAGGGGTGTGTTATCTCAGTGTCGCCCTGTTTAGTGATGGAAGTAATTTCCTCCCAGAATTGTGTGCTTCGCTCTTTCGAAACTGTCTTTCTCTTCCCTTTAGTTTTACAGAAAAAGAAGAAATTTCAACTATGGAGACACCACATTTCCCAGCATGACTCCACTTTTCTACTCAGTAAAAGCAATTTCTCACTTTTTCCAAGTTACAGTCAATCCTCTCCTCTTGAATTTTTTTATAACTACTGCAGCTTTTTTCCCTGATCCAAGTTGTTCATATATAGAACAACCAGACTTTCTCTCCAACTATATTAAAACATTTCAACAATTTAACCCATTTCGGACTCAGACGTGAATGTGTCTACTACCATACATTTTAAAATGAAGTAAACAAAAGCCAAACAAAAACCAGGTTTTGCTCTCACTACATAAAAATCACAGGAACTTCAAGGTTACAGTCTTGTCCTGGCTGTCCTTTTGAAATAGATATGCATATCATATACTTATAAGATTAGGCACTCTTAGAATCATTAAAGAAAAGAAAAATAAGTTAGAGTCTATAGAAATTTCCAGAAGACCCCATAAAAGAGCTGGGGTCAAGGGTTTGCCCTGGATGTAGCCTCAGAACATCTCCCTAACACAAGGGCTTCCAATCTGTGTGGCCATTTACACAACTACCCCAACATTCCTAAGCTGACACCTGGCTTTTGTAGACATTCTGTGAAAGGTAGTTGCTACTACTTCATACACTGATGTTCCTGCCAACAGAACTCCGTCTATCCAACCATCTCTCCTGTCTTAGTAGCCAGGAAATGGCTACTTGCTTTCATCCACCCATGTCCCCCCACCTCTCTGGATAAAAATCATGACTGTTGGGAATGTCCAAGCATTATGGCACAGCAGATGTCTTCTGTGAAAAGAAACGGTTGCAACTGTCTTAAGAGTTATGTTTTTAAGAGTATAACGCCCTCAGGCAGTGTCTTGTTCAATCTGCAATTAACGTGTGCCAAGGAAGTAATCTAGCTGTGGCTATTTAAGCATTTCAAGATACATCTCTCTTCACATTTACAGCAGCATTCTTTGACATTATTTGCCTAAGTGCAGACATTACTATAAGGAGTCACGGAGACTTAACAAATGCAACGTGCTTTCAATCAGAAGCATATTGTGAATGTTTACCGTGTGCCAGCTTCCAGGAGATGCTGAGATTACAAAGACAAATCAGCCTTCAACACAGAATCCTTTCACACCTTGAGGAAGTCTCATGTTATAAGCAGGCTTGCTCCAGAACGTTCAGGAAAGCAGATTGCACGATTCTCACTGACAGAGCGTGTGAGGCCAATAACATCATGGCCCTCATCGCCCAGGCTCCTGCCCCCCTTGGATGGGTGGCTGTGTACATCGTCTCCAACATTCTTCAGCATCTGCTCCATAAATAATTTATGAGTTTTGCTCGCCAAAATTTCTGTATGTGATTGTGAATCACTCGATGGCATTTTCTGTCAATCGACAGGCACTCTAGAACCCACCTTGGGAAGCACGTGCGCACATCTCTGTTTACACTCCTAACTGTGCTCAGCAAGCTGGCAGTCGGCACTCCTCACCATGTTTATTTTCTGGCCAAAATATCCACTGTACTGTTTATTCCACTTTACTGATAATGAAGCAGGGAAGAAGGCAGGAGTTTTACAAATAAATTGAAGGTGTGAGGCTCCTTTGAAGTTCAAAAACTCTAGGTAAACACCATGTCAAAAGTGAAGGATTAAGAAATATTAATGCTGGGCTTTGACTTATGATGTTAGGATTTTGAAAATAAATATTTACAGATAGCAAATGAATTGTTTCATACCAGAGAGGAGCAGCTGCCCCATCCTTTACCTGTAGGAAACACAAATGGTGCTGGAACCTCTGTGTCTCTTTCTCTCTTGCTCCTCCAGCCCCAAGGCTTTGTGAATTGGGTTCAGGGTGGTTTGTGCTTTATTGTAAACAATGCTCAAAGTGTTACTCAGATTCAGTTTCCAAAAATATACTTTTTGCCTAAGTGTTCAACTGTATATTTTCATTCTTATTAAGACTTGGAAACATTTTTGAAAGGAAAGCATCTCCATTTAAAAGTGAAAAAGGTCGATGGGGAAAATATACCTTAGTTTTCAGAAACACACTACGCTGCAAGTTTATTTTAAACTGTTTAGGGAGATATGCCTGGTGGACACATCAGCATTAGATTGTGTGTTTGACTGAACAAGTGACAGAAAGAATCTTGCCAGCTTGAATAACAATCTTTTAAGTCAAATTTCCTGTACCCTGCTCTTCCTTTTGGAAAAATGTGAAGTTTGGTTGGCATGGTGAAATAAGTTATTTCTATAATTGTACTCGATTTAAATATATTTAAAGGTTTACTTTTTACATATGGGTCCTTTTGTGGAGTTTCTGTTATTAAAAATTGAGTTAACGTTTGCAAGGCAGAAGAGCAGCTTTGTGGCAGCTGTTTAGGACATGACCCCTCCAACTTTGTGCTCCTCCACGTTCAGCTCCCAGACCAGAAGCAACGTCTCAGGAGAAGAGGCAGAGAAGGGAGCTGAGGGGATCCACTGGCCCCCGGAGCCGTCTTCCCCTTTGTTCTCTCCAGCACTCTGTGCTTCTCCTTCATATTGTGGATTATTTTTTATTTTCCAGACCAGTAACCCTGTTCTCAGCTGTGAACATCTTCTCTTTTAGTTTGTCCATTAAAATTTTAACTACTTATTATATAATTCCATGATTATATGATTACAGTAATTAATGGAATTAGTATATACAACTCTATGATATACATTATTGTGTATTTATATAATTACATGATTTTAATTAAATATTGCATGGAAAATTATTAAATACAATCATTTAATTGAACAATGTATAGCCTTTTCCCCAGAAACTCTATTTTTTCACTCTAATGTCATCTCTTTAAGATTTATATTTAATTTTGTGTGTCTTCACTTCTTCTTCAAAGGGAGTGTTTTGTTCCACTTTTTTTCTGGTTACATATCCTCTTAAGTGTATTCTGACTTCGCTTTGCTTGCTTGCTCATGGTACGTTCCCTGTTTTGGATGCTCCATCCTTGTCAGCAGGGAGTGTCTGGGCGATTAGGAGACGGCGAGTCCTCATAAGGACCGAGGTAGCAAGCCAGCAGATTCAGCCCCACATTGCATCCGTGCTCACCCTGAGAACCACAGACACTCCGACCCGCCTGAGTCCTGGGGAAATGAACCCAAGTAGGTCCCTACAGGGCCTTCTGGACTGACCCCTGTCCCACATCCTCTGCTTCCCCTCCCCACAGAAGTACCTAAATAATAGTGTCTGATGCATATTCCTCAGCGGTTTCACAGTTTCAAATGATAGAAATTAACTACTTGGTGACCATGAGCACCTAGCCCCCAGACCTCTTAGAGGCTGAGGGTTGATGATTTTAACCCCTATGACACAACCCTGTGACCTCACCTCAACCAGCCAGAGAACTGTGCACAGGCTGATCACACACCCTAGGATGCCCCTCCCTCACCTGGCCTTTAAAAATGCTTCCCTGAAACTCACCAGAGTTCAGGCTTTTTGAAGATTTAGCTGCCTGGACTGCTCGTCTGGTTCCTACAATCCTGTAGAAAATGCTGCACTTTCCTTCACCACAACCCAGTGTCAGTAGACTGGTTTTACTGCATACAAGCTAGTGGAGCCCAAGTTTTGATTTTGTAACAGGAAGACAAGGCCTGAAACCAACTCTGATACATCAGATGTCATAGACATCAAGATGACAATTCCTTATTAGAATTAGAACATGAATCAAAACTACAAGTTATCACCTCATTCCCATCAGAATTTGTTGTTGTTCAGTCGCTAAATTGTGTCCAACACTTTGCAACCCCATGGACTGCAGCATGCCAGGCTTCCCTGTCCTTCACCAACTCCCAGAGTTTACCCAAATTCATGTCCACTGAGCTGGTGATGCCATCCAATCATCTCATCCTGTCACCCTATTCTCCCCCTGCCTTCAATCTTTCCCAGCATCAGGGTCTTTTCCAATGAGTCAGCTCTTCACATCAGGTGGCCTAAGTATTGGAGTGTCAGCTTCAGCATCAATCCTTCCAATGAATATATAGGGTTGATTTCCTTTAGGATTGAGAAGTTTTATACCCTTGCTCCGAGAGACTCTCATGAGTCTTCTCCAGCACCACAGTTAGAAAGCATCAGTTTTTCTGCTCTCAGCCTTCTTTACCGTCTAATTCTCACATCCATAGTTGATTACTGGAAAAAACATAGCTTTGACTATACGGACCTTTGTCAGCAAAGTAATGTGTCTGCTTTTTAATATACTGTCTAGTTTTGTCATGATTTTTCTGCCAAGGAGTAAGCATCTTTTAATTTCATGGCTGCAGTCACTGTCTGCCTGGCCATCATCAAAAAGTCTACAAACAACAAATGCTGGAGAGGGTGTGGAAAAAAGGAAACGCCGCTACACTGTTGGTGGGAATGTAAATCGATGAAGTCACTATGGAGAACGCTAGGAGGTTTCTTAAAAAACTACAAATAGAGTTGTTCTATGATCCAGTAATCCTGTTCCTGGACATAAATCTGAAAAAGAGACAAACTTTAATTGAAAAACATACATTCATCCCTATGGGTGCAGGACTATCACAGTACAGCACTATTTACAATAGTCAAGACTTAGAAGCAGTCTAAATGTCCATCGATAGATGAATGGATAAAAGGATATGGTATATATACACAATGAATTATTATGCAGCCATAAGAGGTGAAACAATGTCACTTGCAGCAACATGGATGGGACTATAGATTATACTATGTGAAGGAAGTCAGAGAAAGACAAATACCATATGATATCATTTACATGCAGAATATGAATGACAAAAATGGACTTAAGTACAAAACAGCAACAGACTCACAGACATAGAAAACAAATGGTTTCCAAAAGGAGAGGGAGAAAAAGATAAATCAGGAGTCTGGGATTAGCAGGTACAAATAACTATAAACGAAATAGATACACATCAAGGTCCTATAGGACTGCACATGGAACTATACTCAGTATCTTTCAACTATAATGGAAAAGAATTAAAAACCATTATGTATATATTTACTAATGCTAACAGTTCTAATAGATTATATTTCTTATATATGCAGAAGTAATATACGTGTGATATCTTTATTCCTTTTTATGAACGAAGGCTGAGATTTTAATTTTATTATTTTTCCAAAACAACTATGGCTTTATATGTGGAATCTAAAATATGACACAAGTTAGCCTATCTATGAGACAGAAACAGAATCATGGGCATAGAGAACAGACTGGTGGCTGCTAAGGCGGAAGGGCTTGGGGATGGACAGAGTGGGAGTTTGGATTTAGCAGATGTAACCTTTTATATATAGGATGCATAAACAACAAGGTCTTATTGTATAGCACAGAGAACAATATTCAAGATACTGTGACAAATTATAATGGAGAAGAATATTTAAACACACACACAAACACATATTCACTTTGCTGTACAGCAGTAATTAACACAACATTGTAAATCAACCATATTTCAATTAAAAAAAAAAGTGTGGCTATTGGTTCTATACAACCTAGCTCAAACTCAAGCTGTGATCCAAATTAACCTGGTTGTTACACTAGAAAGAAAATGGAGACATTTCATTGTATTTCTAGGTAAGCATCATATTTAGGTTAAGAGTCAGAAAGCTTAAGATATAATTTAGCAGATTTAGATCCAATTCTGAAGCCATAAATAAAATTTAAAATATTTTACTTTGGTTTTGCCATACATTGACATGAATCAAATTGTAAAGTAAAATAAAAAATTAATTAATTAATTAATTTAAAAAATCACAAAGATAAAAAATAAATAAATAAATAAATAAATAAAATATTTTACTGTGGTTGTTGCTTAGTTGTTAAGATGTGTCCAGCTCTTTTGAGACCCTATGGACTGTAGCCCACCAGGCTTCTCTGACCGTGGAATTTCCCAGGCAAGAATACTGGAGTGGGGTGCTGTTTCCTTCTCCGGGGAATCTTCCCAACCCGGAATATAGGATCTGCACACTCTTTGCACCTGTGCAAAGGTCAGTTGTCTTTCAATGCTTGGATGTATTTCTATAATCTCTACTCATTTCTACTGAATTATTTGTTCATCTTTATGCCAGTCCTACCCTATCTCAATTACTTAATGGCAGCCCACTCCAGTACTCTTGCCTGGGAATTCCCATGGACGGAGGAGCCTGGTGGGCTGCAGTCTATGGGGTTGCGAAGAGTAGGACACGACTGAGTGACTTCCTTTTCACTTTTCACTTTCATGCATTGGAGAAGGAAATGGCAACCCACTCCAGTGTTCTTGCCTGGAGAATCCCAGGGCCGGGGGAGCCTGGTGGGCTGCCGTCTATGGGGTCACACAGAGAGTGACTTAGCAGCAGTAAGATATTGTAAGCTCTCCACTCTGATCCTCTTTTAAAAATTTTTTGGCCCTTTGTTTTTTTATATTTTACAACTGGCTTGTCAATTTTCACAAAAATATCTACTGGGGTTTTGATGAGCTTTTACTATAATCTACAGATTAATTTGAAGTCAATTGCTATCTTAACGATATTGGGTCTTCTAATCCATAAACACAGTACTGTCTTGCCATTTATATGTCTTTAATTTTTTTCTCAGCAATGTTTTGTAGGTTTCAGGGTACAAGTCTTATACATCTCCAGACTCACTTATCCCTAGGTATTTCATAGTTTAATGTAATTGTAAATGGTATTGTTTAATTTCAGTTTCTAGTCATTCATTGCTATAACAACTGATGTTTTATATTGACCTTCAATTCTTCAACCTTATTTAAATGACTTAATTGTTCCAAGATATTTTTTGTAGCTTCCGTCTGCAAAGACAGTTTTATTTCTTCCCTTCCAATATGAAAGCCTTAAATGTCTTTTTATTGCCTTTGGCATCTCCAGTATGCAAATACAATTTAGAGGTCAGTCAATGATTTAAAAGAAGTTTTGCTTTTTTCTTTTTTTCATAGATTTTGGGGCTTCTTCCAATGAATGACTCCCTCCTTTTCAGGGTTTTCCCTCTCAACTTCCAGCCACACTGATGGCCCCAAATTCTATCCTTTGATGCCTCAAGTCAATAAGACATTTTCTGCCTAAGGTCTAGTGTCTCTGTTCGTGTGGGCTGAAGAGGGCCTCAGGGAAAAGCTGTCTGAAAATGGATCTCTATGCATGTCCACTCTTCCAAGGATCTATTTCCTTCCAATGTTTGCCTGCTTTTGGTCATTCTCCATGTTTTTTAAATAGTTTTTTTTTAATATTTATATTTTGTTTAGAACTTCTAATTTTGTATGCGGAAGGTGTTGAAGGGCATGTTTCTACACATTTCATGGCAGCTTTTCTCCCAAGTAATCTTTATACTGATGTTTGAATAGAAAAAAACCTTGGAATATAGAAACAGGTGCTATTATGTCATGAGAAGAAAAGTCCTTCATTTTTGACCTGCCAGTCCGGTTTATTGTGCCAGTATCTACGAAAACTTAACAGACTTAACTTGCTTGCTTCAAGAGAGTTAAAATCTGACTGCCCTCAGCCCTTGACAGAGGGCTACTCATATACCTGTTTGTTGTTTAGTTGCGAAGTTGTGTCTGACTCTTTGGGACCCCATGGACTATATAGCCCACCAGACTCCTCTATCCATGAGATTTCCCAGGTAAGAATACTGGAATGGGTTGCCATTTCCTTCTCCAGGGGATCATCCCAACCCAAGGATCGAACCTGTGCTTCCTACATTAGCAGGTGGATTCTTCACCATTGAGCCACCAGGACTCTGTGCCTGTTAATCCACTATTAACATAAACCCTGCATGACAGTCCATGGTGTGTAACATTTATTCAATTATTCTCAGACTGATGGGAATGTTTTTTTTTTTTTCTCTCTCTCTCTCTCTCTTTCCCTCTGGCAGTACAAATAGTGAATATAACAATAAATACACTCTTGTAAAAAATCCATTTTGTTCTAATTTTTTTTAAGTTGGATAGATCACCAAGAATATGATGGCTTTGTCCTATTCTGATTCTGTTGTTTGCCTATTGACTATGTTTAAATTTTCTTTGCCATACAAAACACTTAATGTAGTCAGTTAATCTATCTGGGCCAGTTATTAAACATTTTAAGTCCCAAAGTCCAAAATCATTCCACATGTCAGAGCTGAGACGTCTTTAGATCACTTTTCTCCTTGAAGCCAGCCTCAGAATAGGGTCTGTGGCCCAAGCTTGCAGGGGCCTGGGCTTCTGTTGCTGTTCAGTGGCTCAGTCGTGTCTGATTCTGTGGCCCACGGACTGCAGTATGCCAGGCTTCCCTGTCCTTTGCCATCTCTTGGAGTTTGCTTAAACTCATGTCCACAGAGTCGGTGATGCCAAACAATCATCTCATCCTCTGTTGTCCCTTTCTGCTCCTGCCTTCAATCTTTCCCAGCATCAGGGTCTTTTCAGATGAGTTGGCACTTTGCATCAGGTGTCCAAAGTACTGGAGCTTCAGCTTTAGCATCAGTCCTTCCAATGAATATTCAGGGTTGATTTCCTTAGGATGTACTGGCTTGATCTCCCTGTAGTCCAAAGGATTCTCAAAATTCTTCTCCAACACCACAGTTTGAAAGCATCAGTTCTTTGGCATTCAGCCTTCTTTATGGTCCAACTCTCACATTCATACATGACTACTGGAAAAACCATAGCTTTGACTAGACAGATCTTTGTCGGCAAACTGATGTGTCTGCTTTTTATTATGCTGTCTAGGTTTGTCCTAGCTTTTCTTCCAAGGAGTAAGCGTCTTTCAATTTTATGGCTGCAATCACTATCCACAGTGATTATGGAGCCCAAGAAAATAAATTCTGGCACTGTTTTCATTTTTCCCCATCTATTTGCCATGAAGTGATGGGACTGGATCCCACGCTCTTACTTTTTTGAAGGTTGCATTTTAAGCCAGTTTTTTCACTCTCCTCTTTTACCCTTATCAAGAGGCACTTTAGTTCCTCTTCTCTTTCTGCCATCAGAGTTGAGATTTCTCTCAGTAATCTTGATTCCAGCTTGTGATCCATTCAACCCAGCATTTTGCATGATGTACTCTGCATATAAGTTAATAAGCAGGGTGAGTTATACAGCCTTGATGCACTTCTTTCCCAGTTTTGAACCTGAGCTCCTAGGCTTTGATAACACCAACCTCTTCTCTCTGCTCTCCCTACTCTGGAGTAGGTGTATGTGTGTGTGAGTGTGTGTGAGTGTGTGAGTGTGTGTGTGAGAATGTGTGTTTGAGTGTGTGTGTTCACAACTGCTTCTGCAGTTAATATCTCTGGGTTTTCTCAGTATCTTCTTGCCTGCTAAACCCTCCAACAACCCAGTTTTTATACTAAAATTTTATACTAAATTCCCTCTCCTGAAATAATTAGTGCACTTCTTTATTTTGTAACAGGATTCTGACTAATGCACAATTTCATTAAAAACTTCTGGACCTTAGTTTTAAGTATTCCCTAAATACTAGTTTGTACATATTTTATATTTTCTGATAATACTTAATTCTCTGGACATTGAAATCTTTAATATGTTTGAAATTTAGTTTTGGGTTATTATATAAGAGAAACCAAATTTTAATTTAAATCAAATTTTAATTTTATCCCAAATGAATTCTCAATTAGCATCACAGCCATTTATTAACTAATTCATCCTTTTCCCACTAGGTTATAATATAAAATTATCTTATACACTCAGATATATTTCTGGAACCCAATCAGTTTTAGACTACCTCTTCTCATTTTATATTGCAATATTATAGTAGATTTATAGTTTGATATATTTAAAATTCTCCTGTTTCTATTTCTTATGTCTAGAAATTTTATAAAGTTACTGATTTTTTAACATTTATCTATAATAGTATCCAGCTTTAGTTGATGGGCTTATGACATATAAAGTTTAATTTGCATGAAAATAGCATATATTAGCATGGTTAAAACAGACCTTTATGTTTTGCTTTTTATTTCATCTAACATTAATTTGAATTTATAAGCTTTAAAAAAATCTTTTAGTATTTTTTATTCATTTATTTCATACTTTCTCTATCCTATACAATCTGCATATAGCTGTATTTTTAGTTTATTTCTTAACATTTCTGACAATATGTCTCTTTTAATTAAAATTTTTGCTCACTTAAATATATGTTATTATTCATAATGTGGATTTTTCCTGCATATTTATTGAGGTTTTTATTTACCCTGATTTGTTGTTGTTATTTCTTTTATCTTCCTCTTGCCTTCATTCTTTCTCTCCTTGTTTTGACTTAACCAGTCTGTGTTGCATTGGGAATAAAAATATCTGCTTCTATTATTTTAGTTCATATTCTGGAAATTTAAATTCTAAATATAGTCAATATCCTTATGCTTCCCTTAAACCAAGGATATGTAAACTTTAAAAAAGTAAAAACCAGAGAGTAAATATTTTAACCTTTGGGTTTTTTTGCAACTGCAACTCTGCCATTGTAACATGAAAGCAACCATAGACACTACATAGAGAAACAGAGGTAGTGGTGCTCCAAGAAAACTGCATTTATCAAAATCGATGCTGAGCTGTCCCCAAGGGTCCAGAGTGTGGGACCTTCTCTGGTTCCACTAAGAGAGTAGAATATCAAGCCACAGACTGTTGTGTGTTGGACTTTGTCCCACAAGAGGATATGATGAAGTCCTAATCCCAGTATCTGTGAATATGACTTTATTTGGAAATAAAGGCTTTGCAAACATAATCAAGATGAAGTCATACTGGACTAGAATGGATCCTAAAATCTGATGGTTAGTGTCCTTCTGAGAAGGCCAAGAGGACACAAGTTGGTACACAGACAGAAGACAACCACATGAAGAATGAGGTGAAAATTGGAGTGATACATCTATGCACCAAGGAGCCCCAAGAGCTGCCAGCAATTATTAGAATCTTAAAGAAACAAGAAAGAATCCTCCCCTATAAATGGATCCTGTAAATTCCTTGATTTTGGATTTATAGCCTCCAAAATAGAGAGAATATATTTCTATTTTAAAAAAAATATATATATATATATATATGAGGCAAATGAGGTTCAGCCAAAGGTTGTAGCTCATAAACCTTTCATATACTTCAAGTACTAAGTAGAATGCTTCATCTCTCATTACCCCATCGATTTGTAGCTTACATTAAAATGTTTCCAGACCATATATCTGTATCCTTTTTTAAAAATTATACAAAGTGAACATATTATTATTTTTTAAATTATTTATTGTTTTATACAAGTTTGTATGTAGATTGATCCATGTTTATAATTTTCTTTACCCACCTTTTCCTTTGATATCCTTTATTTTAGCCTTTTTAAATTGAAGTATAGATGATTTACAATGTTGTGTTAGTTTAAAGTGTACGGCAAAGTGCTTTGGTTTTGTGCATACACTCAGGAACCAGCTCTGCCTGACTGCAGTCAGTACCAACCCTAGGATCTAGCTGCACATGCCAGAGGTGGGCAACTGTCCCAGAGTCTTTGGGGCCCTGACTCTGCCCACTAGTGAACCAGCAGTAACAGAAGGGACCCGACAGGATTCTGCAACCAGCAGATCTTGTGACCAGGCCAATTAACAAAATGCAGAAAGAACACACGTGTTGATAATTACCTACATAGCTGGACTAAATACTTCAAGCAAAAGACAGACCACAATGTTCTAAGAGTCAGAATTGACAAAAAAAAAAAAAACTGCAAAAATAAACATGTGGAAGCTAAACAATATGCTACTAAGCAACCAATGGATTGAGAGAAGATCAAAAACTACCTAGAGACCAGTGAGAATGCAAACAAGACAGCTGGAAACCTATGGGATGCAGTAAAAGCAGTTCTAAGAGGGGAATTTATAGTGATGCTATCTACACATCTGTGTCTCTTTTGCTGTCTTGCATACAGGGTCATCATTACCATTGGACTCTGAGGGAGAGGGAGAGGGTGGGATGATTTGGGAGAATGGCATTGAAACATGTATACTATCATGTAAGAAACAAATTGCCAGTCTATGTTCAATGCAGGATGCAGGATGCTTGGGGCTGGTGCACGGGGATGATCCGGAGAGATGATGTGGAGTGGGAGGTGAGAGGGGGGTTCATGTTTGGGAGCTCATGTACACCCGTGGTGGATTCATGTCAATGTATGCCAAAACCAATACAGTATTGTAAAATAAAGTAAAAATAAAAATTTATATATATATATAGTGATGCAATCTTACCTCAGGAAATAAGAAAATCTCAAACAGTGGAAACATACCTAAAGCAACTAGACAAAGAAGAAAAACGAAACCCAAAGCTAGTAGAAGGAAAGAAATCATGTAGATCAGAACAGAAATAAATAAAATAGAGACAAATAAAAGATCAATGAAACTAAAAGCTGGTTTTTTGAAAAGAGAAAAGAGGAACTCCCCTGGTGGTCCAGGGGCTAAGTCTGTGTGCTTCTAATGCAGGGGACCTGATTTAGTCTCTGGCCAGGGAGCTAGATCCCACATACTGCAATTAAGACCCTTTGCAGCCAGTTAAAGAAGTAAACACAAAAGAATGAAATAAAAAGAATGAAATCATGCCATTTGCAGCAACATGGATGGAACTAGAGGTTATCAGACTAAGTGAAGTAATTTAGACAGAGAAAGATCAATAAATCGATAAACAGATCATATGATATTGCTTAAATCTGTAATCTAAAAAAAAAAGATACAAATGAAAACATTTACAAAGCAAAAGAGACTCGTAGACATAGAAAGCAACTTTATGGTTACCTCTTTAGGGAAGGATGGGGGATTAAATTAGGACTTTGGGATTAGCAGATACACACTACTGATAAACAGCACACATATACTGTACAAGAAAGATTTTCATGACCCAGATAATCACGATGGTGTGATCACTCACCTAGAGCCAGACATCCTGGAATGTGAAGTCAAGTGGGCCTTGAACATCAAAGCATCACTACGAACAAAGCTAGTGGATGGAATTCCAGTTGAGCTATTTCAAATCCTAAAAGATGATGCTGTGAAAGTGCTGAACTCAATATGCCAGCAAATTTGGAAAACTCAGCAGTGGCCACAGGACTGGAAAAAGTCAGTTTTCATTCCAGTCCCAAAGAAAGGCAATGCCAAAGAATGCTCAAACTACAGCACAATTGCACTCATCTCACACACTAGTAAAGTAATGCTCAAAATTCTCCAAGCCAGGCTTCAACAATATGTGAGCTGTGAAATTCCAGATGTTCAAGCTGGTTTTAGAAAAGGCAGAGGAACCAGAGATCAAATTACCAACATCCTCTGGATCATGGAAAAAGCAAGAGAGTTACAGAAAAAACATCTATTTCTGCTTTATTGACTATGCCAAAGCCTTTGACTGTGTGGATCACAATTAACTGTGGGAAATTATGAGAGATGGGAATACCAGGCCACCTACCTGCCTCCTAAGAAATCTGTATGCAGGTTAGGAAGCAACAGTTAGTACTGGACATGGAACAGACTGGTTCCAAATAGGAAAAGGAGTACATCAAGGCTGTATATTGTCACCTGCTTATTTAATTTATATGCAGAGCACATCATGAGAAATGCTGGACTGGGTGAAGTGCAAACTGGAATCAAGATTGCTGGGAGAAATATCAATAACCACAGATATGCAGATGACACCACCCTTATGGCAGAAAATGAAGAACTAAAGAGCCTCATGATGAAAGTGAAAGAGGAGAGTGGAAAAGTTGGCTTAAAGCTCAATATTCAGAAAACAAAGATCATGGTATCTGGTCCCATCACTTCATGGCAAATAGATGGGGGATCACTGAAAACAGTGGCAGACTATTTTGGGGGGCTCCAAAATCACTGCAGATGGTGATCGCAGCCATGATATTAAAAGATGCTTATTCCTTGGAAGGAAAGTTACGACCAACATAGACAACATGTTAAAAAGCAGAGTCATTACTTTGCCAATGAAGGTCTGTCTAGTCAAGGCTATGGTATTTCCAGTGGTCGTGTATGGATGTGAGAGTTGGACTAAGAAAGCTGAGCACAGAATGGGTGCTTTCGAACTGTCGTGGAGAAGACTCTTGAAAGTCCCTTGGACTGCAAGGAGATACAAACAGTCCATCCTAAAGGAGATCAGTCCTGGGTGTTCAATGGAAGGACTGATGTTGAAGCTGAAACTCCAATACTTTGGCAACCTGATGTGAAGAACTGACTCATTTGAAAAGACTCTGATGCTGGGAAAGATTGAAGGCAAGAGAGAAGGTGATGACAGAGGATGAGATGGTTGGGTGGCATCACCAACTCAATGGACATGGGTTTGAGTAAACTTCTGGAGTTGGTGATAGACAGGGCGGCCTGGTGTGCTGCAGTCCATGGGATCACAAAGAGTCGAATACGACTGAGTAACTGAACAGAACTGAACTGAACAGATGTACTGTATAGCACAGGGAACTATATCAATATCTTGTAATAACCTATAATGTAAAAAAATGTGAAAAGAATATATATACATTACATATATATATTATATATGAATCACTTCGCTGAACAATTGAAACATTATAAATCAAAAACATTTCAATTAAAAAAATTTAAAATAATGCTCTATTTTCCATCCATTTGTTTGACCTCTCCCTGCTCCCACCTCCTATTAGATGGGACCTTTACAGCATCTTAACTTTCTTTCTCTCTTGTCTGTCTACTTCACTCTCAACTACATGAGACATATGGAAAATTTTTACTTTACTTTCCTGTATCCTTTCCTCCATATCAATTCTTTGGTTTTGTTAAATTAATTTAATATTTTAGTTCTAGATCAGAATTTCCACTGAATTTCCTTTTCAGAAATGACTTTGCTTTAGGGTGCTTATTTTACATTTAAATAATATTAGCATTAATAATAATATCATATGATATAATGTCATATATGAAATATATATTATATATTATACTAACATCATATAGTAAAAACATTTTCTCAGAAGATCTAGGATAAATCCATTCATACTCATCCATGTTCTCCATTATTTCTCTCTTCCTCATAGACACTCATTTTGAGGGCTCTGTTTTGCTCCATTAAAATTTTTTTTCTGCTTTTCTTTTTTTTTTAGTTTAAATAAAGTCCTTTCTAGAGTATTTCTCTAATTCTTGCATCTTTTTGACTTGATAGTGAATAATTTTGGGCTGGGTATAGAATTCTTGGATTTCAATATTTTTCTCCCACTTCTCTTCCATACTTTATTTGGGAAAAATAAGTCTGAGTTTATCATCAGATTTTCATAAGCAACACTGGTAGCAGGAAAGATGTGGACCCTCAGAGCCTAGATTTATTCCACTGTGTTATTCCACTACCAGTTTATATATGAGAAGCCCAACATTAACATGTCTTCTTTTATCTAAATAACTTGCTCTTCTGTTTAAAGGTTTATCCCTTTGTCCTTTTAACTTGAAAATTAGATTAGAAAATGCCTAGATTTATCTTTTCCCATTAACCCTTCCTGAACTCATCAAGTCATTTACATCTGCGGGTTCAAGATTTCTTCAGTTTAGGTAAATCGTTTCCGGGATTTAAACAATTGCTTTTGTTCTGTGTGTCCCTTTATCTCTTACTGGAAATGACTACAATGTTAACGTATGTAGTAACAGTAGTAGTATGTAGTAACATTGCATATGTAGTACATTTATGTTACCTATCCTGTATCATCCAACTAGTCTTTTTTCATCATTCTGTCTGGTGTAGGCCAAATAATCCTCCCTTCAGAGCTGTCCATGTCCTAATCCCTGGACCCATAAATATGTTAACCTGCAGATACAATTAAGGATCTTGACATACAGAAATTATCCTAGATGATCCTGGTGGGCCAAGGTAATCATAAAAGTGTTTTTGTAGGGATTTCCTTTTTACATGACGGCATGTCAGAGAGGAAAAAGGGTGCTGTGCTGCTGACCTTGAAGGCAGAGGAAGGGTCCATGAGCCAAAGGGCGCATGTGAGTCTAGAAGCTGGAAACGTAAGGAAACACACCCCCCACCTTCAGAGCCTCCTGAAGAAAAGCAACCCCAATGACCTATTTTAGGCTTGTGACCTCTAGAACTGCAGGATAATGAATCTGTGTTGTTCTGAGTGATTGGGTACGTGGTACTTTGTTACAACAGTGGTAGGAAATCAATTCACCATCTTCATATACTTTAAATTGCAGTTTGAGATATTTCTTGTATTTACTGTCCATGCCTCTAATTCAAGTATCACAAGTACTAGCCTCTCTTTCAGTTCTCCTACTAAAATATTTAGTGGAAAAACCAATGTGTGTTTTGGTAGCTCCAGCAGCTTTTCTGTGCACTCTTGAGTCTCTTCAAGGGTGCCTGTTATTGTTCCTTCGTTTGGTCATGTGCCTTCTTTACCGTTGCGCATTCTGCCCTGACCGATGCTTTCTCTATCTAGGTGCTGGGCCCAATGCGAGGTTATTTTTCTTTGCCAGTTCACTGGGAATTACTCCTGCAGTGGGGCATATGTCTGTCTCCTCTGTTGGTGCAACTGCAGAAGCAGGCAGCCTGTCAGTCTCCTGACCAGGATACCTGGATGAAGCCTCTGTGCGTTCTGGTCTCTTTCATCTCTCCCACGCTCCAGGCCAAGGAGCACGCACCCATTATTCCAGATCCTTCTTGATCTCCTCAGGGGCAGGCAGTCTGCACATGGTTACGCCTTTCCCCCTGAGGCTGACAGCACTGTGGCTGTATTCGTCCACCTGGGCTTCCCAGTGCCGGAGTCCAGGTGCTGATCCAGCCCTGAGCAGAGCCTCCCCTCACGTCTTTCAGGAGCCCACAGCTTTCCTTGGCTCTGATTGCCTGTTGCCACCAGTAGCCATTTGACTCAAGTGGGCCAGAATGATTGAAACTTGTGCTAGGAAAGGAGGTCATTATCTTCCTGGAATCCCTAGGATCCTGGATATTTTTTAATCCTTTTGAATATTCTTCATATGTCCCATTTTCCCATTAAATGTGATGTATATCAGCACTAATTTTACATGTTTTAACCAGTCACCTCCATTCAAAATTTTGTCTTCATATCTAGACCTATCTGGAATAGGTCTTCACCTGACTCCTCTAAAAATGTTAATATATTTGCATATCTGGGAATGTCATTTTGGTGATTTTCCACATAAGCAACACCTTGATTCATTTAACTGTTTAAAAGTGAGATTTCTTCACTTTCTGGCCTCAGTTCATCCAGAGGGGAAAATGTTTCTCTGAATTTTAATTTTTCTAGTCCTTAATATAACACTGTTTTCAAATTACATGTTTGCAAAATTATTTTTACTTGCAGCCAATTGTTTTTTAAAACCTGAGACATGGGTGATGCCTATTTCTAAGCTTAATTACTATTTTATTTATGTTTGCAACTTTTAAAATTACGTTTTCAAATTACCAATGCCAGCATGCATTCATCCTGTGTTCTTTGGAAAATGCTGTCAGTTGTAGATTTATTATCCCTGGTTGTCATATTTTTTGCAGATTTTTTAATATCTACATTTATTCCTTTGGTGACCAGGATATGGTTGTCACTTTCATCGTCTACTTTGTTGATTCAGCATTTTGTCATGAGGCTTGCTTTGTTATGCTTTTGGTAAAATTAGCATGTTTGAACTGCTTACCATGTATTAGAAATAAATGCAATAACATTATTTTATGGTAGACTTTTAGCATGGTATTATATAGCTCCAGAGGCAACATTTATGTTATATTCCCCAGGGTTGTACAATGGGATGTTTCTGACTAGCCTAGGATGTACCATTAACCTCATTTTACATATGATGAGACCTGTTCGGAGACAATGAGGGATTTTCTCCTGGTCGCATGGTGAATAAATAACCAAACAAGTTTTAATCCCAGATCCTCAGACTCCGACTCTCACATTCTATCCACTCGATCACCCAACAGCCTCTCATAATAACCAGCTCTTGGAGGCTTCCAACGGTGATTTTATTTGGTCTATTGCAGATTTTGTTTTGTTTTGTTTTTTGTTTTATTCTGGATTGTTCTTCTTTAATAGATGTCCTGTCACTGTTTATTTCTTTGAGAATAGATTTTATCCCTTTTCTAAAAGCTTCTTGTAGCAAATCTATTTTGGGGTTATGTTTATCTCTGAGCTCTCACAGTTTTATTCTACTTTAGTGCTATAAAACCTTTTCACTGATCCAGATTATTTTTGTTCTGTTTACTCACCCTACCTTCATCTATGCGGCTTTGTGTTTCTTCAGAAAGTGACCTTTGTGTGAACTATTTTATATATGTATTGAAATAAATATGTATAAATATATGCATGCTGCTGCTGCTGCTGCTAAGTCGCTTCAGTCGTGTCCAACTCTGTGCGACCCCAGAGACGACAGCCCACCAGGCACCCCCATCCCTGGGATTCTCCAGGCAAGAACACTGGAGTGGGTTGCCATTTCCTTCTACAATTCATGAAAGTAAAAAGGGAAAGTGAAGTTGCTCAGTCGTGTCTGACTCTTAGCGACCCCATGGACTGCAGCCTACCAGGCTCCTCTGTCCACGGGATTTTCCAGGCAAGAGTACTGGAGTGGGGTGCCATTATGCATATATTATATTAAAAAACAAATATACATGTAAGTAAATAAATAGAAACCTCAAATTAAATAGTCAAGAGACCAGCAGGGGGAGCTGTCACACACCGTGATGAGGGCAGAGTCCATCAGAAAGAGAAAGACTCCTTCCTCCTGGCAAAGACTCAGGCAATGAAAAGCCATGGAGAGTTTGTTTACTCCAGCCCTCCCAGCTTCCTTTTCCCTTTATAAAAGGTGGTCTTTCCCCCTTGCCATCAGGAGAGTTGTATGTGGCTGACCATGTTTGCAGACCCTGAATAGCAATTCTCTGCTGATCCCAAATAAACTCATCTTTGCTGGAGAAATACCTGGCAGTTTATTTGTTAGAGGTTATGGGGCAGGAGGAGAAGGGGACGACAGAGGATGAGATGTCTGGATGGCATCACTGACTCGATGGACGTGAGTCTGAGTGAACTCCGGGAGTTGGTGATGGACAGGGAGGCCTGGCGTGCTGCAATTCAGGGGGCTGCAAAGAGTCAGACACGACTGAGCGACTGAACTGAACTGATGTGTACACATACATGTATACACACACACATACATACGAATTAAGATGTAGCTATCTGCATAGTTTTTGCTTGCTTGCTTGTTTATTGGCCGTTGGGAAATACATACCTACATAACATGGCAGATCTATGAGCTTATATTAATAGTGCAAGGTGTCTGAAAAGGATGATTGCCCCTGAAGAAACAATACTGTATTCTTTTTGTTGCCTACCCTTCAATTGACCCAGCTCTTCATAAGGTAGGGCCACTTCCCTACATCTCAAGTTCATTGTATGATTTCCAACAAGTTCTATTATTATCATTGTTACTTTAATTCTAATTCTAAAGCTCCTCTTCAAAATATGGGGATTAACTTATTTTGGAAACTATATTTTCTGAGTAGATGCTCAAGGTACTGTGAATAAAAACTGCTCAGAACCTGCAAAATATCCACTTCTTTGACATCTCTTCAAAATAGAAATGGGTTTACTTTATTAGATTTCCTGCTTGTCTGATAACACTTGAGGAATATTCCATTTGCTCATTTAAACTACTTTGTTTTGAAGTGTTTTGCTTGAAGCAAAAATAAAAGCTAAATTAATCACGGCTGCATATTCCTATCCAGTGACTTATGTGAAATGAAATTGATGACCGGGTCTTGTGTTATACAGATGGTTCTTGCTATGGAAATAAACTCCACATGTGAAAATTCACTTTGGCTAAATATATAAAGGAAAATATTTACCTGTCCCCAATCATAGTTAATAAGGTAGATTTTGGCCCCACCTTCTGTTGTCAAATCATTCTGATAAAAATAGTTCAGAACAGTTCAAAATGACGTCTTTGCTGTTTGCATTTATTTCTTAGATATGCTTCACTGATGAATAAAGGGATCAAACCTTCAGAGTGAGCAATTTTCAACACAGTAATTCAAAGGTTAGCAAGCCTTTTAAAATTATGTTTGCGCCTATAAACAATATTCTGATAATTCATTTATGTAAGTTTTTAGTCAAGATCCAATTCTGGTGTTTAGATTCCTCTCTGCTTCCTTCCAGAAACATTATATAAGCAGTGAGTGAAACACAGGCTTACAAGATCCCCTAAGTTACAACACCTCCTAAGAACACAGAGCAGGTCACCTGGTTGGATAGGCATGACAGGCATCTTGAGGATATTTACTAAAAGATGTGATGTAGAGCAAAGGAAAAATAGCAGGAAAAGTCTAAAGAAATGGATAAAGAAGCATGGAAAGCCTCAGAACGGTAACGAAGTGGTTTATATTGTGTTCACTAAACACAACGTCTAGACAGGCCTTCCTTCCTCACCCCCAGGTGAGCTTGCCTCATGAGTCACTGTGTTAGGCCCAAGCAAACAGGCCCCATCAAAACTGATGTGGAAATATCTCAGACGCAAGTCATTAAGAAACCTCTGGCACTTAAGTATACTGATAAGGGCAACTTAGATGGAATTTCCCACCCCATCTACAAAACTGAGGAGTCTTTAAGCATGGAATTAATGACAAAGAAGCTCTGACAGAGAAAGGTTGACCTTATAACTCACAAGGAGCTAAAAATCTTCTTCCCCGCAGCAGTGAGTTTTCTTATTCAAAATTCCAGTATGTGCAACTTTCTTAAACGATGTCCTTTCTTTAACAGTATTGGCTGTTGTTCACCACACTTTGGGAATGAATTGACAAAGAGGAATAAAAACTTGGAAATAGAAAATAAAAGTGGAGCAAAGGACAGAGAGGATAAAAAATTTCTTTAACAAAATCTTGGCAAGAGGAAGGAACCTGAGAAGCTGGAGGTCCTAGAACTGAGTTGAAATGTGAGAGCGTTGGAAGGTCATCGTCGTGGAGAACCTGAGATACATTCTTTGTGCTCTGGACAGGATCCTTGAAAAATAACTCTTCAAATATCCCAAACATCTAAAATGTTACCCCAATCATCCACCACTTGTGCATTGCCCAGAGGTACCATATATATGACTGCTGGAACCAGCCCTCTCCACCTCTTAAGGATGTCAGTAAACGAATAAAAAATCTGTGCCAGTAGCAGAAATCTCACAGGTTCTTGTAGCCCTTCACCACTTGCTTTCGTTTCAAATCACCATTTCTAGTTTTTGAGCTCATTAGTATTTGGTCAACCATTTTCAGTTTTTGTAACATATTTACTCTCCTCCACCAGAGTTGTAGCCCGAAATCTCCCCTCTTTCTGATCAGTATAGAAGTCATTGCATTTCTGCATCTTGGATAATGAGCTGAGGGGCAGGAGAAGTGCATTCGCAACTGAGACATCTAATGAGAAAGGATGCCAGTTTGAATGTAGGACCAGACACAGGAAAATATCCCTCAGGATGCATCTTACAGAATTTGGGTTCCTACCTATCTTAGATCCAAAAGTTTTTAAAAAGATGAAAAACATACGGGTTGTCAGGTTTTATCTGCCTCCCGAATGCCCAAAACCCTGTATTAAACTCTCAGGACAAAGAAGTAATACTCATAATATTCATTCCAAGTAATGGGGGAAATCATTGCTCTTGTCCTCCGAATCCACATCATTGGTCTGATCTATAAGAATCTAGAAACATAATCTTTTCTGCCTTTGAAAAAAAATTGTGGATTCTTTCTGCCCAGAGTCCTCAGACTCTCCCGTGGATCACTCCCCTTAGCTGGGTGCTTCCTAGGGGATCACTTCCACTCATCTCCTGTCTAAAACTGAGGGAAGGGGAACATTCTGTTTTTCATAGAGACTTAACATGTATATGTTATTCACTCAGTCATGTCTAACTCTTTGTGACCCCATGGACTGTAACCCCCCAGGTTCCCCTGCCCATGGAATTCTCTTCTCCAGGGGATCTTCCCAACCCAGGGGTTGAACCTGAGTCTCTTACATCACATGCAGATTCTTCACCATCTGAACCAGCAGGAAATCGCACAGAGACGTAATAGCTACTCTAGAATTAGAAAGCCCTAGGTTATTTTGTTCCTCCCTACTTCTTCCAACTCATTCTTTCCTCTCCTCCAAAAAGCCATTGCTTCCTGGTCTTTGTACTTGTGATCCCGTTTGCGTAGAATGCTCCATCTCCAGTTCTTCACACAACTGGGTCCTTCCATCAGGTCAGTCGGGTTCAAGGAGTCTTCCCTGACCCAGCCTATTGAAAGTAGCATCCTTTCACCCAGCAGGTGTTTCCTATACTACTCTGCTGATTATTGCCTTCAGAGCAGTTATCACGATTATTAGATTGGCTTCATTATTTTTTCTTTCTGCCCACTAAATTGTAAGATTCATGAGAGCAGGGCCCTAATCTAACCTGTTTAAAGCTGCATCTCCAGTACCTGGCACCATGTCCAGCTCATAGTAAGTCCTTGGTAAATATTTTTGAATGAATAAATAAGTTAATAAGTAGAAATACCTTATCCAGGACAAGGCCTTAAGCCTTGGGGGACCCAAATGACCTTGACGGTCAAACAATCCTTTGATGAACAGAAGTTTGAATCTTCGGTGCCACACTCTCCACATGCTGCCCCATAAATGATAAACAGGAAAACTGGCAGCTGGCACCCTGTCCATTGAAAAGCATCCATATCTGTCCAGGTTTCTGCAGGAAACTGATGAGAAAGGCATAATAAAGGGACTCTTTACAAAGTGGGGGCAACACAGCAGAGAAGAAGCAAAAGGTGGAGCGTTGCCGCGGGAGACTGATAACCACACAAGGCATCGCCATGCTAGAGATGAAGACACAGAGAAAGACACAGCCAATTAGCAGTGCCCTGGCAATGAGGATGGATGTGCGGCAGGTTCTTCCCTGGGTCTCCCCCTGCTCCTGGGTCGCCTGTTGATGCCTCTCCGTGGTGAATCTAGGCTGGGGCAGGAGAGCAGGTGAGCCTGTGGAGGCATAAAGCAAGGTGAAGTGGATCTGGAGGAGCTGAGACAGGTCCAGCACAGAGCCCATTACCCAAGTTGCCAGTGAAAGCCAGGAACTCTGGAGAGATGATTAGTATCTGTCAAGAACCAGAGAAGCCATGTATCCTGATTAAAAGCTTGGGCCCTGGAGCTGACAGCCGGGTCTGAATGCTGGTGCCTTCATGTACTAGTTGTCTAACTGAATTTATCAGTTGCCTTACAGGTAAAATGGGATTAGAGAGATTTGTCATGAGGATCAAATAACTTAAATAAGCTAACGTGTAAAATGCTTAGAAGAATGCCTGACATTCACTATGTGTTGGCTTTTATGATAAAGTTCCTCTTATTTCAGTGTCCTGATATGATATAGACTCTAGGCTCTCAGAACTAGCCTAAAATGATATAAATATTGGTTGGCTAGGTCAGTGACTATAGTTATACGAATTTAAGATAAACATATCCTAAGGGTTTGTTTGTTGTTTTTTTTTTTTTTTTTCGAGGTCCTGGTTTGAGGTTTCTCTTTCTTTTCTTTCCTTTTTTTTTTTTTTCTTTAATTAAAGTCCTCAAATAAAACACTGGCTGGAAGACACCTTTAATTTTCCATCATTAATGGATTGTACTCTGTCTTTTCAGATTCGAGGCTCATTTCTTGTAACTTTCTAAAACCCTGAAGATTTTGCTTGAGGCCCAATGGAATGAACGTTTGTCCTGGGATAAATCCAAAGAAGTCCAGCACCTTGAGAGAATTTTCAGGCTCTTCCAAGATCCTAATGAGGATGATGCTGTCTAAATTAAGTAGTACTCCCAGGAAACTCATGTCCACAGTCTCTTTTTCCCTCCACACCTGGAAGGAGGAGCAGGGCTCTCTAGGACCCACTGGAGCATTTTCCCATATTCCCCACAAGGAAATGAAAGCTGTCTTTTTTGTTTCCTCTACTGAGACACTTGCAAATGCAAATCCACTAACTTACTAGCAACCTATGGGTCACTGTAGAATGTTGTTCCAGAGACCAGTGATGCACACAGATCTGGGTTTATCCAGTTTTTTCTTAATCATACAAGCATATCAACTGAAAAAAAAAAAAACAAAACAAAACATGCCAACAGAGTCTGATATGTGTGGGTGTGTATATAAGTTCACACTGCAGCAACCACTTAAAATACCTTTTCACTTAACCTTTCATTGAAAAAACAGAAGATCAGGATCCAATAATAGATAGCAAATTCAATGTCAATTGTATAGAACTATTGTTCCTTTGTATGAAGTGTCGGTTTTGCCTTTTTAGTTGACATAGATATTTAGAGGCTTTCTGAACTCACTTCTTACATCTTGTCTCCTGAACTGTAATGTCCTAAACTTCTCTGTCCTCTAAGTTCAAGTTTTTCAGAAATCTATTCATGGACTCAGTCAGTCAGTTCAATCGCTCAGTCACGTCCAACTATTTGTGACTCCATGAACCACAGCATGTCAGGCCTCCCCGTCCATCACCAACTCCAGGAGTTTACCCAAACTCATGTCCATTGAGTTGGTGATGCCATCCAACCATCTCATCCTTTGTCGTCCCCTTCTCCTCCTGCCCTCAATCTTTCCCAGCATCAGAGTCTTTTCTAATGAGTCAGTTCTTCACATCAGGTGGCCAAAGTATTAGAATTTCAGCTTCAACATCAGTCCTTCCAATGAACACTCAGGACTGATCTCCTTTAGGATGGACTGGTTGGATCTCCTGGCAGTCCAAGGAACTCTCAAGAGTCTTCTCCAATACCACTGTTCAAAAGATTCATGGACTAGAGCTATTGATAAACCCAAGAAACCATCCTGCATACATTAATGGCAATAGTGTATGGGGTCAATGGGGAATGTAATCACCAAAGCCAAGAAATATGTGTGCTCAACAAGATGCAGGGCCAAAGAAGCAGAGTGGGGTGTGGGAGAGTAATGGGATTAAACAAGGCTCAAAGTCAGAGAATGAGAAGAAAAACCAAGATAAACTAATGACCTACAAATGAAATTATTTCTATCAATGTTTAAAATTGTTAAAATTCAAAAATAGGACCAAATGTTGATCTAGTAAAGGTATCAAATATAGCATGAATAAATTGAGAAACTTTAGGAAACCAAAAAAATGTGAAGTACAAGTAAAACTTCAGTATAAATATGCTTAGTATTTGATATATCTACAGAACTGACAATGTGCATGGTATTTATTTTAACGACACACAGATGCATTCCCTGCCCCAGATACAAAAGACCATAGCCAATAAATGCAAAAGTACATGTTATCCCACTTGCAATTTGTATATAATACATATTTTAAAATGTCAGCCTACAATTTGATTCAATTTTCTTTGTAAAATTCACGATTATGCAAATAGTAAGTACATTTAATTCTACATAATTACAGTGCAAAAAATACTTCCAGAAAAACATAAAATACATTTTTATTATATAGGACACATTTTTACTTTGATTTAAAATACAAAACAATGAGTCCTCAATAAAAATATCAGGTTCCAATTTTAAAAGTTATTCTGTTGTCTGGAAGTAAGAGTTTCCCTTTAATGAGCTGCTTGACACCCGAGTTTTATTATTTTTCTTAAAACTTCAAGAAGTTACTCTCCTATAATCTAAAACAAGATCTTACTTTGATATATTCTGAACAAAAAAAGAGGATAGAGATTAAAAGCTTAATGTCACATCGTTTCCTCTGTACCCAGGTTTTACCATTTGCCAAGCAGCTGCTGTCTGATTTTCACAACGATTTTGAGAAAACTACATTTTCCCTTATATCTCTTTTCATCATAAGGCTCTTATCTGCTTTTCTGAGTTGTTAGCGTTTTTCGTGTTCCATCAGGGCTTTATTTTCTATTGTGTATTAGCACATGTACCCTTTCCTCCAAAATAATTAGACTCATTTGCCAGCTGATAGCTTCAGCTGGGCTTTAGAGTGGTGACTTAGGACAGAGTTTATTGTTATCTAATTACTCAGCTGCAAATGAAAGTGTGAATTTCGGTAGTCTTGCTTGGCCTTTACTATGCTTTGCCGATAAAGAGAGAATTCATTAATTTTCTTCTTTGAACACAGGGTTTGGTCATTTCCAGCAGTGGCGATTGTTTTTATGTGTTGTAGTTTGCTAGATAAGTGCAAGTGTGGACTCACTTAACGTAGCTTTCATTCTAATTGCTAAACGTAGGTGAATCCAAAGTGGTGAGCTCTATGAAAGTAGTCAGAAAAAGCCTGAACCTAGAGGTGTTACTAGAGAGGGGGTGAAAGCAAGTTGACATTTCCACTGCCTTTTTGAGGGGTTAGGGGCTTAAAATTTGAGTTGGTAGTTGGTGAATGCCTGCGTCATGCTGCCACCAAAACAAAGAAGCAAAAGTTTAGCACTGCCACTTATTTGGAGTGGGACATCAGCAAAGACAAGTAGAAGTGAGAAGCTTTGGAAACAGGAAACCAATCTGCCCTGGGCAACATTTTCCAAAGTGTGTTTGTGTTTAAGTTAATTGATACTCAGAGGCGAAAATGATTTCAACATCAATTTAATGACCTTGGGACCTGGACAATTGCTTGACTTTTCTAAGCCCCAATTTGCTGATCTGTAACCTGTTCAGTTCAGTTCAGTCGCTCAGTCGTGTCTGACTCCTTGCGACCCCATGAATCGCAGCACGCCAGGTCTCCCTGTCCATCACTAACTCCCAGAGTTCACTCAGACTTGCGTCCATCGAGTCAGTGGTGTCATCCAGCCATCTCATCCTCGGTCGTCCCCTTCTCCTCCTGCCCCCAATCCCTCCCAGCATCAGAGTCTTTTCCAATGAGTCAGCTCTTCGCATGAGGTGGCCAAAGTACTGGAGTTTCAGCTTCAGCATCAGCATTTCTTTGGATTTCCTTGCAAAGAAATCCCAGGGCTGATCTCCTTCAGGATGGACTGGTTAGATCTCCTTGCAGTCCAAGGGACTCTCAAGAGTCTTCTCCAACACCACAGTTCAAAAGCATCAATTCTTCGGCGCTCAGCCTCCTTCACAGTCCAGCTCTCACATCCATACATGACCACAGGAAAAACCAACTGGAGATAATTGTCACCCATGGCACTGGCTTGTTCTGACAATCAGGCAAGATCGTTTAAGGGGCTCAGCATGGGCCTCACGCAGTGTTATTGGTAAGTGGTAGACATTTCAGGACCCTCTGTATTCCCATGTGCACTGTTGTCTACAATTTAGTGTGATGTACAATTTTCAGTATTTTGTGACTGCAGTTGACAACAGCATCACTTACTTTTAACTTTTTCTTTTGTATTGGGGTATAGTTGATTAACAATGTTGTTTTAGTTTCAGGTGAACAACAAAGTGAGTCTGTTATACACATATACGTACCTATTCTTTTTCAAATTCTTTGGCCATTTAGGCTGTCATATGATATTGAGTAGAGTTTCCTGCACTATACGGTAGGTCCTTGTTGGTTATTTTTAAATATATATAGGAATGTATACATTTTAATCTGAAACTCCCTAAATATCCCTCCCTCATCTCCTCCTGGTAACCATAAGTTTGATCTCTAAGTCTGTAGCATCACTTAGTTCTCATTATGCATCCATGGAATTATTATTTTGAGGAAACGTCTTTAGAAGACACATCTCAAGGGACAATGTTTTATGTACAGCATTACAAATATTAGTAGGTATTATAATATAAAGGTAATTTTGAGAGAGCAGCCAAGACAGAATTGACAGACTCTCATGAGCTCACCAAAATCACAACTATTTGTGAACAACCATCAATGAAAACAACCAGAACCCACAGAAAAGATAACTGCTTAAAAGATAACCACAACTAAAGACATAAAGCAGGAACCACAATGAGCCAAGTAGGAGGAGACCTCTGGGACAACAGCAAGCACATTGATAACCCCTTATTGGTATCCCAGAAGGAGAAGAGAGAAAGGGCCTGAGAAAGTACTTAGATAATAGCTGAAAATTTCCCAAACCTGGGAAAGGAAGCAGCCACACAATTTCACAAAGCAGAGAAACCCAAACAGGATTATCCAAAGAGGAACACACCAAGAAACACTGTAATCAAAATGACAAATTTACAGATAGAGAACATTAAAAGCAATAGAGGGAAAGCAACAAGTAACATTTAAGGGAAACCCATTAAGGCTATCAGCTGGTTTTTTTCAGCAGAAGCCCTGCAGGTCAGAAGGGAGTGGCAAGATATATTTAAAATGATGCAAAGGGAAAACCTAAAACCAAGAGTACTCTACCCAGCAAGGCTTTCTTTCAGACTTGATTGAGAGATTAAAACTTTAAAGACAAGCAAAAGCATAAAAAATTGAATACTACTACAGCAGATTTATAACACAAGCTAAAGTAGTTGTTCTAGGTGAAAAAGAAAAGGCCATAACTAGAAACAAGAAAATTATGAAATGAAAAATTTTGTTAGTAAAAGCAAACATACAGAAAGAAATCATCCACACTCAAAGCTAGTTAGAAAGGTTAGAAGACAAAAGTCATCAAATCATCTGTATCCACAATAAGCAATTAAGGGATAAACAAAAAAATATGTTAAATATGACATCAAACAGTAATCATGTGTGGAGGAGGGTACAAATGCCAGATATTTAAAATGCATGTAAAATTAAGAGCTCAGCAAATTAGACACGTATATTGTTGTTGTTCAGCTGCACAGTTGTGTTCAACTCTTGTGACCCCATGGACTGCAGCACACCAGGCCTCCCTGTCCTTCACCATCCCCCAGAGTTTACTCAAACTCATGTCCATTGAGTCAGTGATGCCATCCAACTATCTCATCCTCTGTCGTCCCCTTCTCCTCCTGCCCCCAATCTCTCCCAGCATCAGAGTCTTTTCCAATGAGTCAGTTCTTCACATCAGGTGGCCAAAGTATTAGAGCTTCAGCTTCAGCATCAGTCCTTCCAATGAATATTCAGGGTCTATTTCCTTTAGGATTGACTGGTTGGATCTCCTTGCTGTCCAAGGAACTCTCAAGAGTCTTCTTTAGCACCATAGTTTGAAAGCATCATCCTTCAGTACTCAGCTTTCTTTATGGTCCAAGTGTCACGTTCATACATGGCTACTGGAAAAACCATAGCTTTGACTTATGGAGATTTGCTGGCAAAGTGATGTGTCTACTTTTTAATATACTGTCTAGGTTTGTGCTTTTCTTCCAAGGAACATGTGTCTTTTAACTTCATGATGGCAGTCACCATCCACAGTGATTTTGGAGCCTAAGAAAATAAAATCTGTAACTGCTTTCATTGTTTCCCCATCTATTTGCCATGAAGTGATAGGACCAGATGCTACGTTCTTCATTTTTTGAATGTTGAGTTTTAAGCCAGCTTTTTCATCCTCCACTTTCTGCCATTAGGGTGATGTCATTTGCATAGCTGAGGTTGTTTATATTTCTCCTGGCAATCTTGATTCCAGCTTGTGCTTCATCCAGCTTGACATTTCTCATGATGTACTCTGCATATAAGTTAAATGAGCAGGGTGACTACATACAGCCTTGATGTACGTATATAGAGAGCAATAGACACACATATATACAGTTATACAAAAATGTCATGGTAATCACAATCCAAAAATCTATATACACACACAAAAGTAAAAATAATTCAAACATAACACTACAGATAGTCATCAAATCACAAGAAGAAAACAGAAGAGTAATGAGAGAAAAAGACAAAAACAACCTCAAAACAATGAACAAAATGGCAATAAGAGTATACACATTTATAATTATTTAAAATGTAAATGGATCAAACACTCCAACCAAAAGACACTTAGTGACTGAATGGATATAAAGATAAAAACCCTTATATGTATATTGCCTCCAAGCAACCCACTTCATATCTAAAGATATATATGGACTGAAAGTGAAGGAATGGAAAAAAATACTACAAATAATAAATGATGGAGAGAGTATGAAGAAAAGGAGACTCTCCCATGCTATTGGTGGGAATGTAAATTAGTGCAGCCACTATGGGTCTTCAAAAATCTAAAAATAGAGTTACCATATGATTAACTACCTATTTATTGGGTATATATTCAGAAAATATGAAAGCTAATTCAAAAGATACAAATACCCCCATGCTGATAGCAGCACTATTTACAATAGCCAAGACATGGAATTTAAATTCCTATTGTCATATGAATGGACTATTACTGCTACTGCTAAGTAACTTCAGTCATGTCTGACTCTGTGTGACTGCATAGATGGCAGCCCACCAGGCTCCTCTCTCCCTGGGATTCTCCAGGCAGGAACACTGGAGTGGGTTGCCATTTCCTTCTCCAATGCATGCATGCATGCATGCTAAGTCGCTTCAGTCATGTCCAACTCTGCGTGACCCTATGGACAGCAGCCCATCAGGCTCCCCTGTCCACGGGATTCTCTAGGCAAGAATACTGGAGTGCATTGCCATATCCTTCTCTGATGAATGGACTATGTGTGTATAAATAATATATACATATTATATATACACTACAGAGAAGGCAATGGCACCCCACTACAGTACTCTTGCCTGGAAAATCCCGTGGACAGAGGAGCCTGGTAGGCTGCAGTCCATGGGGTCGTGAAGAGTCGGACGCAACTGAGCAACTTCCCTTTCACTTTTCACTTTCATGCATTGGAGAAGGAAATGGCAACCCACTCCAGTGTTCTTGCTTGGAGAATCCCAGGGATGGGGGAGTCTGGTGGGCTGCCATCTATGGGGTCCACAGAGTTGGACACGACTGAAGTGACTTAGCAGCAACTTAGCAGTAGCACTATATATACACAGATACACACACACACAGTGGGATATTACTCAGCTATGAAAGACCCGTATCTCTTAATGGAATCTAAAAATTGAGTTCAATCCTTGGGTCGGGAAGATCCCCTGGAGAAGGGAAAGGCTGCCCACTCCAACATTCTGGCCTGGAGAATTCTATGGACTGTGTAGTTCATGGAGTCACAAAGAATTCCACAAGACTGAGTGAGCGACTTTCATTTTCACTTTCATTTACAAAACAGAAACTGGCTCACAGCCAATAGAAAATAAACTTTGGTTACCAAAGTGTAAATGGGGGTACAAATTAGGAGTTTGAGGTTAACAGACACACACTACTATATAAAATAGATAACCAACAACATCCTACTGTATAACACGATATTCAATATCTTATAATAAACTGTAATAGAAAAGAGTCTGAAAAAGAATATATATATATATGACTCACTTTGTTGTATACTCAAAACTAAGACAAAATCTGTACTTCAGTTAAAAAGGTAATTTCACATAAATAAAATAAAAGCAAATTAATTAAAAAATACAAGTAAGAACAGATTTGTCAATAGTATCAACTCTCTTAAGCCAATTCTCAATTGTTTTAAATCCTTAGAAAACAACCGCTTAAATCATTCGTAAAACCTTGTCAAGTAACCAGACAAGTTCCTTCTTTCTGATTCCTTCTTGCTTCTCACAGCCCCAACTTGTGTCACACAATGGATTTCATTCTCGGCTGCTAAGGGCTTCCTCTTCCACTGCAAATGTAGATGTTTTTGACATTATCCCCATGGTCATACAAATAGTCATTCTGACTTAATACACTTATTAACAGGATTAATTTATATATATAAAATTTTCCATACACTGCCTTTTGATGCTTTTCTATCTTGTCATAATCCAGGAGATGGAGAGGGGAAAATGAAGCAGCTCTCTTTGTGCCTCTGTTGTGCCTGCTCCTCATGTGCTCTGCCCTGACCTCACCATCACACACCCTACTAAACAGAATGTTCCTCCTTAGGGCTGGTGGGGACTGCATCATCCATTCGCCAGCACTGGGGCTCAAGAGTGGTCCTTCCCTACCAGTTACCCTCTTTGCCCTTGGGATTAAACTGAAAAGTGAAAGTGTCTCTCTGTGACCCCGTGGACTGTAGCCTGCCAGGCTCCTCTGTCCATGGGATTCTCCAGGCAAGAATACTGGTGTGGGCTGCTATGCCTTTCTCCATGTGATCCTTCCAGTTCAAGGATCGAAGCCGGGTCTCCCACATTGGAGGCAGATTCTTTACCATCTGAGCCACCGGAAAGCCCTTGGGATTAAATCAGTTGGCAAACGCTGTAGGATCTGTCCTCATATCTGCTGACCCATCTCCACTGTTAAGTCATTAGGCTAAGTTAAGATCCCTTACCTTTACCTTCTGAGCCACCAGGGAGATGGTAAAGAACCTGCCTACAATGCAGGAGAACCAGGTTCAGTCCCTGGGTTGGGAGATTCCCTGGAGAAGGGAATGATAACCAACTCCAGTATTCTTGCCTGGAGAATTCTGTGAACAGAGGCTACAGTCCTTGGGGTCGCAAAGAGTTGGACACGACTGAGTGACTAATGCTTTCACTTGTATCCCTTACCTGAAAATAACTCCTACCTTCTCTCTCAGTTTTATGTATATGTATATGTAATGTATATGTATATGTATATACACACATATATATGTATATGCACATGTATATATATTTGCTTATATGAGATGCATTTGTGTGTGTGGGTACATGTCCATGCATGCATGCTAAGTCACTTCAGCTGTGTCCAGCTCTTTGTGACCCCATGGACTGTAGCCACCAGGCTCCTCTGTCCATGGGATTTGCCAGGCGAGAATACTGGGGTGGGCTGCCACACCCTCTGCCAGGGGATCTTCCTGCTCCACTTCTTTTATATCTCCTGGATTGGCAAGCCTGTTCTTTACTGCTAACTCAACCTGGGAAGCCTCTGTGTGTCTATGTGTGGTTGCTAACTCATGTCCAACACTTGTGACCCCATGGAGTGTAGCCCACCCAGCTCCTCTGTCCATGGGAGTTCCCAAGCAAGAATACTGAAGTGAGTTGCCATTTCCTCCTCCAGGGGACCTTCCCAACCCAGGGATCAAACCTGTGACTCCTGAATTCGCAAGGAGGTTGATTCTTTACCACTGAGCCTCCAGGAAAGGCCAAGATGCTTATAGCTGAGAACATTTATATGGATCTGTGTGTGTCACACAGATACACACATTCATATTTTGTAAATATATCAAATATATACATTTACATAACAAGTAAAATTGTACATATATATATATATATAACGTATATACACACAACACCTTCTCAGCTATAAGCATCTGAAAAGTGAGCCTTTGTCCAGTCATTTTTGGTCTCCTCCACAGTGCCTTACAAATAGCTGTGAAAAGAAGAGAAGCGAAAAGCAAAGGAGAAAAGGAAAGATATAAACATCTGAATGCAGAGTTTCAAAGAATAGCAAGGAGGGATAAGAAAGCCTTCCTCAGCTATCAATGCAAAGAAATAGAGGAAAACAACAGAATGGGAAAGACTAGAGATCTCTTCAAAAAAAATTAGAGATACCAAGGGAATATTTCATGGAAAGATGGGCTCGATAAAGGACAGAAATGGTATGGACCTAACAGAAGCAGAAGATATTAAGAAGAGGTGGCAAGAATACACAGAAGAACTGTACAAAAAAAGATCTTCATGACCCAGATAATCACGATGGTGTGATCACTCACACTCACATAGAGCCAGACATCCTGGAATGTGAAGTCAAGTGGGCCTTAGAAAGAATTCTATGAACAAAGCTAGTGGAGGTGATGGAATTCCAGTTGAGTTATTTCAAATCCTGAAAGATGATGCTGTGAAAGTGCTCAACTCAATATGGCAGCATGTATCGAAAACAGCAGTGGCCACAGGACTGGAAAAGGTCAGTTTTCATTCCAATCCCAAAGAAAGGCAATGCCAAAGAATGCTCAAACTACTGCACAATTGCACTCATCTCATGTGCTAGTAAAGTAATGCTCAAAATTCTCCAAGCCAGGCTTCAGCAATACGTGAACCATGAACTTCCTGATGTTCAAGCTGGTTTTAGAAAAGGCAGAGGAAACAGAGATCAAATTGTCAACATGTGCTGGATCCTGGAAAAAGCAAGAGAGTTCCAGAAAAACATCTATTTCTGCTTTATTGACTATGCCAAAGCCTTTGACTGTGTGGATCACAATAAGCTGAGGAAAATTCTGAAAGAGATGGGAATACCAGACCACTTGACCTGCCTCTTGAGAAACCTGAATGCAGGTCAGAAAGCAACAGTTAGAACTGGACATGGAACAACAGACTGGTTCCAAATAGGAAAAAGGAGTATGTCAAGGCTGTATATTGTCACCCTGCTTATTTAACTTATATGCAGAGTACATCATGAGAAATGCTGGGCTGGAAGAAGCACAAGCTGGAATCAAGACTGCTGGGAGAAATATCAATAACCTCAGATATGCAGATGACACCACCCTTATGGTAGAAAGTGAAGAGGAACTAAAAAGCCTCTTGATGAAAGTGAAAGAGGAGAGTGAAAAAGTTGGCTTAAAGCTCAATATTCAGAAAACGAAGATCATGGCATCTGGTCCCATCAGTTCATGGGAAATAGATGGGGAAACAGTGGAAACAGTATCAGACTTTATTTTTCTGGGCTCCAAAATCGCTGCAGATGGTGACTGCAGCCATGAAATTAAAAGACGCTTACTCCTTGGGCTGCCATCTATGGGGTCGCACAGAATCGAACACGACTGAAGCGACTTAGTAGTAGTAGTACTCCTTGGAAGTAAAGTTATGACCAACCTAGATAGCATATTCAAAAGTACAGACATTATTTGGCCAACAAAGGTCCGTCTAGTCAAGGCTATGGTTTTTCCTGTGGTCATGTATGGATGTGAGAGTTGGACTGTGAAGAAGGCTGAGTGCCAAAGAATTGATGCTTTGGAACTGTGGTGTTGGAGAAGACTCCTGAGAGTCCCTTGGACTGCAAGGAGATCCACCAGTCCATTCTGAAGGAGATCAGCCCTGGGTGTGCTTTGGAAGGAATGATGCTAAAGCTAAAACTCCAGTATTTTGCCCACCTCATGTGAAGAGTTGACTCATTGGAAAAGACTCTGATGCTGGGAGAGATTGGGGGCAGGAGGAGAAGGGGATGACAGAGGATGAGATGGCTGGATGGCATCACCGACTCGATGGACGTGAGTTTGAGTGAACTCTGGGAGTTGGAGATGGACAGGAAGGCCTGGTTTGCTGCGATTCATGGGGTCGCAAAGAGTCGGACATGACTGAGTGACTGAACTGAACTGAACAGTGCATAATAGGGAGAATATAGGCACAATAATGACGCACATTAAAGAGGGAGGCACAATGAACAGGCAAAGCAGAAAGCAGACAAGCACTCTATGATGTAACATATTAACATTATGTTCACAGAAAAGTATTTAATATGACCTTTCAAATGCTGTCAATTTATAGTCACAAAGCAGAGAAGTTGCACGTGTTTTGCCTTTCTCATTACATGGTTTTTCACAAATCTCTTTTTAATGACCCCTTATTCTCTAGAGGCCACAGATCTGGTGGTGAATATTTTGTGCAAACAAATGAAATGCTTCCTAGGTCAAAGCTGGAAGCAATATATCTGTTTTAGGCAAAGCTTCCAAAGGTACAAAGCGGATTAAGTCAACTCCTTCACTCGAGGGGACTTCAAACCATGCAAACCTCATTTATAGATGAGGAATTGAGAGGCTGCAAGCTAATCAATCCAGAGACATGCAGTTATTTAATTTTCATTATATTTAGGATTAGTAGCCACACCAAATACTTCATATTTCCATGGTTCTTCTGGATGGGCGAATATGGTAGAAAGCACCAGCGTTGGTATTTCCTAGGCCTGTATCCTTGCCTGGAGAATCCCAGGGACAGCGGAGCCTGGTGGGCTGCCGTCTATGGGGTCACACAGAGTCGGACACGACTGAAGCGACTTAGCAGCAGCAGCAGCAGCAGGCCTGTATTTGGTCTGCAGTGCTTACTCTGGTACCAGAGTATCTGTGCTAGCATAATACCAGCTGTGGACTGGAACGTTGTGTTATTTCTTAAAGTAAGTCTCCTCTGCCCATTGGCTGAGCAAAATTTTTGTTATCTCTTCTTCTTTTAGATTGAGATTGGCTTATATTCCACTGTAAAGTGTTGAGGCCAGGTATGAAACTATAGCAAAGCAAAAAGAACAGAAGAAATAATAGTAGGCTCCAATTAAAGAACCAAAAACATTATGGAAACTAGACCAAAAGTGTTTCATTTTAGCTCTGTGAAGAAAGGGAGATTATTCAGTCTACTTGATAACTGGCCAAATCTGCTTTAATTATAAATTTTGAATCACCATCTAAGCTAGTCTAGCCTCTGATTTATGGACTAAATGGTACTAAAAGAAATTTGTCCATATCAAACATTGTTAATGAGATTTCTTGACATAAAAAGATATTATTGGCATCACCCTTCCAAGAGTTTAAAGAATATCTTGGAGTCATATAAGCAGTAGCAGTTTTCCATTTTTTGTTTGTTAAATAGTCCTCTGTTTTTTTCTGATATTCTTTTATTTATAATTTATTAAGCACCTACTATGTGTCAGCTATGCTTTAGAAAAGAACACATCACTTTTGTTTCTCAAAACTACTGAAAAACTGCATTTCACCTGACATTTGCCATTTACACACAAACAACTAAAAACAGTCACGTCATTTCAAAGCCAGTTTCACTCCTGCATCTCCATGGGTGACATAAGTCAGCCTACATCTTTCCTCTTGTTTCATCCTGGCTTCTTTTCATGGCCTGCTGTGTTTTCTGCGTCTCTGTTGTTTCTTTTGTTCCGGACCCTTCTTTCTTAACACAGAGTTCCCGAATCATTCCTATCAGTAGGCAACCAGGCTCACACAGAACCGTGAGAGGCAACTTGTGCTTTCTAATTTACAGCTTGACTAGGTTCCCTTGTAGCAGAGAGGAGTGGTTTTTGTTTGTTTTGTAGTTTTCTTTTCATAGGTTCACAATAGGAGGTGGACAAGGTGGTTCCTGGAAAGAAAGGGAGAGAATTGCTGCAGTCCTAAGCCCCCCTGCGCAGATTATTGTAACAACTTGCCTGCAGAAGGCACCCCCACCTGAGCCCAGGGTAAAGGTTCCCTTCCTTGGATGTCTGGCAAAAGCCTCCGCCTGCAGGCTTGTACCACAGCTGCAGCCCTCAGGGTCCTGTGGGATTCTGGGTCTCCACTCTCCCCATTTCCAGTCTACTTTCTCTAATAAGTTCTCTAACTGCAGGATATGGTGACTACACCTATAGACCTATACTTTTGGCTTAGAGTCAGGGTTTCCCTTTTACGAAATGAAACGGGTTACATTGGCTAGCTGTTCACCTGCTACATTTTTTTTTTTTTCCCTTCCTGGGCACTAACACAGACTACAATCCTTAGACCCTCTTTCCCTTAGGCGTATCATGTGACTGAGTTCTAGCCACTAGAAGGTGGCAGAAAGAGCCACGTGACACCCCTGCTGTTGGTCAGTTGCTGAGTCTTGTCCAACTCTTTGCAACCCCATGGACTGCAGCATGCCAGGCTTCCTTGTCCTTCATTGTCTCCCAAGTTTGCTCAAACTCAGGTCAGTGATACCAGCCAACCATCTCACCCACTGTTGCCCCCTGCTCCTCCTGCCCTGCCTCCTGACACAGTATCAGGGTCTCTTCCAATGACTCAGCTCTTCACATCAGGTGGTCAAAGTATTGGAGCTTCAGCTTCAGCATCAGTCCTTCCAATGAATATTCAGGATTGATTTCCTTGAGGATTGACTTGTTTCATCTCCTTGCAGTCCAAGGTACTCTCAAGAGTCTTCTCCAGCACCATGATTCTAAAGTACAAGTTCTTCGGCACTCAACCTTCTTTATGCTCCAACTCTCACATCCTTACATGACTACTGGAAACACCATAGCTTTGACTATATGGACCTTTGTCCACAAAGGGATGTCTCTGCTTTTTAATATACTGTCTAGTTTTGTCATAGCTTTCTTTCCAAGGGGCAAGCATCTTTTAATTTCATGGCTACACTCACTGTCCGCAGTGATTTTTGGAGACCAGAAAATAAAATGTATTGCTGTTTCCACTTTTTCCTCATCTATTTCCTGTGATGTGATGGACTGGATCCCATGATCTTTGTTTTTTTAAATTAGTATCCATTCTCTGACCCAGGTTTCTGTTACTTATTTCTGGTACTTATCTCACTCAAAGGGTATTATATAATGAGATGACTTCAGTACATTCTCCATCACTATTTAATCAAATTTTGGCTATATTCCTGGCATTAGGCACGATTCACTTAATTTGATTCTCAAGCTCCTTCTGGGGCTTGGGTCTCTGACATTTAGCAGCTCCGCTTGGTGCATGACTTCTCTCACATGGATTACTTTGTTTTAGCAAATCTACTTTTTCCCTAAACACTGGTATGTGGACCAGCAGCGCTGGATCAGTTAGAACAGCAGAATTCATTCCTATTGAACTAGAACCTGCATTTTAACAAGACTTCCCGGTGGCTTGCATACTCTTAATGTTTGGCAAGCAATTCTCTTTCTCTGAAGAAAGGTTGATTTCTTTAGCAAGATTTGTTGCTGTGGGTGCTGTTGTTGCTTTGTTTGTTTTCTCTTTTTCTTTGCCCACTTGGCTTGTGACATCTTAGTTCCCTGACCCAGGACTGAATCCCAGGCCCTGATATGGAGAGCATGGAGTCCTAACCACTGGACCACCAGGGAATTTCCTAGCAAGACTGTGATTGCCCCAAGTTACAGAGGAACATTAGTAATACATTTTGCATAGGATAGCAAGTTAACCAACAATGGATTTAACTCTTTCCAAGTGAATCTACTGTGAAACCAATCAAGCTGATCTAAGGATTTTGCTTTCCTTGTGAAAATGTGTTCTTGAGATTCAGTTTGAAAGAATGTATGCTGTTGGCTATCACTTAATAATGATTCACCTGAGACCACCAGACTTTTGCAGTTTTCCATTCAGCAAGAAGAGGGCCAACTGAAATGATGAAGGAAGTCCTGTCTCCTTTGTAACTTTTGGAATCTTCATCTCTGTTGCAGATGACGGGGAGGGCTAAGGTTGGCAGATAAAATACAGGACACTCAGTTAAATATGAAAGTCAAATGAATAAGAAATACCTTTTCAACATTAGTGTGTCCCAAATATTGCATGAGACATACTTACATTAAATATTCATGGGACATGATTATACTAAAAATTATTCATTGTTTATCTGAAGTTCAAACTTAACTGAATGTCTTATATTTTTATTTGCTAAGTCTGGCAGCCATAGAGAAGGCAAAACTTGAAAGAGGCAAATGAATGGGAAATCAGAAGATAGTATTTGAATGTCATTATTTGTATTTTAACGTAAAACATAAAGGCACCCTTTGAGCCTCCAGAGATCACTTTCTTGGCATCAGGACAGCCAAATTTATTCCCACCAAATTGGTGAAGAAAGCAAATGGAAGAGACTTTGATTTTGCATTAATCCAGGTATTGCTTTTAAGAATGTGTATACCCTTGATGTAACACATCAAGCACCAGTCCAAATCTCAAATCAATCACTGTAACGTGAGAAAACCAGATATGTTGCCAGGCAATTAGCTGTTGAGAGCTGCTAAGTTCAGTGGAGATGTCTGCAGCAATGTCCTTTGAGATGTTAAATTCTGGTAGCTTTGACTGCACAGTTGTGGAGAGTAGGATTCCTCCAACATATTATAATCAACTGCCCTGTCCAAGAGCACCTGTGGCTCTTTAGGTCCAAGAAATAGGAAAACTCATTCTACCTTACAACCTAACCTAAATTGAATTTGACAAGTATTCCAAAAATTCATCATTTTCCAGGTAACCAGTTTCTTCAGCAGCTTAGATGATATGAGGAACTCATAAATTGGATGGTAATTAATTCCTTGGGTAACTCATTCCTGTGAATTTAGACCAGCTTAAGCTATAAAGTGCTCCTGGGTAATTGTAAAGTGAATTATGTCAGAGCAATGTTTCACATCAGCAGTTTTTTTTTTAATATAAAATTAAATGCTGCAAGCAAACTCTTAGTCTAATTCTTTTCAGCATATCATATTTTGCATCATCTGAAGATGGGGAAGTTTTGTCTGTGGTAGATGGCAGATTTGAACACTCAATTGAGAAATCCATACCTCAGGATAGATTTTCCCCATTGGAAAAAAAATCACTCTTGTTTATAACAACCATTTATTGTGAAAAATATCAAACAACCACAGAAGCAGAGAATATTAAACTCCCAGGTACCCAGGGCCCAGGAGCACAGCGTCTTCTCTTTCTCTCCATCTCCTCACTTCCATGTGAGATGGCTTGAAAGTAAATCTGAGACATTTTCTCTTACCTGTGTGTTTCAGAATGCACCTGAAAGGCAAGAATTTCCCTTTTAAAATATAGCCAATATATTGCCATTATTAATCACTGCAGATGGTAACTGCAGCCATGAAATTAAAAGACGCTTGCTCCTTGGAAGAAAAGTTATGACCAACTTAGGGAACATATTAAAAAGCAGAGACATTACTTTGCCAACAAAGATCTGTCTAGTCAAGGCTATGTTTTTTCCAGTGGTCATGTATGGATGTGAGAGTTGGACTGTGAAGAAAGCTGTGCGCCGAAGAATTGATGCTTTTGAACTGTGGTGTTGGAGAAGACTCTTGCAAATCCCTTGGACTGCAAGGAGATCCAACCAGTCCATTCTAAAGGAGATCAGTCCTGGGTGTTCATTAGAAGGGCTGATTTTGAAGCTGAAACTCCAATACTTTGGCCACTTGATGTGAAGAACTGACTCACTGGAAAAGACCCTGATGATGGGAAAGATTGAAGGCAGGAGGAGAAGGGGATGACAGAGGATGAGATGGTTGGATGGCATCTCCAACTCAATGGACATGAGTTTGAGTAAACTCCAGGAGTTGGCGATGGACTGGGAGGCCTGGTGTGCTGCAGTCAATGGGGTCACAGAGTCAGAGATATATGTTTCTGCCATGATATCTGTAAAATAGTGCTGTGAAAATTCATTTAATAGCTGGGATATTTGGATGAGGCGATACTTTCGCTCATTAACTATTTGCTTATGGGGAGGCCTAGTACATACGGAAAAAGTAATAAGTGAAACTGTCATTCACTAAGTCATATCTGACTCTTTGTGACTCCATGGACTGTAGCCTGCCAAGTTCCTCTGCCCATATAATTCTCTAGGCAAGAATACTGGAGTGCATAGCCATTTGCTTCTTCAGAGGATCTCCCCAACCCAGGGATAAAACCTGGGTCTTCTGCATTGCAGGCAGATTCTGTATTGTCTAAACTACCAGGGAAACCCAGTACATATACAGAAAGCAGAAAAATGCTATATTCTTTCACTTTATTTACAAGTTTTCAATATTATGTTTAGGTTTCTTAGTATACTACTTCAAAGATGATCAATAAGATTTTTTAAAATTTGTCACTATATACTCATAGACTTAAACATAGTTCATGTTTTACACTATTACCCTACTATCCTCTTTGGTGTTCAGATCGCTCTAGTAGGAACCTATTCAAATTGTCTTCTGAGTCTTTTTGACATGATCCTAATAGTTGTTGGTAAGTTCGTTTTGTTTTGTTTACTTTCTGGTGTACAGAGATGCTCCAGGATCTTTCTAACACATTTCTTTCTCACACCTGGAATAAGTCATTTTTCCAAGAAGACTTGGATCATTTTAGTGGGAAATGCTATTGAGAGACAGCAATCTAGATGCTATTCTTTGCTACCAGGCAGGATCCTACTTCTAGGCACTTTAAGAACTATGAAGTTTTGAGTAAAATCTCAAAACTTCGTAGTTCTTAGATTTGCAGAATTGTAATTGTAATTTGCAGAATTTGCCTTTACATAGTTTCATGCATATTGGTAGAAAAAAATGAGATTCCTGGGTCAAAGATGAACAGTTTATGACTCAACTTAGAAGCAGCCAGAGTGTCAGCATTTCTGCATCAGTATCCCCACCTTCCCGTCTCTTGCCCTGTGGGCCAGATGATGCTGCACAGGAGCTGCAGGTGTGATGCTGAGCTTAGAGAACCTGAATATTCTCAAATGGGCGATAAGCATCCTTGTTCTGAGCTCTGGAGGAAAACTCTGTCTTCATCTTTCAAGGCTTTTCTCTATATATGCTCAGTTTCTCAGACTCTTTGCAAACCCCGGACTGTAGCCCACCAAGCTCCTCTGTCCATGGGGTTCTCCAGCAAAGAATACTGGAGTGGGTCGCCATGCCCTCCTCTTTGCTCTATATAAACACCCTGAAATGAGAGCTGGAAACAAAATGCAGTCAGTGCCTCTGCTCACAAGATGCACAAAACTGAGACAGCCATGGAATATTATATCACAACAGGTGTTTTCAGTGGACGTTTAAACTAGCAATGAATCCATTCAGATGTTTCCAGTTCAAATTGAGGACAATAACTTAATTTTTACTTAATTTATTGGTGTACGTTTGTGTTTTCTTTACTGCACGCCCATGTCCCAACCTCATGGACTCCAATATAATCATTTATTTTCCTTGTCTAAATCAAGAAATAATATTCAAAATAAAACACCAACACTAGCACTAAAAACATAAATAATATTATTACTATAACAGGTAAACTTTTTTTGCCTTCTGTGCTTAAGGCTTTACATGCAAGAATATACAGTCAACTGATAAAACAGAAATGGCCTCAGACATACAAAACTTATGGTTACCAAAGGGGAAAGGAGGGAGGGGTAAATTAGGAGTTTGGGATTAGCAGATGCATATTCTTAAATATAAAAGATCAACAACAAGGTCCTACTGTATAACACAGGAAGTTACAAATAAGTTATAAATATCTTATAATAACCTATAACAGGAAATAATCTTAAAAAGAATACACACATGCAAACATATACATATATGTATTCAATTCAGTTCAGTCGTTCAGTCATGCCTTTGTGACCCCATGGACTTCCCCATGCCAGGCCTCCCTGTCCATCACCAACTCCTGGAGTTTACCCAAACTCCTGTCCATTGAGTCGTTGATGGCATCCAGCCATCTCATCCTCTGTCGTCCCCTTCTCCTCCTGCCTTCGATCTTTCCCAGCATCAGGGTCTTTTCAAATGAGTCAGTTCTTCACATCAAGGTGGCCAAAGTATTGGAGCTTCAGCTTCAACATCAGTTCTTCCAATGAATATTCAGGGTTGATTTCCTTTAGGATGGACTGGTTGTATCTCCTTGCATATTAGAGGTTGCTAATATTGATATTTCTCTCGACAATCTTGATTCCAGCTTGTGCTTCATCCGGCCCAGCGTTTCTCATAATGTACTCTGCATATAAGTTAAATAAGCAGGGTGACAATATACAGCCTTGATATACTCGTTTCCCAATTTGGAACCAGTCTGTTGTTCCATGTCCAGTTCTAACTGTTCCTTGGCCTGCATACTGGTTTCTCAAGAGGCAAGTAAGGTGGTCTGATATTCCCACCCGTGAGAATTTTCCACAGTTTGTTATGATCCACACAATCAATGGGTTTAGAGTACTCAATGAAGCAGAAGAAGTGAAGTGAAGTCGCTCAGTCGTATCCGACTCTTTGCGACCCCATGGACTGTATGTAGCCCACCAGGCTCCTCCCTCCATGGAATTTTCCAGGCAAGAATACTGGAGTGGGTTGCCATTTCCTTCTCCAGGGGGTTTTCCTGACCCAGGGATTGAACCCAGGTCTCCCACATTGCAGGCAGACACTTTACCGTCTGAGCCACCAGGGAAGCCCTGGTGAATGAAGCAGAAGTAGATGTTTTTCTGGAACTCTCTTGCTTTTTCTATGATCCAATGGATGTTGACAATTTGATCTCTGATTCCCCTGCCTTTTCTAAATCCAGCTTGAACATCTGGAAGTTCTCAGTTCCCGAACTGTTGAAGCCTCACTTGGAGAATTTTGAACATTGCTTTGCTAGTGTGTAAAATGAGTGTAATTGTGTGGTAGTTTGAACAATCTTTGGCATTTCCTTTCTTGGGGATTGGAATGAAAACTGACCTTTTCCAGTCCCATGGCCACTGCTGAGTTTTCCAAATTTGCTGCATATTGAGTGCAACACTTTAACAGCATCATATTTTAGGAGTTGAAATAGCTCAGCTGGAATTCCATCACCTCCACTAGTTTTGTCCATAATGATGTATCCTAAGGCCCACTTGACTTCATACTCCTGGATGTCTGGCCCTAGGTGAGTGATCACATCATTGGTGTTATCTGGGTCATTAAGATCTCTTTTTTACAGTTCTTCTGTATGTTGTCGCCACTTTTCCTAATATCTTCTGCTTCTTTTAGGTCCTTTATTGTGCCCATCTTTGCAAGAAATGTTCCCTTGGTATCTCTAATTTATGTGGCTTCCAAGGTGTCTCAGTGGTAAAAGAATTGCCTGCCAATGGAGGATACTCAGGAGAAGTGGGTTCAATCCTTGGGTCAGGAAATGGCAACTCATTCTGTTATTCTTGCATGGAATATCCCACAGAGGGGTCTGGCAGACTACAGTGCATTGGGGCACAAAAAGTCAGACATGATGAAGAGACTGAGCATGCACACATTTACATGTGACGCTAACATAACATTGTAAATCAACTATAATTAAAAAAGAAATAAAGACTATACAGTCAAATTACAATGCTTTAAATTCATTTGGATTAGATCCCCTTTGTATGGTGATTACATCAACTGAATATGTAGCATTTTTTATGTCACTTTCAGTTTTTAGGAATTGCTCTTTTGACATTTAATTTGAACTCAAATATATAAAATATTTACAAGGTTTCAAAATAAAATATATAAAAGATGATAAATTCAAAGATATCTAGCTTCTATTCATGTTTCATCTGTAACAAACAGAACTAAAATTCAAAGTTCTGTGGATTTATCTTTACATATATTGGCCAATCTAGCCTGGGGACAGACAAAAGTGGAAATCCTAGATTAAAGGGTAGATGCATATACAAAGTGTTCCACAAGCTCAGTGTGTTTTAAGGTTTAACAATGTCAGAAATATAGATGTTAGAAACTTACAAAAACATCAATTTATGGCTCAATTATTTTCTAATTTTAATTTTTCAGTCAATGTTTGGCTTATTCAGAGAGCATAAAAAACCTAAAAAGTGAATAAAATTATTTAAAATTCACAATATTAAATGAATATATAAGGAATATAAATAAACATTCAAATTATTTTTTTAAAAGCTTGTAGCATTTATAGCTACAAGCTATAGCTCTGAAGTTAAAGTTTAAAAATGCTCTAAGACTTTTGGGACACACATATAATGCTGCTAAATAGTGTATTAGTTTGCTAGGCTTGCCTAAGCAAATTACCACAAGTTGGTTGGTTTAAACAGTAGAAGTTTATTTTCTCACAGTCTGGCGGCTGGAAGTCCAAGATCACAGTTTCTACAAGTTTGGCGTCTCCGAAGGTCTCTCCCCTTAACTTCCAGATGGCTGCCTTCCAGTTGGTTCCTCATGGTCTCTCTGTGTATCCACATGTGTGTGTCCTACTTCCTCTTCTTTCAAGGACACCACTCAGGTTAGATTAGGATGCACTCTAATGCCCTCACTTCAGCTTAATCGCCCATTTAAAGGTTCTATTTCTGAAATAGTCAAGTTCTGTGGTACTGGAGACTAGGGCTTCAACATATGAATTCTGAGAGGATGCAACTCAAGCTGTAACAGCATCAAATTCTACTCCATAAGGTCGTGACATGTAGCATCCCTGCCAGCAATGCCTGGAGAACACCTTTCTTCACAGCCTCATCAACGGAGTACATTGCCCAACTTTTGAATTGCTGACAAACACTGAGATATGCCAATCTCAGTGTAGCTGTCTCTGTAAATTTTTTGTTGAAGTATGACATGTATGAAGTAAAGTACACAAATCTAAAGGCCCCATTAATTTCTCCAAAGTGAACATGCATGTATATTCACTGCCCAAACCAAGATGGAAGATTGACCTTGTCCTGGAAGCCTGCCTCAAGCCCCACCTCAGTCACTTATTTCCTGCCAAGGTGACACTCATCTGACTTCTATCACCCCATTCTGCGAGCCTCTTTTTTTGAACATGATATAAATAATATATTACCTCTGCTGTGTCTAGCTCATTTTATTCATTTCCATGAGATTTATTCATATGCTTCAATAACAAAAAAAAAATACACTCTTTCATTGTATAACATCCCATTAGGTGAACATTCTAACATTTACATACCCATTCTATATGTTGATGATATTTGGGTTGTTTCTAGTTTGGTGCTATAAGATAAGTATGTTCAGCTTTATTTTAAGATTTTTTTTTAAATTGTGGACCATTTTTAAAGTCTTTATTGAGTTTGTCACAGTATTGCTTCCATTTTATGTTTTGGATTTTGACCATGAGCCATGTGGGATCTTAGTTCCTTGACCAGGGATCCAACAGGTAACCCATGTATTGGAAGGCCCAGTCTTAACCACTAAACCACCAGGGAAGTTCCTATTCAGCTTTAATAGCTAATTATTAATTTTCCAAAGTAGTTGTGCCAATTTGCCTTCCTGACAGCAGTGATTACAACTTCTGGTTGGGACATATCCCACCAACATTTAGTGCCATTAGTTTTAAAAATTATAGCCGTTCAGGTGTGTCTGAGATGGTTTCTTATTATAGTTTTAATTTACTTTCTCCTGATGACTAATGATGTTGAACATATTTTTATATAATTATTGGCAGTCATGTGTTCTACTTTGCAAAAGACATTTAGTCACTTGACCATTTTTGTTTTTCCTCATCAGCTTTTCTTTTTCTTTATATATTCTGGATACAAGTTTGTTCTTTATATTTTCTATATATAAATTCTTTTCTGAATATGTGTCACAAATATCTGCCCCATTCTATGGTAGAAATTATTTTAAAGGTGAATTTTACTTTAGATCAGTTTTAGATTAACAGAGAATTCCTGTATATCCCATACCCAGTTCCCTCTATTATTAAATTCTACATTAGTGTGGTTCATTTGTTAAAATTAATGAACTGATATTGATATATTAATATTAACTAAAGTTCATATTTTATTCAGATTTACTTAGGTTTTAACTAATGTCCTTTCTCTGTTCCAGGATTCTATCTAGGTTATCACATTATTTAGTTGTCATGTCTCCTTAGGTTCCTCTTGTTCCTCTTGGTTATGACAGTTTATTAGATTTTTCATTGTTTTTGATGATCTTGAGAGTCCTGAAGAATACTAGTGAGATATATTTTTAAATGACCCTCTGTTGGAATGTGTCTAATGTTTTTCTTTTTTTGCATTTTCTTATCAAGGAGATATATATATATATATATATACACTCACAAATATAAATATACAGTCAATTGACAAAACAGAAAAAGGCCCAGAGAGATGGAAAACAATCTTATGGCTACCAAAGGGAAAAGTGGGGAGGGGTAAATTAGGAGTTTGGGATTAACGGATTAAACTGGCATCACAGGCTTCTCAGAGGATGACTACAGAGTGGCATTTTCATCCCATCACATCAAGAGTGCACACTATCAGCCTGATTTATTGCTGGCTGATCACTTGGTTAGCTGGCTGAGGTTATGTTCATCAGACTTCTCCTCTGTGAGATGTTTTCTCCTTTTGGGAGGAAGCCACCGTGTGCAGACCACCCTTCAGGAGTGGGGAGTTAAGTAAGCATGCTCCTATCCTTGAGGGCAGTCACTACATAAATTATTCAGAAATCTGCATGGGAGATTTGTCCCTTCTCCATTTATTAACTTTTTTCATTTATATCAATATAAACTCAAAAGATATTTATTTTATATTATAGATTATAGTCCATTATCATTTTGTTGCTCAAACTGTTTTGGTTTTGGCCATAGAGGTTCTATCAGTTGATTCCTGCGTCCCTTTGATGTACCCCCAATATTATGGGCTATTTTCACTTTGGAACACTTCCTTACTTCATAGCACTACAAATATGCTCTGGTCTCATCTTACATATTTTGTGTTCAAGTTCTAGAATAAGTTATTCTTCAAGAATCCCTGATTTTTTTTTATTAGAGAGTAGTAAAAAAACATCACAGTAATCCAAGTCTATGCCCAAACCACTGAAGTCAAAGAAGCTCAAGTTGACTGGTTCTATGAAGACCTACAACAACTTCTAGAACTAACACCAAAAAGAATATCCTTTTCATCATAAAGGATTGGAATGCAAAATTTGGAAGTAAAGAGATATCCGGAACAAAAGGCAAGTTTGGCTTTGGAGAACAAAATGAAGCAGTGAAAAGGATAACAGATTTTGTCAAGACAACACACAACTCATAGCAAATATCCTTTTCCAACAACCTAAGAAATGACTCTACACATGGCCATAACCAGATGATCATCACAAAAATCAGATGGATCATGTTCTTTGGAGCTGAAAATGGAGAAGCTCTATACAGTCAGCAAAAACAAAACCTGGAGCTGACTGGGGCTCAGATAATGAGCTTCTTATAGCAAACTTCAGACTTAGATTGAAGAAAGGAGGAAAAAGTGCTAGGTCATTCAAGTATGCCATAATAGAAATCCCTAATGTTTACACAGTGGAGGTGACAAATAGATTCATGGGATTTTACCTGGTGGACAGTATGTGTGAAGAACTATGAATAAATGTTTGTAACATTGTACAGGAGGCAGTGAACAAAACTATCCCCTCTCAAAAAGGACAAAAACATGTAAGAAGGCAAGTGGTTTTCTGGGGAGGCTCTACAAATAGCTGAGGAAAGAAGAGAAGGAAAAGGCAAGGGAGAAAGTAAAAGATATATCCGACTGGATGCAGATTTCCAGAGAAGAGCAAGGACAGATAAGAAGGCCTTTTTAAATGAACAATGCAAAGAAATAAAGGAAAATGATAGAATAAGAAAGACTAGAGATCTCAAGAAAATTAGGATATCAAGGGAATATTTCATGCAAGGATGGGCACAATAAAGGACAGAAATGGTAAGGATATAACAGAAGTAGAAGCGATTAAAAAGAGTTGGCAAGAATACACATAATAACTATATTAAAAGGGTCTTAATGACCCAGATAACCATGATAGTGTGGTCACTCACCTAGAGCCAGACATCCTGGAGTGTGAAGTTAAGTGGGCCTCAAGAAGCTTTATAAGAAGCAAAGTTAGCATCAGTGATGGAGCTTCAGATGAGCTATTTCAAATCTTAAAGATGATGCTGTGAAAGTGCTGCAGTCAATATGTCAGCTAATTTGGAAAACTCAGCAGTAGCCTCAGGACTGGAAAAGGTCAGTTTTTATTCCAATCCCAAAGAAAGGCAATGCCAAAAAATGTTCAAACTACTGTACAATTGCACTCATTTCACAGGCTAGTAAGTGTATGCTCAAAATCCTTCAAGCTAGGCTTCAGCAGTACATGAACCAAAAACTTACAAGCTGCGTTTTGAAGGGACAGAGGAACCAGAGATCAAATTGCCAACATTCACTGGATCATGGAGCAAATAAGGGAATTCCAGAAAAACATTTACTTCTCTTCATTGACTATGCTAAAACCTCTGATTGTGTGGGTCACAGCAAACTGTGAAAAAATTCTTAGAGATGGGACTACTAGACCACCTTACCTATCTCCTGAGAAACCCATTGCAGGACAAGAAACAACAGTTAGAATGAAACTGGAATAATTGTTTCCAAATTAGGGAAAGTGCATGACAAGGTTGTATATTGTCATCCTGCTTATTTAATTTGTATGCAGAGTACATCATGTGAAATGCTGGGCTGGATGAATCCCAAACTGAAATTAAGATTGCTGGGAGAAACAGCAACAACCTCAAATATGCAGATGATACCATCTAATGGCAGAAAGTGAAGAGGAACTGGAGTCTCTTGATGGTGAAAGAGGAGAGTGAGAAAGTTGACTTAAAATTCAACATTAAGAAAAACTAAGATCATGGCACATGGTCCATCACTTCATGGCACCTAGAAGGTGAAAAAGTAGAAACAGTGATACATTTTATTTTCTTAGGCTCCAGAATCATTGCAGACAGTGACTGAAGCAGTAAAATTTAAAGGTACTTGCTCCTTGGAAGGAAAGATATGACAAACCTAGACAGTGTATTAAAAAGCAGAGACATCACTTTGCAGAGACATTTCCATATAGTCAAAGCTATGGTTTTTCCCATAAGTAATCATGTATGGATACAAGAGTTGGAGTATAGAGAAAGCTGATCCCTGAAGAGCTGGTGCTTTTGAACTGTGGTGTTGGAGAAGATTCTTGAGAGTCCCTCGGACAACAAGGAGATCAAAGCAGTCAATCCTAAAGGAAATCAGTCCTGAATATTCATTGGAAGGGCTGATGCTGAAGCTGAAGCTCCAATACTTTGGCCACCTGATGCAAAGAGGGACTCACTGGGAAAGACCCTGACGCTGGGAAAGATTGAGGGCAGGAGGAGAAGAGGACGACAGAGGATGAGATGGTTGGATGGCATTACTCACTCAGTGGAGATGGATTTGAGGAAACTCTGGGAGACAGTGGGAGACAGTGGAAGACAGAGCAGCCTGGCGTGCTGCAGTCCATGGGGTTGCAAAGAGTCTGATGCAGCTTAGCGAGTGAACAGCAACAACAACAAAGACCCTAGCTCTGGGCACTAGGTGGGCTCATTGCTACTGGAGGGTTGGTCACTTCCTCTATGCTCTTTCAGGTGATATAGCAAGGCTGTATATGTGCATATATCAACCTATGTATATGTGCATACTTATAAGTGATTCTATGTAAGCTGATTTCAGTTCCTATATTGTTCTGCAAATGCCTGTTCCTTCAGATTTTGAGGTGGCAATTTGCCCTGCAATTGCATTCCTATGATAGATTAAGCAAATTCATTTATATTCAGTTTATTTATTTGTATTTATTTGTTTTTGTTTTAGGATGGAGATGATGACTTCCAAGTCCTTTATAAGTTAGAGTTTTGGTTTGATTTTTTACACTCAATGATCTTTTGATGAATTGAGGAACTTTGTAATGAAGGTTGAATTATCAAATTTTTATTCTTTGGGGGTATTACTTCTTCATCTTGCTTAAGAAATCTTTGGCTTTCCAAGGTTATAAAGCCATTTTTCTAAGTTCTTATCTAACTATTTAACTTTTTATCTTTCACTTTGATCTATAATCCATCTGAGATTGATTTTGATGTGTGGTAGAGGTGAAGTTAGGATTCATTTTTCCCCAAGTGGGTTTCCAATTGATTTAGCACCATTTGCTGAAAAGTCTTTCCTTTCTCTACTGCACTAGATTGGCACCTTGATTGAAAATTAGGTGATGATTTATTTAGACTGTTTCTAGACTCTTAATTTTGCTTCAATGGTCTATTTGTTTATCCTTGTATCAGCATCACAGTGTTAAATTACAAAAGCTTTTTAATGTCTTGATATTTGGTTCTGTAGTGTCAATATTTAGTAGTAGAAGTCTTTTAATTTTGTTTTCCATCAAAGTGTTTTCTCTATCTTTGCTCCTTTCAATTTCTATAAAAAATTTAGAATCAGTTTGTTAAACTTCACAAAAATGCTGAAATTTTGAATGGGACTGTGTTGAAGCTATAGATCTAATTTCTTTTTTTTTTCCTGTTTATTTATTTATTTATTTTACTTTACAATATTGTATTGGTTTTGCCATACATTGGCTTGAATCCGCCATGGGTGTACATGTGTTCCTCATCCTGAACCCCCCTCCCACCTCCCTTCTCATCCCATCCCTCTGGGTCATCCCAGTGCACCAGCCCCGAGTACTCTGCATCATGCATTGAACCTGGACCGGCGATTCATTTCACATAAGACAATTTGCATGTTTCAGTGCCATTCTCCCATATCATCCCACCCTCGCCCTCTCCCACAGAGTCCAAAAGACTGTTCTATACATCTGTGTTTGTTTTGCTATCTCACATATAGGGTTGTCATTATTCTTTCAGTCTATGAATATGGTATATCCCTCTGTTTAGTCTGTTCTTTTCAAATTTGCTTTTGTTTTTTTCTGTACTGATTTTACATCTATCTCAGTAAATTAATTCCTAGGTAGTTGATATTTTTGGTTCATTATAAATTATTTTTAAAGTTCATTTGACATTTGTTTTTGTCAGTACATAGAATAAAAGCTAATTTTTATATTTTCCTTTTTCACTAGTTACCTTGCTAATTTAAGTCCAGTAGTTTGATCTTTAAAATTTTTCCATGTATTGGGTTGGCCAAAAGTTCCTTTGGTTTTTAAGTAAAAGACACATTTTTCATCTTCACCAAGAACTTTCTTGCACAATGTATTCACCATTTTATTCCACTATCTTCTGCCACTTTTCAGACAACTTCATAATTTCATTTTCTGAAAACTTTGTATCTTTTGGGGCAAAACTCTGTTCCAGATGCCTTTCACAGTCTTTCAGGGAATTGAAATATTTTCCATTAAGAGAATTTTGTAAGGACCAAAATAGGTGCAATGTCTGGTGCATATGGTGGATGAATCAGAACTTCCCACCCAAGCTGTAACAGTTTTTGCCTGGTCATCAAAGAAACACGTGGTTTTTGCATTATCTTGATTGAAGATTATGCATTTTCTGTTGACTAATTCAGGATGGTTTCCATTTAGTGAAACTTTCAGCTGGTCTAATTGGGATCGGTACTTGCTGGAATCAATCATTTGGTTTTCTGGAAGGAGCTCATAATAGAGGACTCTCTTCCACATACACAGCGTCACCTTCTTTGGAAAAAGACTGGCCTTTGGTGTGACTGGTGGTGGTTCATATCACTTGCCCCACAATCTATTCCATTCCACATTATTGTACAGTATTTGCTTTTCATCACCCAACAATTTATTTGAAGAACAGAACATTTTGGTTATGTTTCAGTAGAGAATCACGCACAGAAATATAGTGAAGGAGATTTTTTTTCACTTAACTTATTTGGAAGCCAAACATCAGAGTGATTACCATATCCAAGCTGATGGGAATGATAGTCAGTGCTCGATTTGGATATTTTGAGTCTGTTAGCTATCTTCCATGTGCTGTGCTGTGCTGTGTGCTTAGTCACTCAGTAGTGTCTGACTCTTTGCCACCCTACGGACTGTAGCCTACAGGCTCTTCTGTCATTGGGATTCTCCAGGCAAGAATATTGGAGTGGGTTGCCATGCCTCCTTCAGGGGATTTTCCCAACCCAGGGATCAAAGACATGTCTCCCACACTGTAGGCGGATTCTTTACCATCTGAGCCACCAGCTATCATATTGTTTGTTCTTAATTAATGTCTCGAATTTGATCCCTATCAACTTCAACTGGGTTACTCGACCATGGAGCTTCATCCAGGGAGAAATCTCCAGCATTATCTGTGAATAATGGCAGTTACAGTTCTTTTTTGTCAGCCCTTGTTGCTTTTCTTTTGCTTTTTACAGTGACAGACTTCTATCATGTTGAATAAAGTAAGCATTCTTATTTTATTCTCGATATCAGAGGGTAAAACACACTCTTTCAACTTTAAGTAATACATTTACTGTGTAGTCTTTTTATAGGTAATATAATTGATTATATTATGCCAATCAATGATAAGCAATATGTAACAAGAAATTACTTTTCATTCCTAATTTAATAAAATTATACATATATATTTATGTATTATGTATATGTATATATACATATGATGAGTTGTACATTTTTTTAAATGTTGTTCTGTTGGGTTTTTCCCCTTATTTAGTTAATGTGGTTAATTGAATTAATTGATTTCATATTTTTAAAAAATTTACACTCATGGATTAAATTCAATTTAATCACAATATTTATATTCTATAGTTTGATTTACTAACTTTTTGTAGGTGTTTCACATCTAGGTTTTGGGAGAAATTTTATTGCAATTTTTCTTTCCTACAATATTCTCACCAAGTACTGATATCAAGGCTATGCCAGCCTCATAAAATATTTAGAAAGTATACATTCTCTTATAAGTCTCTGGAAAAGTTTGCAAAAGATTGATATTAAATATTTGAAAGAATTTACAAATGAAATCATCTGGTTCTGGAGATTTTTTGTGAAAAGGTTTCAATTATGGACCATAGTAGACTATAGCTATAGGAGCATTTATATTTTGTTTGTTAATTTGCCATTTCTGGAAAATCGGATTTTTAAAGAATTTTCTCATTTAATCTTAGTATCTTTTTAATTTATATAAGATCTCTAGGGAAGACCTTTGTTTAGTTCTTAAAATTGGCAATTTATGTCTTCTCTCCTTATTCATCTTGATCAAATTTTCCAGAGATTTATTAACTTGATTAGCTTTTCCAGATATCAATTTTTGCCTTTTAAAAATTCTTGATTTTTATTTTATATTTTATTTATTTCTGCTTTTTTTTTTTCTTTCTCAAGTCCTCTCTTCTAATTTTTTGAACTTTAACTTTCTCTTTCTTTATTCTTCTTCTTTTTCTGTTTGACTTCCTGATTTAGGTTGACAAATCAATTTTGTACACCATCAGGGGCCTAGTCTGTAATGGTTTGATAAATCATTTCTGAAATAAAATATTAAAACTGTCTTATGATCATAGTAGTGGTTACCTACAAGACATAGTCATTAAAACAACCTAAAATATTAGAATTCATAATCATAATCAAATAAATTTTTAGCCATAATACATAATCATTTTTAGTTAATAATATACTATAAATATTTTTTCATAATACATTAACTTTTATAATACAATTTTTAATGGTTGTATAGTGTCATAGTATAAGATCAAAGTATGCTTTCTGTTACATTAATAATCAATTTTATATTGTTGGATAAGTCAGTTGTTTCTAATTTTTACTGCTAATTCACTAATTGTACTCTAATTTAATTAGTAGATATGCTCCTGAAAATTATATGGATCTAATTTTTATGAATTAATGGTTATTATGGAGAGAACAAGTATGATAACTTATTGTGTTAAAAGGAAGAATTTGTTTTCTAAAATATTTGCTCCCAAAGTCTAAATGTTTACAGAATAGTTTGACTTAAAGTTGGCTGATATCTGTGATGTCATTCTGTTCACTTAATTTAGCAATTTTTTCTTCTCTCTCTAAGACAACCATATGCACTACTTTACATTTTTGGATTTGGCACATTTACCTCATGTAACAACAGGTTAATAGATAACGTTATCCCAAGAGGTATGGAATAGCCACTCTATTACTTGAAATAGGCTGACCAGGACCACTGAAGGGTTAACTACAGATTATAAAGTGCTTAAGAAATGAAAAATGTTCTACAAATGCCAAGGTTATTAAGGCACTTAACAGCATATATCAGAAAGTGGAAATTTTTCTGCCAAGGCATCAAATCCTCAAATTTTCAATTTAATTCAACAAATACTTATTGAATACAAATGATTGCAGGACTGGTAAAGGTCAATTTTCATTCCAATCCCAACGAAGGGCAATGCCAAAGAATGTTCAAACTACTGCACAATTGCACTCATTTTGCATGCTAGCAAGGTAATGCTCAAAGCTTCAAGTAAGGTTTCAGGAGTCTGTGAACTGAGAAATTCCAGATGTACAAGCTGGATTTAGAAAAGCCAGAGGAACCAGAGACCAAATTGATAACATCTGCTGGATCATAGAAAAAGCAAGGGAATTCCATAAAAATATCTACTTCTCCTTCATTGACTACATTAAAGCCTTTGACTGTGTGGATCACAACAAACTGGAAAATTCTTAAAGAGTTGGGAATAACAGACCACCTTACTTGTCTCTTGAAGAAGCAACAGAACCAGACATGGAACAGACTGGTTCAAAATTGGGAAAGGAGTGTGTCAAGGCTGTATATTGCCACCCTGCTTATTTAACTTATATGCACAGTACATCTTGCAAAATGCTGGGCTGGATGAAGCACAGGCTGGAATCAAGATTGCTGGGAGAAATATCAACAACCTCAGATATACAGATGATATCACTCTAATGACAGAAAGCAAAGAGGAACTAAAGAGCCTCTTGATGACGGTGAAAAAGGAGAGCAAAAAAGCTGGCTTCAAATTCAAAATTCAAAAAGCTAAGGTTATGGCATCTGAGCCCATCACTTCATGGCAAATAGATGGAGAAACAGTGGAAAAAGTGACAGAGTTTAAATTTGGGGCTCCGAAATCACTGCAGGTGGTGACTGCAGCCATGAAGTTAAAAGACACTTGATGTTTACCCATGACCAAATTAGACAGTGCATTAAAAAGCAGACACATTACTTTGCTGGCAAAGGTTCATATAGTCAAAGTTATAGTTTTTCCAGTAGTCATGTACAGGAGTGAAATTTGGACTATAAAGAAAGATGAACACTGAAGCACTGGTGTTTTTGAATTGTGGTGCTGGAGAAGACTCTTGAGAGGCCCTTGGAGTACAAGGAGGTCAAACCAGTCAATCCTGAAGGAAATCCACCCTGAATATGCATTGGAAGGATTGATGCTAAAGCTCCAATACTTTAGCCACCTGATACAAAGAAATGACTTATTGGAAAAGATCTTTATGCTGGGAAAGATAGAAGATAAGAAGAGAAGGTGTTGACAGAGAATGAGATGGTTGAATGACATCACCAAGTCAATGGACCTGAATTTGAGCAAGCTCTGGAGGATAGTTCATGGGATTCTCTAGGAAGAATACTGAAGTGGTTTGTGATTCCCTTATCCAGTGGACTACATTTTGTCAGAACTCTCCATGACTTGTCCGTCTTGGGTGGCCCTACACAGCATGGGTCATAGTTTCATTGAGTTAGGCAAGGAGGTGGTCCATGTGATCAATTTAATTAGTTTCCTGTGATTGTGGTTTTCATTCTGTCTGCCCTCTGAAAGATAAGGATCAGAGGCTTATGGTGGTGGTGGTCTAGTCACTAAGTCGTGTCTGACTCTTGCGATCCCATGGACTGTAGCCTGCCAGGCTCCTCTGTCCATGGGATTCTCCAGGCAAGAATACTGGAGTGGGTTGCCATTTCCTTCTCCAGGAGATCTTCCCAACCCAGAAATCAAACCCAGGTTTCCTGCATTGCAGGCAGATGATTTACCAACTGAGCTATGAGGGAAACCTTATGGAATAGGCTTATGGAGGTATACTAACTGAGGAAATCTGGGTCTTGTTCTGATGGATGGAGCCATGTTCAGTAAATCTTTAATCCAATTTTCTGTTGATGGGCAGAGCTCTGTTCCCTCACTATTGTTCGACATGAGACCAAACTATGGTGGAGGTAATAAAGATAATGGTGACCTCCTTCAAAAGGTCCTGTGCACCACTGCCACACTCAGTACCCCCGACCCTGCAGCAGGCCACTGCTGACCCATGGCTCCACCAGAGACTCCTAGACACTCATGGAGAAGTCTGGCTCAGTCTCCTGTGGGATCACTGCTCCTTTCTCCTGGCTCCTGGTGCACACAAGGTTTTGTTTGTGCCCTTCTTTCATCTTCATTGGAAGGACTGATGCTGAAGCTGAAACTCCAGTACTTTGGCCACCTGGTGTGAAGAACTGACTCCTTGGAAAAGACTCTGATGCTGGCAAAGAAAGATTGAAGGCAGAGGAGAAGGGAATGACAGAGGATGAGATGGTTGGATGGCATCACTACACAATAGACATGAGTTTGAACAAGTACTGGGAGTTGGTGATGAACAGGGAAGCCTGGTGTGCTGCAGTTCATGGGGTTGAAAAGAGTCAGACATGTCTGAGCAACTAAACTGAACTGAACTGGGGGATAATGAAGGACAGGGAAGCTTGGCATGCTGCAGACCATGGGGAGCAAAGAGTTGCACATGATTTAGCTACAGAGGAACAATGTATGATTTTCAAAACTTGTAGACAAAAATGAACAAAACTTGTTCCTCCCCTTAAGAGGTTCACTGTTTAGTGCCTGGATAGACAGACACACAGCTTATTATTATAGAGGCTACACCCAAAAAGTTCCTCAAAGCAGTAGAAACTGAGTGCTATAGATGTCAGAGTTGGAAGGTACTTCCAGCTGGAGTTAATTAGAAATTGAATAATGGTTGAGGAGGTGTTTGATCTGGTCCTTGAAGGATGGTAACATTTTGACAGAGCAAGTATTGGGGGAAGGGCATCTTAAGCAGACATTTAGTGGTGGAAAAGGCATTTCATAGAAAATCGAAGTTTATCAGTTGGATGCATACTGAGCAACGATTGTGCTGAGAAAGTTGGATGGGGTCAGATTATAGAAGACCTTTATTACTGAGCTAAGGAGGCAGTTGTGAGCTGTTGATGGCTTTTGAAAAAAAGCAAGTAAGGAGGCTGACACATAGGGCATGACTGGACATAAAAAGTAGACACTCAATAGTTATTTGCAGCATCATCCAACAGGTTACACTTTCTTAGGAACAGTCGAATGCTGACTGTGTTTTTTTTTTTTTTTTTTTTTTTTTTAGGTGAGTTCCTCTTTGTATTCAACTCAATGGTCAAGTTTCTGCTAAAAGCCAGCTTGTGTGTTAAGGACATCTGCCCTATCTGTTGGGGTCTAGCCCCCGCAGGATCTAGGGGAACCCTCAGGAGAAATGGCGTTGGCTAATGAATGAAATGAATGAGAGAGGAAAGAATAGAAGCTGATATTCTTTGGTTTACACAGAGAGCTAATAAAGCCCCAAGACAAGAGACTTGTTCTGTTCATGGAGGCCACAGGTGCCTTCCCAGTCTCCCGGGGGAGTAAAGACCCAGAGCATCTTCCCATTCAGGTCTTAGAAGCCCGGGCAGATAAGTGAACACAGAGAGCCTCTATGCTCCAAGGGATCAGCCTGAAAAAGAGTGAGAGAAAGAAAGAAAGAAAGAAAGACACTGGGAGACCAAGCTTCTTTGGTGAGTGAGGCCCATAACTTTATTTTTAAAAGGGACTTCTATACCTTGACTTGTACATAGAGGGAAATGAAAGATGTAAGGTCATACAGAGTCAGCCCAAACATTCCAGCAGTTTTGTCTTTATCGAAACTAGGATTTTTTCTGCAAACCCTTTCCATAAACAATATTGTGTACATTATCTTCTGGCCTTGGAGGCCTGTGGACATTTTACGACCCTCTTTTGATAAAGGCTGCTCAACCAGACTGAGTGACTTCACTTTCACTTTTCACTTTCATGCATTGGAGAAGGAAATGGCAACCCACTCCAGTGTTCTTGCCTTGGTGAATCCCAGGGATGGGGGAGCCTGGTAGGCTGCCGTCTATGGTGTCACACAGAGTCAGACATGACTGAAGTGACTTAGCAGCAGCAGCTAAATCAGAAAACTTATTTTCCCTCAAAGTGTTTTTTTTTTTAATTATTTTTTATTTCTTATCTATGTCAGCCTCAGAAAATGCTAAACAGAGTTACATTTCTCACATAGCAAAGATGTAGTGAGTTACAAGAAAGAACCAATTAGCTCAAAGGTCTGATGTGGTTAATTTTAGGGCTACACTTGTTTTTTCGTACATTCCAACTATGTTAAGTAATGTACTCTCAGGTGCACAGTGGATAACGGATATGGGAACTTGGCAGCAAGCATTGGCTCAACAGTGAAATCTTACACCAGCACTATTCTAATAGCTTTTAACTCTTTGAAAGGCTCTATGTTTTAGGCTTCCCATGCCTCTCACAGTTGGGAGGCTGTGAACAATCATATGTGTAGCTGCACGAGTCTGGATAAACCTGCCAAGCAAGCTAGAAAGCCATCAGAGGGATTTGAATTGAAATACTCCTATCATGTCAAGCAGACTTATTAGCTAGAGCCCTAAGTTGATTTTCTCTAGAGAAAGGTGGTCAGGGATAGCCCCCTGTTAATGTCAGGAGAGTTGGTGAAAGGCACAAAATAGTAAGACAGGCAAATTCTGGTTTTGGGGGTAGATGCTCGGGCAGGCCCAAGGGGTCTGTCAAGTCCTGAAGCCTTGTTTATCAGATCTCTTCCGCATGACCTTGTCATGGGTGGGATGGCCTGTGCTGGCTCCTGGCACCTATCCTTGCAGAAATACCTCTCTTTACCCTGTCTTCACCCTCCCATCTTGGTCTCCTGCCAGACTTGCTCAGCTGCCCCCTGACCCTCTCAGAATCTAAACCACTTTCCTGTTCACTCTTGTGCTGGCATCTCTAGTTGGGTTGCTTTCCTTGCCTTACTGATTCTGGCTTCTATTATTTCCTTCCAGATAATGGAGAGGTAGCTGTACCCCTGAACTTCCTGATTTTTTTTTTTTAAGTTTTCAAAGCTTAACATGAATCATGGTAGAGAAAAGTGAGAAATACTAGTGAACAAAAGCAAAGCCCTTTGGGAACAGAGAGAAGAGGGATCTTTAAAGCAATTTAAAAAATAACTATTAAGGAAGATGATATCTATGCCTCAGCTTCTTCCTGTGTCACAAGGATGGGAATAAGGTCTGTTGCATGGATTGTTAAAAGTATTAAATGAGTTCACATTTTAAAAAAATGGTTAGGCAAGTGACATGTACATGGATACCACTCAGTAAAGTTTCCCTTAAACAGAAAGATGAACATTTCATAAGTATCCTAAAATAATTTTAACATGGAAAAACGAGTTTGCTTTTTCTACTATCCTTCTTATTCTACTTTCTCAGATTCCTCAAGTATTTGTAGCCTTGAGAAAACATACCAAAATCTCTGTCTTCCCTCCCAGAGGGAAGATCGTCTTCCCTCCCAGAAACCAGCTAGTAGAAGGAAAGCCAAGTAGCAACTGAAGAGACAACCATCTAAACTAATTATGTTCTGAAATCTTTCCTGCTTAACTCCATATATCATTCAATTCAGTTCAGTTCAGTTCAGTCACTCAGTCGTGTCCGACTCTTTGCAACCCCATGAATTGCAGCACGCCAGGCCTCCCTGTCCATCACCAACTCCTGGAGTTGACTCAGACTCACATCCATTGAGTCAGTGATGCCATCCAGCGATCTCATCCTCGGTCGTCCCCTTCTCCTCCTGCCCCGAATCCCTCCCAGCATCAGAGTCTTTTCCAATTCGTCAACTCTTCACATGAGGTGGTCAAAGTACTGGAGCTTCAGCTTTAGCATCATTCCTTCCAAAGAAATCCCAGGGCTGATCTCCTTCAGAATGGACTGGTAGGATCTCCTTGCAGTCCAAGGGACTCTCAAGAGTCTTCTCCAACACCACAGTTCAAAAGCATCAATTCTTTGGTGCTCAGCCTTCTTCACAGTCCAACTCTCACATCCATACATGATCACGGGAAAAACCATAGCCTTGACTAGACAGAACTACTCCTTATATGTGAAGAATGGGATGTAGCACTTTTGTAAAACACTAACTAAAGTGGGAAGACCAGCAGGGGAACTCTCATGCCCTGTGATGACAGAAAACCCAACAAGAAGGGGAAAGACTTCTCTTTCCTCCTAAGGACTCAGCCAAGGAAACCCATGGACCCTTTGTTTATTCCAGCTTTCCCACCTTTTTTTCCCTCTACAAGGTTGTTCTCTCCACTTTCAAGGGGGCCTGGCAAGTGGCTTGCCATGTTTGCAGACCCCAAATTGGAATTCTCTGCTGATCCTGAGTAAAATTGATTTTGCTGGAGAAATATCTGGCAACCTGTTTTAGGTCAACATTTTGCACATATTTTGTCTGATAAGACTCTCATGTCTCTCACTCAGCCAATTTCACTCATAATAGCTAGGATCAGTGGTTCTCAATCAAGGACACTTTGTCCCCCCGGGGAATATTTGGCAATGTCTGCAGACTTTTTTGTTTAGCAAAACCAGGGGGTACTATTCATAGATATAGCCCAGAGATGCAGCTAACCATCCTACAATACACAAGATGGCCCTCCACACACACAAAAGCATAAGAACATTTGTTATTCAGTTGCCCAGTTGTGTCCAGCTTTCTGTGACCCCAGGACTGCAGCATGCCAGGCCTCCCTGTCCCTCACCATCTCCCAGACTACTGAAGATAAAATGTAACTAGGGCCAAGGTTAAGAAAATCTGGGTCATATTGAGAGTGTCTACCCTTCAGTGCCAGCTGAGAGTGAAGCTTTGAGGAGATGGTGTTACAGGATGAGCAGGTAGAAAGGCAAGTTGGCTACCCCACACACCTGAGTGGAAGATTCTGGACCAGGGCAGGTAGGAGAATCCTGAGATCCAGGGAGAATTGCTGGTAATTGGAGTCTGCAACAAACTTTGTTTATTTGTCAATTTGGTCAAGGCAGCAGGAACAGGATATTCAGGGTCTCACGTGGCTATAGGGCAGGGCTTGGGTGAAGATCTGCTGTGGTGTATATCCTCTGATGAGGGCCCTTCCAATAGGTATGAATAGTGACCTGGGGCAGGGGGGAGCATCCAGCCCTGATTAGTTCAACCTTTGTGAGCACATTGCAATAAAGTCAAGAGAGCAGGGACAAAAGATGACCTAGAGCCAAAATCATTTAGAATATTTGCAATAAGAAAGATATGAGTGGTGGTTTACATACATGCAAAATTCTTTGACATTTCCTTCAACAAAGAGCCTCTTTCCCTACTCTTTTAGTTTGGGTTGGGCTTCATGATTCACTTCTAGTGATGGGCTAAAGAAGGATTCATGTTATACAACTTCCATGGCTGGGTTACAAGGTTCATGGTCTCTGCCTTGCCCTCTCTTTTTGGATCACTTGCTCTGGGGGAAGCCAGCTATTGTGCCATGAGGATGCTCAAGCATCCTTATGAAGAGGTTTGAGGCCAGAAACTGAGGCCAACAGCCATGTAATTAAAGCATCGTGAAGCAGGTCCATGGTCCCACACACATGCTCAGATGACTAACGGAGAGCAGATGGGAGACCCTGGGTCAGAGTCCCAGCTGAGCTGCTCTTAGATTCAGGGTCTTCAGGGACTTCCTGGTAGTACAGTGGTTAAGAATTCATTCTTCCACTGCAGGGGGCTACAGGTTTGATTTCTGGTTGGGAAACTAGGATCCCACCGAACCAAAAACAAATAAAGTGTACATATATAATTCTTTTAAGAAATCCCTCACCTTCAGAAACTGTAATAATACTTTCTCATTGTTTTCAGGTGGCAGACTTTGAGATAATTCATTAAGTATCAATATATATGTAACACATAAATATTTAGGAGTGAGTTTTTTCATTAAGAACAGTTATAGACTGTATGCAGGAGGCTTAGGTATAGATTTTAAGGGGAAGGAGCTTCATTGCCTCTTCATTGTAGAGAATTTTGATTCAGAACTGTGTGATTAGGAATATGGATTTGTGAGTAGGCTGCTGTAATTCCAGTGCTGACTCTCACTTACGAGCTTGTGATCTCGGGCAACTTAACCCCTCAGGATTCAGCTTATTTGTTTTTAAAACAAAGATAATCATTAATAGCTGGAAAGTGTTTATAAGAGTATCTGGGAAATAGCATGAAATGAACATTACCTGCTATTATTATTGTGTCTGTAGTTGTATCACCTTACGCTCAGATGGTGATTCACATTTATACAATACTCTGCATAAGTTATTGGAAAGTTTGGTGCCTGGGTCAGCAAGGGTTCAGTGAATGAATTCTCAAACTCAGCGTAATGTGAACCTTGTCGTACACAGTCTTCAAGCTGATCTTGAGGATGCAACACTTAAGCCCACTGTGTTAGGACCATGGTGGTGGCCGCTTGTTAAATATTTTCAGAAGAACAACTTCAAGTATATTTGTGTGAGAGGCAAATAAAATGGTCATAAAACATCCATATTTTGGCAACTTGGCTCTTAGTAAATATTCTTTCTCCTGAACTCTTAAAGAAAATGTGTCTAATTTTAGTGCTAAGTAGGTTAGCTTTTCAAGGAGATATGATCTCAAATGCCATGTCCCTTTACATACAATATATTTTTACCTGCTGGTTAATGTTGATAATAATGTTAAATAGATTTAAAGTACAAATCTGATACAAATCTGGAACTTGAAATATAAAATTGCAAAATAAAATTTAAATTTACGAACTCTTCAAAACCACCTTTCTGTTTAAATGAGGAGTGTCAGCCCTGTTCCAGGCTATTTGTTATCTCTCGTACTTGCACCTGTGAACTTTCAGAATAAACCCATTGTCATGCACTAAATGCTTGTGTCCCTCCCAAAATTCATATTTTGAAAACCTACCCCTCAACTAATGGTATGAGGTGTCAAGGTCTTTGGGAGGTAAGGAGTATTAGCTGGGCTCTCTTCTGAGGACACAATGAGAAGTCAGCTGTCTGCAGCTCACAAGAAGGTGCTCACCAGAACGTGACTGTGCTGCTGCACTCTGGTCTCAGATTTCCAGCCTCCAGAGCAGTGAGGAGTGAATTTCTGGTGTCAATAGTTCATTCAGTTTATGGTATTTGTTATGCAACTGACTAAGATACCAGGCATATTTACTAGGCAACATCAAACACAAGTAAATTGTGTGTCTAATGAGGAGAGAGTAAGGCAGAAAAATCAATCACTTTGACTTTTATTTTTGTATTTTTTTAAGCTAACCTTGAAATAGCACAATAAATGGAGAGAAATTCTAGAAAATTTTGTTGGAAAAGTAAAATGTGAGAAAAAGAACCAAGAACATGCCTTTCCAGATTTCCATCATGTTTAGTAAAAATAGTAAGAATAAAATAAATACATTTGAACCACGTTTACTTTTAAAATGTAGAAAAGAACCATACTGCTCAAGAGAGAGAGTAAATAAAAAAGACAATTGGCACCTTTTATTGTGTGGGGAAGAAACTTACCTTGACTAAAACGGACACTACTTAGAAAATCAAAATACTACCTCTAATCACAGTGCAGTTTGTGTGGGTTTAACCTGTTTGTTTTAACGATTTTACTGTAATTATCACCAAGTCCCTGCATGACAGGCTGATGAATCCAAGAGATGAGGTGTTAAGGCAAAGAATATGACATTATTTGAAAAGCTGGCTGACCAAAAGGATGGTAGACTCATAGCAACCATCTTGCCAGGGTCTGGATGCCAGAACATTCGGGAGAGTCAGAGAGAAAGAGAGAGACAGAGAGAGAGAGAGAGAAGCAATGAGAAACCAAAATGAAAGGGGCTTCAGTCTTGCAAAGCATCTCTGGAAAGGGCCAGCCTTTGGAAGGGGTGTATTAATCTCTTCTTTTTGTTGTAGCTATTCCCACATGGGCAGGGTCAGGTTATCTCTCTGTGAGCTGAACAAAGACTCTTTAGTTTAACAGTCAGGCAGAGGGACAAGGTCCTCTGAAGTAGTCCATTATGTATAACTGTAATAACAAAAGCAAGAAAAGCAAGTCAAAGAAACAGTTTCCAATATGGAGTTGGAATTGGTTTTTCCCTGCAAAATAATCAGTTTGACTATGTTTTGTCATTTTTACTAGGACAAATCCTTAAGCAATTGCATTTCAAATCATTTCTTGATATAAAGTGCAAAAGTGATGGAAAGAAGAGAGAATACTATTTGGGGAAAAATGTTCTTCACTTTGTACAAAAATTTTTTGAAACAAATTACTATATTTTGTTTTTCTATTAATATAAATATGAATAATAATATTTCAACTCTATAGGGTTGTTATCAAGATGAGTTGTCATTAGAGTTAATGTTAATAAAGAATTTAGAACAGTGCCTTACTCATAATGCATGGTTTATAAGATCTGCTGCTGCTGCTGCTGCTGCTAAGTCACTTCAGTCATGTCTGACTCTGTGCGACCCCATAGACGGCAGCCCACTAGGCTCTGCCGTCCCTGGGATTCTCCAGGCAAGAACACTGGAGTGGGTTGCCATTTCCTTTTCCAATGTATGAAAGTAAAAAGGGAAAGTGAAGTCACTCAGTCGTGTCTGACTCTTCGCGACCCCATAGACTACAGCCTATCAGGTTCTTCCGCCCTTGGGATTTTCCAGGCAAGGATCTAGTTAAGTGTAAATAAAATAATTTTTAGGATGCAATCATTTAAGATAGAAATAAATGTTAGTGATAGTGTGGCATGAGATAGGTCACCAGAGGTGGGATGGTAGCACACCAGGCAGTTTGTGTGATTACTTCTCTTTGCTTCTTATCAAATGAAGCTGACCTTAACCATTCAGAGAAATCTGCAAGGTCTTCTGGGCAGATGATGACAGGAGATGGTTTTTTAAGTGCTGAAAATTCTTTGATTTTCTTTCCACTGTTAGGGCTTTACTCCTCCTTGCTTGGTTCTCAGAGAGTTGTTCATATTTTTCTTTATGGCTTTCTTGTTGCATTTCTTTCATCAGAATTTTCCCTAGCCTTATGTTGCTCACTGACTTAGAAGAGCACAATTTTAACATAGTGCATCTCTCTGAAACACATGCTCACACTCATGCACTCACAGGAATATCCCCTTGGTTGCTTGGTTGTCAGAATTCATTTATCCTCCAGGGTGATTGTTCAGTTAAGGGGAGGTGGGGCTGGGTGCTCTGATTCTCTCTGAAGTAGGCTTAAACTATTTGTGATGATCTCAACAACACACATTTGCTTCAGGTTTTACAGTTAAAAAAAAATAAAACTTTTTGGAAATGGTCACGTTTGATTCTCATAACAATCCTATAAAGCACTATTATTATTATTCACTCCTTATCTAATGAGGAAACTGAGTCTCCGATATTAAATAATGCAGCCCAATTTCACCACTGAAGAGAATAGAGCTGAGAGTTTCCAGACCTAAACTTTTTTTGCCCAACTTACTTTCAGTCTATTACTAAAACCAGAATCAAGGCAAAAAATCAAGATGGTTAGCAGTTTTGTTTGTTTTTCCCTTTTCTCTCTTGTTCTCTTTGTTTCACCCTCTCTCCTTAGTTGCTTAAAAGAACAAGTTTGAACAACACTTAGCCACATGTTAATGCCTTTTGCTTGAGTATTTTAGACCTTGTGGGAGACAGAATTCTGTATCCTATAGTTCCCATTCTCTAGTTTTCCAATCAAATAGTTGACTACATACTGCTAGACAGGGGCTCTGCTCATGTAATAAAGGTTGCTAATCAGTAGACTTTGAAGTAGGGAGATTACCTTGGTTTTTGTAAGCCCATTTGACACTTGAGTCCTTTGGAAGTCAGGGAGGACATAGAAGAAAAAGCCAGAGAAATTCAAAGTGTGTTGACTTCTATGTTGCTGCTGGCTACAAGGTGGAGGAGGCTGTGTGGGAAGTCAGATGAGCCCTGCCCAAACCCAGCAAGTTTGATATAGGATGCCAAACCCCATATGAGAACGGCAGCCCTTGCCTGGTCATTGTTGTTCATTCACTTAGTCATGTCCCACCCTTTGCAACTCCATGGACTGAAGCATGCCAGTTTTCCCTGTCCTTTGCTATCTCCCAGAGTTCACTCAAATTCATGTCCGTTGAGTTGGTGATGCCATTCAACCATCTCATCCTCTATCACCCCCTTCTCCTCCTGCTTTCCATCATTCCCAGCATCAGGGTCTTTTCCAATGAATTTGATACCTTGGTTTTAGCCTCACCAGACTCTGGACAGAGAATCCAGCCACACCTGTGGCCTATAGAATTGCGAGGTCATAACCGAGCATTGCTTTAAAAGGTTAAATATGTGATAATTTGTTATGTAACCATAGATAACTAACACATTGTACCTTTTTTTAAAATTAATTAATTTATTTATTTTTAATTTTTACTTTACAATTCTGTATTGGTTTTGGCATAGATTGACATGAATCCACCACAGGTGTAGGGAACGCATGTACACATTGTACTTTTGAAGTCTATATAATTCAAAAGAGAATATGTGGTATTTTTATCTGCTGCATTCTTGGTCCCACTGGACCCTGAGATGACAGAATGGTAACAATCTCCATTCATCATTGTCAAAAAACACATGGTTCCAGGAGATTCTAAATGACTTTTGCACATCTCATCAAGGGTACTTTACTACTGCCTAAGCATCAATAACTGTTGAGGTCCTTTAATGGACTGGAACCTGGTGGTCCGGAGTCGACAATAAGAAGGTAAAGGAGAGAAAGAGGCTGACATTCCTTGGTTTACGCAGAAAGCCAATAAAGCCCCTGACTTGGGGCTTGCTCTGTTCATGGAGGCCTCAGGTGCCCTCTCAATGGGGTGAAGACGCAGAGCGCCTTCTCGAGAGGGTCTTAGAAGCCCGGGCAGGAAAGTGAACTCAGAGGGCCTCTGCACTCCAAAGAAATAGCCTGAGAGAGAGAGAGAGAAAGAAAGAGAAAGAAAGACATGGGGACCAGAGCTCTGATGGGGCAAAGGTGTTTTAATCAACATGGTGTGGGCATATATATTGTCTTACAAGTTAGTTATTCTCAGCAAAGATAAAGATTAAAATTCCAGACTTACAAAACATAGGAGATCCATATTAAAGAGAGAGAGAGTTGTAAACAATCACTTTTACCGTATGGTTCACTAGAAGGAAGAGGGTACTTATCACTGTATAGAAAAACTAATGAAGGAAATGCCTGGATTCCTCAGCCCCCGGGAGAAGCTTGCCTTTCCTCTTAATTCCTGGAGCAGAGAATTCCTGACAGATGCAAAGCAGCACACAGGAAGCCTCCTGTTAAATGCTTCCTGACAAATAATATTGCTCTATCTTGTGAATAAAAGGAATCATAATCTCTTCAGGAGGTTGTGCATATGAGTGATTCCAGTAGTGATAATGTTATCTGCCAAGATGCCTATATGCATTTCATCTACCTACTGGCCAAGGCCACATGATTCTTACCATAGGAACTCTGAGATATTTTTTCCTTTTGTATTATTCTAATTGACCTCTTGGCAGTTGACAAATCCCTGTCTCCTTCATAGGGTTAGAAAAAAAACACAACCAGAACCTAAGCCCCGTCCATTGGGCATTTTGTGTGGACCATGAGTTCTCTTCCTGGATATTATAGACTGAACTGTGTCCCTCAGAAATTCACATGTTGAAGCCCTGAACCCTGTTACCTCAGAATGTGACCTTGAAACAGGGTCATTGATGTGGTAATAAATTAAAATGAGATCATGTTGGAAAAGTGTGGACCATCCTCAGGCCAATTGTCCTGGTATCCTCATTAAAAGGAAAAAATTAGAAACAGATACACACACACAGGAAGAATGCCATGTGGAAATAAAGACAGAGATTGTATTTTGCAAATACATTTTTAGAGCAGTTTTAGGTTCACAGCAAAAAGGATAGAAGGTACATAGATTTTTGGCAGAAGAAGTCAAAGACTATCAAGCATGCCAGAAAGCCACCAAAAGGTAGAAGAGAAACCTGGAACCTCACTGTCCTTAGAAAGAACCAACTCTGCCAACACCTCGATCATTGACAACAGCAGATTTTTTAGAACTGAGACTATATATTCCTTTTCTGTAAGCTACTTAGTTTGTGGTACTTTGTTATGGGAGCCCTAGCAAATCAATATATCAGGTGATATAGAAACTATCTCCAGACCAGCCTTCAGTTCAGTTCAGTTCATTTCAGTTCAGTTCAGTTCAGTCACTCAGTCATGTCCGACTCTTTGTGACCCCATGAATTGCAGCACGCCAGGCCTCCCTGTCCATCACCATCTCCCGGAGTTCACTCAGACTTACTTATAGCTAAAGAGGGGAGAGTAATACGTCCCACAGGCTTGTGTCAATCTAGTTGTAATTTTGACCTTAAGGACAAAACTTTTCTGATACTATCAAGAAGTTAAGCAATCTGGTGTCATCTCTAAACCTTTTACAGATTAGAGATTCCATCTCTAAACTTGCCCATATGATCCTATATTCATCAGATACCCTGAAGCACCACATGGAGGTTACAGCACTGAAAATAAGCACATGATTCATTGATTTGAGATGGGCCAAATGCTGAGATCTCCTTCATAGATCACAGTTTTGTCATGATGAAGGGGCTTGCACAACTCAGTAAAGCTATGAGACATGCTATGCAGGGCCACCCAGGAAGGACAGGTCATAGTGGAGAGTTCTGAGAAAATGGTGGTCCATTGGAGGAGGGAATAATAAACCACTTTAGTATTCTTGCCATGAGAACCCCATGAACATGAACAGTATGAAAAAGCAAGAAGATATGACACCAGAAGATGAGTACCCCAGGTTGGAAGATGTCCAATATGTTACTTGGGAAGAGCAGAGGGCAATTATTATAGTTTCAGGAAGGATGAAGTGGCTGAACCAAAGCAGAAACGATGCCCAGTTGTGGATGTACCTGGTCGTGAAAGCAAAGTCCAATGCTGTAAAAAATAATGCTGCATAGAAACCTGGAATGTTAGGTCCATGAATCAAGGTAAATTGGAGGTGGTCAAGCAGGAGATGGCAAGAGTGAACACCTATATCTTTGGAATCAGTGAACTAAAATGGACAGGAAAGTGCAAAGATTTAAATCAGGTGACCATTATATCTACTACTGTAGGCAAGAATCCCTTAGAAAAAATGGAATAGCCCTTAATAATCAACAAAAGAGTCCAAAACGCAGTAGCTGGGTGCAGTTTCAAAAATGGCAGAATGATCTCAGTTCATTTCCCAGCCAAACCACAATATCCAAGTCTATGCCCAAACCACTAACATTGAAGTAGCTTAAGTTAACAAGTTCTGTGAAGACCTGCAAGGCCTTCTAGAAATAACAGCAAAAACAATGTTCTTTTCATCACAGGGGATTGGAATGAAAAAGTGAGAAGTCAAGAGATATCTGGAGTATCAATCAAATTTGGCCTTGGAGTACAAAATAAGCAGGTCAAAGGCTAACAGAGTTTTGTCAAGAGAATGTACTGGCCATAGCAAACACCTTGAAGGTGACACGGCAAACACAGTGAAGGTGACAAATAGATTGAAGGGATTAGATCTGGTAGACAGAGCACCTGAAGAACTATGGACAGAGGTTCATGAAATATACATGAGGCAGTGACCAAAACCGTCTCAAAGGGAAAAAAAAATGCAAGAAGGCAAAGTGGTTGTCTGAGGAAGCTTTATAAACAGCTGAGGAAAGAGAAGGGAAAAGCAAGGGAGAAAGAAAAAGAGATACCCAACTGAATGCAGAGTTCCAGAGGATAGCAAGGAGAGGTGAGGAGGCCTTCTTCAAGAAACAATGCAAAGAAGTAGAGGAAAATAATAGAATGGAGAAGGCTAGAGATCTCTTCAAGAAAATTGGAGCTACAAAGGGAACATTTCATGCAAAGATGGGCATGATAAAGAACAGAAACAGTAAGGACCTAACAGAGACAGAAGAGATTAAAAAGAGGTGGCAGGAATAAACTGAAGAACTCTATAAAAAGAGTCATAAGACTGGGGTAACCACAATAGTGTGGTCACTCACCTAGAGCCAGACATTCTAGGGTGTGAAGTCAAGTGGGCCTTAGAAAGTATTATAATAAGCGAAGGTAGTGGAGGTGATGGAATTCCAGTTGAGCTATTTCAAATCCTAAAAGATGATGCTGTGAAAGTGCTGCACTCAATATGTCAGCAAATTTGGAAAACTCAGCAGTGGCCACAGAACTGGTAAAGCTCACTTTTCACTGCAATCCCAAAGAAGGGCAGTGCCAAACAATGTTCTCTCTACCTAACAATTGTGCTCATTTCTCAAGCTAGTAAGGTTATGCCCCAAATCCTTGAAGTTAGGCTTTAGCAGTTCATGAACCGAGAACTTCCTGGTGTACAAACTGGGTTTAGAAAAGGCAGAGGAGCTAGAGATTAAATTGCTAACATTCACTGGATCATAGAGAAAGCAAGGGAATTCCAGAAAAAACACTCACTTCTGCTTCATTGACTACACTAAAGCGTTTGACTGTGTGCATCACAACAAACTGGAAAATTCTTCAGAGATGGGATTATCATGCCACCCTACCTGTCTCCTGAGAAACCTGTATGTGGACCAAGAAGCAACAGTTAGAACCTTACATGGAACAATGAACTGGTTTAAAATTGGGAAAGGAGTAGGTCAAGGTTGTATATTGTCACCCTGTTTACTTAACTTATATGCAAAGTACATCATTCAAAATGTTGGGCTGGATTATCATAAACTGGAATCAAAATTGCCAGTAGAAATATCAACAAACTCAGATATGCAGGTGACACTATTCTAATGTTAGAGAGTAAAGAGGACCTAAAAAGCCTCTTGATTACATGAAAGAGAAGAGTGAAAAGAGCTGACTTAAAACTCAACGTTCAAAAAAATAAGATTATGGCATCCAGTCCCATCATTTCATGGCAAATAAAAGGGGAGAAAATGGAAGCAGTGACAGATTTTATTTTCCTGAGCTCCAAAATCCTTGCAGACAGTAACTGCAGCCATGAAATTAAAAGATGCTTGCTCCTTGGAAGGAAAGCTTTGACAAACCTAGACAGTGTATTAAAAAGCAGAGATATCACTTTGCTGACAAAGGTCCATATAATCAAAGCTATGTTTTTCCCAGTAGCCATGTACGGATGTGAGAGTTGGACCATAAAGAAGGCTGAGTGCCAAAAAACAGATGATTTTGAATTGTGCTGGAGAAGATTCTTGAGAGTCTCTTGGACTGCAAGATGATGAATCCAGTCAATCCTAAAGGAAATTCACCCTGAATATTCATTGGAAGGATTGATACTGAAGCTCCAATATGTTGGCCACTTGATGTAAAGAGCCAACTCATTGGAAAAGACCCTGATGCTGCAAAAGATTGAAGGCAAAAGAAGAGGGCAGCAGAGGATGAGATGGTTAGATAGCATCACTGACTCCATGGACATGAATTTGAGCAAACTCTAGGAGATAGTGAAAGACAGTGAAGCCTGATTTTCTGTAGTTCCTGAGGTCACAAAGAGCCAGACACAACTTAATGACTGAACATCAAGAAATGCTGAGAAATATTTGATTGCTTATCATAAAAAAGTATTAAATAAGATCACCAAAAGTATTTTCAAAGGCATGCTATAGTTTCATGAACAAGCAATGGGAGGGAGTCTCAAAAGGGAGGGGATGTATGTATACCTATGGCTGATTCATGTTGAGGTTTGACAGAAAACAGAAAAATTCTATAAAGCAATTATCCTTCAATAAAAAATAAGTAAATTTTAAAAAATGCATTTGGTTCTGAAGTTAACAAAATCAACTTATTGTTCCTTCACATGAATATGAACATTTAGAGTAGGGAAAACACTCAGGACTAAGCTTTTACTAATTCTAACAGCTTTTTGTACCCAAGACAGAAAAGTTTGAGGATGGTGAAAGCATTAGTCTGTAAAACACTGCATAAATTTAGGAACAAAATGTTGTTTTTCTTATCTATGTATTTAGTAACCCTCAAAGTTAATGTTTGGTGACAGAGAGAAAAAAGGAAAAATATGATTTGGGAAACATGTATTTCTGGTCCAGTTTCTGACACTAGGGGCCGTGGTCGTAACCTGCCTGGGTCCTGTATTCTCTGCCTGGTTCTTCATCTGTGATATGGACATGGGTGGGCTGCCACTATATTCTTTCCCAGAATGTTATCATGAGATAACTCTGGAAGTTCATTAAGTTCTATGAAAAATATATATTTTCCCAAAGAAATGTGAAAACTATTGATACTTCTATATGTGTGTGAAAACTCATCTGTCACTGTGATTTCTACATTACCTGTTTACTGGAATCGTTTCTATCAAGATTTGGTTAAAAAGAGGAAAGTGTGCAGGACGCAGGATAAGGGGAAGCAGTGGGTGAGATCTGTGTTAGTTCACCAAGATGGGAGGGGGACCAGGAGAGACAGCTCGACCGTTACAAGATCTCCATTTAGTGCTAATATTGATATTATTAATACCTATGACATTTTGCAAAAATGCTGAGGCTGGGATGATTTTATGTATGTATGTATATGCATATACATGTACCTATGTACACACACACACACACACACATATTTTGAAGCTTCCTAGAAAGAAGTTTTATATAATAAGTACTTTATATACAATCCGAACTGTCAGGGAAGCCCATATAAATACATGTATGTTTATATACATGAAAATGTTAGTCACTCAGTCATGTCCAATTCTTTGTGACCCCATGGACTGTAGCCCGCCAGGCTCCTCTGACCACTTTATATAAAGACTAAAGCAATATGGGAAGGAAATACATGTGAATTTCCAGTTTGGAGAGATCTGTCTTGCAATCTTCATCCTTACATTGATTAAATTGTGTTAAGAGATTCAGAGCTTTAATAACCCCCCAAATACAGGGTTGTGATAAGAAATGCAAGTGGGATAACTGGGGCAGATTGATCTGAAACAGCTCATTATAAAATCTGACTCATTTCTTTCAGATTTTTTTTTTCTGGAGTGTTTCTGACCTCTCACTCCCCATTCTGATGCTCCCTGAGCAGAACTGATTCATTTCATGACCCTAAACTTATCACACGGTATTCGTTCAGAACTCGCTTTCTGTTTCTCTCACACAGCAAGAGGTAGAAAAGACCTTGGCAGGGACACATCCTTCTCCCTGCTCAGCGCCAAGCAGAATGCAGGCAATGAGCCTATTTGATTCTGTTTAATACTTTGTGTTTACTCAAAACACTGACCTGTGCATGTCTTCAATCAAATTTTCACTTCTACCTGTAGTCACTGGTCCTGCCTTCATTTCTCTGCCTTTTTCTGAGTTGAACTATTATCCAGATCCTTGAGTAAGGCCTGGCAGTCGTGTCTATAACGATATGCTGATTGAGTAAATGAACTTCTACACAATTTGATGCTGTACTGTGTCTAGAAGTTCAGCTCTGTAATCAGAATTTTATTGAACCCTATGTTGGCCACTTATTAGTTTTGTGATTACAGGCAAATCCCACAATGTTTGTAAGGCTCATCTGTAATATGGAGGTAGCAGTACTTAGCTTAAAGGGTTAGTTGAAGACTGAATCTTATATATAAGGTTATCCTTATGGATTTTGTATTGTCTTTTTAAGTTTGTGTCCAATAATTATAGGAATCATCTTTATTCACATTTATATCTTCAGAACCTAGTGCAAAGTGCCCTGCTTTAGCAGTGCATAATTTAATGTAGATAAATGGTAGGATCATGGCAGGACACTGGAATTTTTGCAAAGATTTTTTTGAGCAGTTTTCAGTTCACAGCAAAATGGAAAGAAATATACAGAGATTTTTCTCTTTTTTTTTTCTGTTTTGTATTTTTCTTTTTTTAGAAATTAGTTTATTTATTTAATTGGAGGCTAATTACTCTACAAATTTTAGTTTTTGCCATACATTGACATGAATCCCAGAGATGGCAGAGCCTGGTGGGCTGCCATCTATGGGGTCGCACAGAGTCGGACACGACTGAAGCAACTTAGCAGCAGCAGCAGACGTGAATCAGCCATGGGTGCACGTGTCCCCCATTCTGAATCCCCCTTCCACCTCCCTCCCCACCCCATCCCTCAGGATTGTCCCAGTGCACCGGCTTTAAGTGCCCTGTTTCATTCATCGAACTTGGACTGGTCATCTATTTCACATATGGTAATACACAGGTTTCACTGCTATTCTCTCAGATCATCCCATCCTCTCCTCCCACAGAGTTCAAAAGTACTCTTTATATCTGTGCCTCTTTTGCTGTCTCACATATAGAGTTGTCATTACCATCTTTCTAAATTCCATATATATGCATTAATATACTATATTGGTGTTTTTCTTTCTGACTTACTTCACTCTGTATAATAGGCTCCAGTTTCATCCACCTCATTAGAACTGATTCAAATGCAATCCTTTTTATAGTTGAGTAATATTCTGTTGTGTATATGTACCACAGCTTTCTTATCCATTCATCTGCTGATGGACATCTAGGTTGCTTCCATGTCCTGGCTATTGTAAACAGTTCTGTGATGAACATTGGGGTACACATGTCTCATACAATTCTGGTTTCCTCGGTATCTATGCCCAGCAGTGGGATTGCTGGGTCATAAGCCAGTTCTATTTCCAGTTTTTTAAAGAATCTCCACACTGTTCTCCATACTGGTTGTACTAGTTTGTATTCCCACCAACAGTATAAGAGGGTTCCCTTTTCTCCACCCTGTCTCCAGCACTTATGTTTTGTAGACTTTTTGATAGCAGCCATTCTGACCAGTGTGAGATGGTACCGCATTGTGGTTTTGATTTGCATTTCTCTGATAATAAGTGATGTTGAGCATCTTTTATGTGTTTGTTAGCCATCTGTATGTCTTCTCTGGAGAAATGTCTGTTTAGTTCTTTGGTCCATTTTTTGATTGGGTCGTTTATTTTTCTGGTATTGAGCTGCGTGAGCTGCTTGCATATTTTTGAGGTTAATTCTCTGTCAGTTGCTTCATTTGCTATTATTTTCTTCCATTCTGAAGGCTGTCTTTTCACCTTGCTTAAGAAGGCAATAGCAACCCACTCCAGTACTCTTGCCTGGCAAATCCCATGGAAGGAGGAGCCTGGTAGGCTGCAGTCCATGGGGTTGCTAAAAGTCGGACATGACTGAGCGACTTCACTTTCACTTTTCACTTTCATGCATTGGAGAAGGAAATCGCAGCCCACTCCAGTGTTCTTGCCTGGAGAATCCCAGGGACGGGGGAGCCTGGTGGGCTGCCGTCTATGGGGTCGCACAGAGTCAGACACGACTGAAGTGACTTAGCAACAGCAGCAGCAGCAGCAGCATGGTTTCCTTCGTTGTGCAAAAGATTTTAAGTTTAATTAGGCCCTATTTGTTTACTTTTCCTTTTATTTCCATTACTCTGGGAGGTGAGTCATAGAGGATCTTGCTGTGATTTATGTCAGAGAGTGTTTTGCCTATGTTTTCCTCTAGGAGTTTTATGATTTCTGGTCTTACATTTAGATCTTTAATCAATTTTGAGTTTATTTTTGTGTATGGTGTTATAAAGTGTTCTGGTTTCATTCTTTTACAAGTTAGTGACCAGTTTTCCCAGTACCAGTTTTTAAAGAGATTGTCTTTTCTTGCCTCTTTTGTCAAAGATAAGGTGTCCATAGGTGCATGGATTTGTCTCTGGGCTTTCTATTTTGTTCCATTGATCTATATTTCTGTCTTTATGCCAGTGCCATACTGTCTTGATGACTGTAGCTTTGTAGTATAGTCTTAAATCTGCCAGGTTGATTCCTCCAGTGCCATTCTTCTTTTTCAATATTTCTTTGGCTATTTGAGGTTTTTTTGTGTTTCCACACAAATGGTGAATTTATTTGTTCTAGTTCTGTGAAAAAATACTGTTGTTGGCTTAATATGGATTGCATTGAATCTATAGATTGCTTTGGGTAAAATATTCATTTTCACTATATTGATTCTTCTAATCCAAAAACATGGTATATTTCTCCATCTATTTGTGTCATCTTTGTTTTCTTTCATCAGTGTGTTATAGTTTTCTATATATAGGTCTTTTGCTTCTTTAGGTAGATTTATTCCTAAGTATTTTATTCTTTTTGTTGCAGTGGTGAATGGAATTGTTTCCTTAATTTCTCTTTCTGTTTTCTCATTGTTAGTGTATAGCAATGCAAGGGATTTCTGTTTGTTAATTTTATATCTTGCAACATTGCTATATTCATTGATTAGCTCTAGTAATTTTTTGGTGCTGTCTTTAGGGCTTTCTATGTAGAGGATCATGTCATCTGCAGACAGTGAGAGTTTTACTTCTTTTCCAATCTGGATTCCTTTTATAGCTTTTCCTTCTCTGATTGCCATGGCTAAAACTTCCAAAACTATGTTGAATAGTAGTGGTGAGAGTGGGCACACTTGTCTTGTTCCTGACTTTAGGGGAAAAGCTTTCCATTTTTCACCATTGAGGATCATATTTCCAGTGGGATTATAATATATGGCTTTCATTATGTTGAGGTATGTTCCTTCTATGCCTGCTCTGGAGGGTTTTTATCATAAATGGATGTTGAATTTTGTCAAAAGCTTTCTCTGCATCTACCATATGAGATAATCATATGTTTTTTATCTTTCAATTTGTTAATGTGGTGTATCACACTGATTGATTTGCGAATATTGAAGAATCCTTGCATACCTGGGATAAAGCCCACTTGGTCATGATGTATGATCTTTTTAATATGTTGTTGGATTCTGTTTGCTAGAATTTTGTTAAGGATTTTTGCAACTATGTTCATCAGTGATATTGGCCTGTAGTTTTCTTTTTTTGTGTGTGGCATCTTTGTCTGGTTTTGATATTAGGGTGATAGTGGCCTCATAGAATGAGTTTGGCAGTTTACCTTCCTCTGCAATTTTCTGGAAGACTGTAAGTAGGATATGTGTTAGCTCTTGTCTAAATTTTTGGTAGAATTCACCTGTGAAGACATCAGGTCCTGGGTGTTTGTTTGTTGGAAGATTTTTGATTACAGTTTCGATTTCCATGCTTGTGATGGGCCTGTTAAGAATTTCTATTTCTTCCTGGCTCAGTTTTGGAAGGTTATATTTTTCTAAGAATTTGTCCTTTTCTTCCAAGTTGTCCATTTTATTGTCATATAGTTGCTGATAGTAGTCTCTTATGATCCTTTGTATTTCTGTGTTGTCTGTTGTGATTTCTCCATTTTCATTTCTGATTTTGTTGATTTGATTCTCCCTTTTTTTCCTTAATGAATCTGGATAATGGTTTGTCTATTTTATTTATCTTCTGAAAGAACCAGCTTTTAGTTTTGTTGGTTTTTGCTATCATCTCCTTTGTTTCTTTGTCATTTATTTCTGCCCTAATTTTTATAATTTCTTTCCTTCTACTAACCCTGGGGTTCTTCATTTCTTCTTTTTCTAGTTGCTTTAGATGTAAAGTTAGGTTATTTATTTGATTTTTCTCTTATTTCTTGAGTTAACTAGTATTGCTATGAACCTTCTCCTTAGCACTGCTTTAACTGAATCTCATACATTTTGTCCTGCTTTCATTTTCATTTGTTTCTATGCATATTTTGATTTCTTCCATGATTTGTTGGTTATTCAAAAGTGTGTTGTTTGCATTTTTAATCTTTTTTTTTGTAGTTTGTATAGTTTTTTCTTTTTTCCCCCTGTAGTTGACATCTAATCTTACAGCATTGTGGTCAGAAAAGATGCTTGAAATGATTTAAATTTTTTTTTAAATTAACCAAGGCTAGATTTATGGCCCAGGATGTGATCTATCCTGGAGAATGTTCCATGTGCACTTGACAAAAAGGTGAAATTCCTTGTTTGGGGGTGAAATATACTAAGATATCAATTAGGTCTAACTGCTCTATTGTATCATTTAAAATTTGTGTTTCCTTGCTAATTTCTGTTTGGTTGATATATCCATAGGTGTGAGTTGGGTATTGAAGTCTCCTACTATTATTGTGTTACTGTTAATTTCCTCTTTCATACTTGTCAGCATTTGCCTTGTGTGTTGCAGTGCTCCTATGTTGGGTGAATATATATAATTGTTATATCTTATTATTGGATTGATCCTTTGACTATTATGTAGTGTCCTTCTTTGTCTCTTTTCACAGACTTTATTTCAAAGTCTATTTTTTCTGATGTGAGTATTTCTACTACTGCTTTCTTTTGGTTTTTATTTGTGTGGAATATCTTTTTCCAGCCCTTCACTTTCAGTCTGTATGTGTCCCTTGTTTTGAGATGGGTCTCTTGTAGACAGCATATATAGGGGTCTTGTTTTAGTGTCAATTCAGCCAGTCTTTATCTTTTGGTTGGGGCATTCAACCCATTTACATTTAAGGTAATTATTGATAAATATGATCCCATTGCCATTTACTTTGTTGTTTTGGGTTCGAGTTTATACACCTTTTCTGTGTTTCCTGTCTAAAGATCCTTTAGCATTTGTTGAAGAGCTGGTTTGGTGGTGCTGAATTCTCTCAGCTTTTGCTTGTCTGTAAAGCTTTTGATTTCTCCTTTATATTTGAAGGAGATCTTTGCTGGGTATAGTATTCTGGGTTGTAGGTTTTTCTCTTTCATCACTTTAAGTATGTCCTGCTATTCCCTTCTGGCCTGAAGAGTTTCTATTGAAAGATCAGCTGTTATCCTTATGGGGATCCCTTGTATGTTATTTGTTGCTTTTCCCTTGCTGCTTTCAATATGTGCTCTTTGTGGTTGATCTTCATTAATTTCATTAATATGTACCTTGGGGTGTTTTGCCTTGGGTTTATCCTGTTTGGGACTCTGGATTTCTTGGGCTTGGGTAGCTATTTCCTTCCCCATTTTAGGGAATTTTTCAACTATTATCTCTTCAAGCATTTTCTCATGGCCTTTCTTTTTGTCTTCTTCTTTTGGGACTCCTATGATTCAAATGTTGGGGTGTTTAACATTGTCCCAGATGTCTGATACAGAGATTTTCAATGTGTCCCTTACCCCCAAAATGTAGCACCTCCCCTGTTATTAATATCCTCCCCATTGATGAAGCCACACACATCACATCACAATATGGGTTTAAATAAAAATATAATTGGAGATAGAGAAAGAGTGTGCCATGCAGGAAGGTTGCTTCTGAACTCAGGTCCTTGAGAAAACACATTTGGATCTACAGATTTATTCAAATAAGAAGCAAGCATCAGAGAGATACTCTCTAAGGTATTTCCTGCCAGGACATGAACTCTTGAAATTGGGTGAATATTTCATGTCTCTGCCTTCAACCAGACCACACTGACTTCCAGATACCAGCGAGACAATGTGCCTAATGTCCATAACTGTCTCACCTGAGATAAACTGTCTTCCTGTCAGGGAAAAATGCATCAGCATTCTGTGAAATTGTTTCTTGAAAATCACATATGGGCTTTGCTCTTTGGACCAGCTCAGCGATCCTCAAAATTTACTGAATTCCTGAAAAGAATGCTTCCTAAAGAGAATTTTACTTTGCTATAATATTGAAAATAGCTTATGAAATTCTCAAAGGCATAAACAACATTTTCATATAATTATAAAGTAATGTATATACTGTGTCTGAAAGTCAGAAAACATCAAAGAGCTGAGAAGATAACACAAATTGAGTATAAATATGCTGGATTTTTGGATGTACATATACACACATATCTTTGTATGTATATACATATATCTGTGTAAAAGTGAGTCACTCAGTCGTGTCCAACTTTTTGTGACCTCATGAAGGTTCCTCTGTCCATGGAATCCTCCAGGCCAAAATGCTGGAATGAATTTCCGTTCCCTTCTCCAGGGGATCTTCCCAATCCAGAGATCAAACCCAGGACTACTGCATTGCGGGTAGATTCTTTACAGTCTGAGCCACCTATAGAGTTTTTGTTAAGTATTAACTTAATTCTCATAACACCTTAATGAGTTAAGCACAATTACTTTCCATTTCACAAATGAGGAAAATGAGACTTCGAGAGATTAAATGACTTGACTTAATTCATACAGAAAATAGTAAACCCTGAATTTTAACTCAGGCACTGTAACTTACATCTCTGTTCTTCAATTTCTGCTGTGTGTGTGGGCACAGATATGTATGAGGAAATTTAGGGTCATATTGTATATACTCTATGGAAACCTGTTTTTCAATTGATTATAAATATTTAGCTTAAATTGAAGAAAGTAGGGAAAACTACTAGACCATTCATGTGTGACCTGAATCAAATCCCTTATGATTATACGGAGCAAGTGACAAATAGATTCAAGGGATTAGGTCTGATAGAGTGCCTGAAGAACAATGAACGGAGGTTCATGACATTGTACAGGAGAAGTGATCAAGACCATCCCCAAGGAAAAAACTGCAAAAAGGCAAAATGGTTGTCCGAGGAGGCCTTATAAATAGCTGAGGAAAGGAGAGAAGCAAAAGGCAAAGGAAAAAAGGAAAGATATAGCCATTTGAATGCAGAGTTCAAAAGAATAGCAAGAAGAGATAAGAAAGCCTTCCTCAGTGACCAATGCATGGAAATAGAGGAAAACAATAGAATGAGAAAGACTAGAGATCTCTTCAAGAAAACTAGAGATACCAAAGGAACATTTCACATAAAGATGGCCACAAAAAAGGACAGAAATGGTATGGACCTAACAGAAGCAGAAGGCATTAAGAAGAAGTGGCAAGAATACACAGAAGAACTGTAAGAAAAAGATCTTCATGACCCAGATAACCACGATGGTGTGATCACTCACATCCTTGAATGCAAAGTCAAGTGGGCCTTAGGAAGCATCACTACGAACAAAGATAGTGAGGTGAAGGAATTCTAGTTGAGCTATTTCAAATCCTGGAAGATTATGCTGTGAAAGTGCTGCACTCAATATGCCAGCACATTTGGAAAACTCAGCAGTGGCCACAGGAGTGGAAAAGGTCAGTTTTCATTCCAATCCCAAAGAAAGGCAATGCCAAAGAATGCTCAAACTAATGCACAATTGCAATCATCTCACACACTAGGAAAGCAATGCTCAAAATTCTGCAAGCCAGATTTCAACAGTGTGTGAATTGTGAAATTCCAGATGTTCAAGCTGGATTTAGAAAAGGCAGAGAAACCAGAGATCAAATTGTCAACATTTGTTGGATCATCGAAAATGCAAGAGAATACCAGAAAAGCATCTATTTCTGTTTTATTGACTATGCCAAAGCTTTTGACTGTGTGGATCACAACAAACTGTGGAAAATTCTGAAAGAGATGGGAATACCAGACCACCTGACCTGCTTCCTGAGAAATCTGTATGCAGGTCAAGAAGCAACAGTTAGAACTGGTCATGGAATGACAGACTGGTTCCAAATTGGGAAAGGGGTACGTCAAGGCTGTATATTGTCACCCTGCTTATTTAACTTGTATGCAGAATACATCATGAGAAATGCTGGGCTGGATGAAGCACAAGCTGGAATCAAGATTTCCAGAAGAAATATCAGTAACCTCAGATATGAAGATGACACCACTGTTATGGCAGAAAGAGAAGAAAAACTAAAGAGCCTCTTGATGAATGTGAAAGAGGAGAGTGAGAAAATTGGTTTAAAACTCAACATTCAGAAAATGAAGGTGATGGCATCCAGTCCAAACACTTCATGGCAAATAGATGGGCAAACAATGGAAACAGTGACAGATTATTTTCTTGGGCTCCAAAATCACTGCTGATGGTGACTGTAGCCGTGAAATTAAGACACTTGCTCCTTTGAAGAAAATTTATGACCAAACTCAACAGCATATTAAAAAGCAGAGACATTACTTTGCCAACAAAGGTCCATTTAGTCAAAGCTATTTTTTTTTCCAGTAGTTTTATATGGATGTGAGCAATGGACAATAAAGAAAGCTGAGTGCTGAGAATTGATGCTTCTGAGCTGTGGTGTAGAAGACTCTTGAGAGTCCCTTGAACTGCAAGGGGATCCAACTAGTCCATCCTAAGGAGATCAGTCCTGAGTGTTCATTGGAAGGACTGATACTGAAGCTGAAACTCCAATAACTTGGCCACCTGATGCGTATGACTGACTCATTGGAAAAAACTCTGATGCTGGGAAAGATTGAAGGCAGGAGAAGAATGGGATGACAGAGGATGAGATGGTTGGATGACATCACTGACTCTATGTACATGAGTTTGAGTAAGCTTCGGGAGTTGGTGTTGGACAGGAAGCCTGGCGTGCTACAGTCCATGGGGTCACAAACAGTCAGACACAACTGAACGACTGAACAGACTGACTGATAAATATTTTTGATGTCTTTAGTGTTTTTTATGATATAATTTTGGGATATGGCATAGTTATCCATTTATAGCAGGATTTACTTTAAAAGACATCATTAGACATAAAGACATCCTTTAATAAATATCAAACTCATAAACATAATGGGATCTACAGAATGCATTCCTAGAAGGAGATTCCATGGTCAAATGATATGCAGATTATTAAGACTTTCAATACATATTAACCAGGGTGTTCCAAGAGTTGTTGCAATTTTTTCCTCTATAACAAAGGTCTGACAAACCAGTTTGGCCTAAGGGTTTATCAGAACACATCCATGCCCGTTTGTCTGTGGTCACAATTGTGCTAGCAGAGCAGAGTTGGATAGTTGTGACAGAGATCATATGACTCACAAAGCTGGAAATGTTTATTATATGACCTATTGCAGATTTATAACCTCCTCCCTGCATATTTGGAGAAGGCGATGGCACCCCTCTCTAGTACTCTTGCCTGGAAAATCCTATGGACGGAGGAGCCTGGTGGGCTACAGTCCATGGGATCGCAAAGAGTTGGACACGACTGAGAGACTTCACTTTCACTTTTCACTTTCATGCATTGGAGAAGGAAATGGCAACCCACTCCAGTGTTCTTGCCTGGAGAACCCCAGGGACGGTGGAGCCTGATGGGCTGCCGTCTATGGGGTCGCACAGAGTTGGACATGACTGACGCGACATAGCAGCAGCAGCAGCAGCATATTAGATTTAAAAATATGTTTCTCTGTTTTTCTGCCCATCTTGGATATAGAAAGGCAGGTTGACATATATGTACATGTATGTATATATGGTCATAAATTTGGTTTGGTAGACTAAATTACTATTTCAATGTAGAAAAGAAAATTTCTTACCTTTACTGTCCATTTGCCTGTCTTCTTTTCTGTCTGTTATCCCTTTTGTGTGTGTGTGTGTGTGTGTGTTTACTCTATCTGCCATTTTGTTTCTTGAGTTCTTTATAAGTTAAATATATTTGCAAATTTCCATATATGTATATTTCACTTTGAGTCATCTATTTTGCATTCTTTGTCTCTTGGTATACAGAAGGTTTTGATTGTTTTATAATTAAAATGTGTCAGTATTTTTATTTAGGATTCTATCATTCCTTTTTTTCCTTTTTTTAAAAAAATTTATTTATTTTAGTTGGAGGCTAATTACCTTACAATATTGTAGTAGGTTTTGCCATACCTTGATATGAATCAGACATGGGTTTACATGTGTCCCCATCCCAAGCCCCCCCTCCAAATTCTACTTAGGAAATCCTGTTTTTTCTTTGTGCTCTTGCAGTTCACGTGCATTTTAACTTGGCTCTTTTATAGTTTACTTATTTATTTTTGTATTCATTTATTACTATAATTTTAATTC